>NC_051252.2:40662467-40989819 GCF_015237465.2 Chelonia mydas
AAGGGGACAGATTCTCTGGTGTAATCCAGCCCCTACTCCCACTAGCTGGAAGCTGGCTGAACCTCCAGCACTACTAGCTCTCATTATTTGATCTGGTATCTTGCAATATTTGGTGTTTTTCTTAAAGTCCAGCTCCTGGAGTTCAGGGATTATGTGAGAATCTTAGCTTTCATTTTAAAAAAAAGTTTCTAGCCCTCATGGTTGTGAAGAAAAGGTTAAAAATGTGATCCTCGAAGAGCTGGAAATCAGAAGGTAAATAAAACCCCCAAATCTCATGAATTTTAGGTAAATTTTTATGATTTCTTGGGACCCAGTTTATAAATTGAATGCCTAGAATTGACAATATTGAATCTGATTATCTGAGAATTCCCTCAGCATGGTGCTGTTACTAGCCTAATACAAGTTAGGGCAGCCTGAGACTGCTCGAAATTATGGTGAGGTAGATGTAGATCTGAAAATTAAGGAGCTGCAAGTGGCTCCTTTGTAAACTCCCTTCCCTACTCCTCCTGCTACACACAGTAGTGACTGAGCATGCACTGACTCAGCCTAAATAGGTTTTTGCTAATTTAATAAGTATTTGAATATGATTAAAACAAGCTGATGAGTGTGAGATCAACTGTGCCCTGGTCTACACTAGGACTTTAAGTCGAATTTAGCAGCGTTAAATCGATGTAAACCTGCACCTGTCCACACGATGAAGCCCTTTATTTTGACTTAAAGGGCTCTTAAAATCGATTTCCTTACTCCACCCCTGACAAGTGGATTAGCGCTTAAATCGGCCTTGCCAGGTCGAATTTGGGGTACTGTGGACACAATTCGACGGTATTGGCCTCCGGGAGCTATCCCAGAGTGCTCCATTGTGACTGCTCTGGACAGCACTCTCAACTCAGATGCACTGGCCAGATAGACAGGAAAAGAACTGCGAACTTTTGAATCTCATTTCCTGTTTGGCCAGCGTGGCAAGCTGCAGGTGACCATGCAGAGCTCATCAGCAGAGGTGACCATGATGGAATCCCAGAATCGCAAAAGAGCTCCAGCATGGACTGAACGGGAGGAATGGGATCTGATCGCTGTATGGGGAGAGGAATCCGTGCTATCAGAACTCCGTTCCAGTTTTCGAAATGCCAAAACCTTTGTCAAAATCTCCCAGGGCATGAAGGACAGAGGCCCTAACAGGGATCCGAAGCAGTGCCGCGTGAAATTTAAGGAGCTGAGGCAAGCCTACCAGAAAACCAGAGAGGTGAACGGCTGCTCCGGGTCAGAGCCCCAAACATGCCGCTTCTATGATGAGCTGCATGCCATTTTAGGGGGTTCAGCCACCACTACCCCAGCCGTGTTGTTTGACTCCTTCAGTGGAGATGGAGGCAACACGGAAGCAGGTTTTGGGGACGAAGAAGATGATGATGATGATGAGGTTGTAGATAGCTCACAGCAGGCAAGCGGAGAAACTGCTTTTCCCGACAGCCAGGAACTGTTTCTCACCCTGGACCTGGAGCCAGTACCCCCCCCCCCCAAACCCACCCAAGGCTGCCTCCTGGACCCGGCAGGCGGAGAAGGGACCTCCGGTGAGTGTACCTTTCAAAATACTATACATGGTTTAAAAGCAAGCATGTGAAAGGATTACTTTGCCCTGGCATTCGCGGCTCTCCTGGATGTACTCCCAAAGCCTTTGTAAAAGGTTTCTGGGGAGGGCAGCCTTATTGCGTCCTTCATGGTAGGACACTTTACCACTCCAGGCCAGTAACACATACTCGGGAATCATTGTACAACAAAGCATTGCAGTGTATGTTTGCTGGCATTCAAACAACATCCGTTCTTTATCTCTCTGTGTTATCCTCAGGAGAGTGAGATATCATTCATGGTCACCTGGTTGAAATAGGGTGCTTTTCTTCAGGGGACACTCAGAGGAGCCCGTTCTTGCTGGACTGTTTGCCTGTGGCTGAACAGAAATGTTCCCCGCTGTTAGCCACGGGGAGGGGGGAGGGTAGAGGGGGTAGCCACGCAGTGGGGGGAGGCAAAATGCGACCTTGTAACGAAAGCACATGTGCTATGTATGTAATGTTAACAGCAAGGTTTACCCTGAAAGAGTGTAGCCACTGTTTTATAAAATGTGTCTTTTTAAATACCGCTGTCCCTTTTTTTTTCTCCACCAGCTGCATGTGTTTCAATGATCACAGGATCTTCTCCTTCCCAGAGGCAAGTGAAGATTAGAAAGAAAAAAAAACACACTCGTGATGAAATGTTCTCTGAGCTCATGCTGTCCTCCCACACTGACAGAGCACAGACGAATGTGTGGAGGCAAATAATGTCAGAGTGCAGGAAAGCAAAAAATGACCGGGAGGAGAGGTGGCGGGCTGAAGAGAGTAAGTGGCGGGCTGAAGACAGGGCTGAAGCTCAAATGTGGCGGCAGCGTGATGAGAGGAGGCAGGATTCAATGCTGAGGCTGCTGGAGGACCAAACCAGTATGCTCCAGTGTATGGTTGAGCTGCAGCAAAGGCAGCTGGAGCACAGATTGCCACTACAGCCCCTGTGTAACCAACCGCCCTCCTCCCCAATTTCCATAGCCTCCACACCCAGACGCCCAAGAACGTGGTGGGGGGGCCACCGGCCAACCAGCCACTCCACCACAGAGGATTGCCCAAAAAAAAGAAGGCTGGCATTCAATAAATTTTAAAGTTTTAAACTTTTAAAGTGCAGTGTGGCATTTTCCTTCCCTCCTCCACCACCCCTCCTGGGCTACCTTGGTAGTCATCCCCCTATTTGTGTGATGAATGAATAAAGAATGCATGAATGTGAAGCAACAATGACTTTATTGCCTCTGCAAGCAATGATCGAAGGGAGGAGGGGAGGGTGGTTAGCTTACAGGGAAGTAGAGTGAACCAAGGGGCGGGGGGTTTCATCAAGGAGAAACAAACAGAACTTTCACACCGTAGCCTGGCCAGTCATGAAACTGGTTTTCAAAGCTTCTCTGATGCGTACCGCGCCCTCCTGTGCTCTTCTAACCGCCCTGGTGTCTGGCTGCGCATAACCAGCAGCCAGGCGATTTGCCTCAACCTCCCACCCCGCCATAAACGTCTCTCCCTTACTCTCACAGATATTGTGGAGCACACAGCAAGCAGTAATAACAGTGGGAATATTGGTTTCGCTGAGGTCTAAGCGAGTCAGTAAACTGCGCCAGCGCACCTTTAAACGTCCAAATGCACATTCTACCACCATTCTGCACTTGCTCAGCCTGTAGTTGAACAGCTCCTGACTACTGTTCAGGCTGCCTCTGTACAGCTTCATGAGCCATGGCATTAAGGGGTAGGCTGGGTCCCCAAGGATACATATAGGCATTTCAACGTCCCCAACAGTTATTTTCTGATATGGGAATAAAGTCCCTTCCTGCAGCTTTTGAAACAGACCAGAGTTCCTGAAGATGCGAGCATCGTGTACCTTTCCCGGCCATCCCACGTTGATGTTGGTGAAACATCCCTTGTGATCCACCAGAGCTTGCAGCACTATTGAAAAGTACCCCGTGCGGTTTATGTACTCGCCGGCTTGGTGCTCCGGTGTCAAGATAGGGATATGGGTTCCGTCTATGGCCCCACCACAGTTAAGGAATCCCATTGCAGCAAAGCCATCCACTATGACCTGCACATTTCCCAGGGTCACTACCCTTGATATCAGCAGATCTTTGATTGCGTGGGCTACTTGCATTACAGCAGCCCCCACAGTAGGTTTGCCCACTCCAAATTGATTCCCAACTGACCGGTAGCTGTCTGGCGTTGCAAGCTTCCACAGGGCTATCGCCACTTGCTTCTCAACTGTGAGGGCTGCTGTCATCTTGGTATTCATGCGCTTCAGGGCAGGGGAAAGCAAGTCACAAAGTTCCATGAAAGTGCCCTTACGCATGCGAAAGTTTCGCAGCCACTGGGAATCGTCCCAGACCTGCAACACTATACGGTCCCACCAGTCTGTGCTTGTTTCCCGAGCCCAGAATCGGCGTTCCTCAGCATGAACCTGCCCCATTAGCACCATGATGCATGCATTGGCAGGGCCAATGCTTTCAGAGAAATCTGTGTCCATGTCCTGATCACTCACGTGACCGCGCTGACGTCGCCTCCTCGCCCGGTATCGCTTTGCCAGGTTCTGGTGCTGCATATACTGCTGGATAATGCGTGTGGTGTTTAATGTGCTCCTAATTGCCAAAGTGAGCTGAGCGGCCTCCATGCTTGCCTTGGTATGGCGTCCGCACAGAAAAAAGGCGCGGCACGATTGTCTGCCGTTGCTCTGACGGAGGGAGGGGCGACTGACAATACGGCTTACAGGGTTAGCTTCAGGGAGCTAAAATCAACGAAGGGGGTGGCTTTACATCAAGGAGTATTTCAGGCAGGACTTCACGGAGGGTTCCAATAAGAAATGGTGCACCTAAGTTATTGTTCTTATTGGAACAAAGAGGTTAGTCTGGCCTCTGATTGATACATAGCTAGATTTACCTCGCTGCACCTTCTCTGTGAGTGACTGCAGTGTGACCTAGAGGAAGGAGTCCCCTAGATGGGGGAGGACGGGGAAGCAAATGAGTACAAAACAAATCTGGTCTATTTCTTGTTTTGATCCACTCCATCTATCTTTTACATCTTTGGCTGGCAGCAGACGGTGCAGAAGGACTGCCTGCCATCCACATCTCATGGCTGCCCGGCAGAAGATGATGCAATAGGACTGCTAGCAATCCGTATCGCCTGCCTGCTCACCATAAGACGGTTCAATAGGACTGACTGCAGGATTAAAGAGAATGACCTGATCAAGTCACTCCAAATTTAGTCCCTGCGCCCATGTCTACCCAGGCGCTCCTGGCCGACATGTCCAGGAGCACCTCGGACATGACGAGGACGGCTACCAGTCGTACTGTACCATCTGCTGCCACAAGGCAAGGGGTTGATGCTGCTGTGTAGCAATGCAGTACCGCGTCTGCCAGCACCCAGGAGACATAGGGTGACAGTTACCTGAGCGGGCTCCATGCTTGCCGTGGTATGGCGTCTGCACAGGTAACTCAGGAAAAAAGGCGCGAAACGATTGTCTGCCCTTGCTTTCACGGAGGGAGGGAGGGAACGGGGGCCTGACGATATGTACCCAGAACCACCCGCGACAATGTTTTAGCCCCATCAGGCATTGGGATCTCAACCCAGAATTCCAATGGGCAGCGGAGACTGCGGGAACTGTGGGATAGCTACTCACAGTGCAACGCTCCGGAAGTCGACTCTAGCCTTGGTACTGTGGAAGCGCTCTGCCGAGTTAATGCACTTACTGCACTTAGAGCATTTTCTGTGGGGCCACACACACTCGAATATATAAAACCAATTTGTAAAAAACCGACTTCTATAAATTCGACCTAATTCCATTGTGTAGACGTACCCTGTGGGTGATAAAATGTGTAAAAATTGAGGCAATTACAGTTCAGGTTCTTAAAAACTTCTTAGACGAATTATCCTCTCTCTTCCCCCTTCCCTGTACTGTTAGTTTCATTAGCCAGCTTCACCAGGATGCTCTGTCATTGCCCGCCACCTCCTTACTCCATTGATAGCCCTGCCTCATGTTTCCCCCCGCCAAAAAGGAGCTGGAGGTGCAGGGCTGCCCTTCAGAATGAGGGGCATCAAGTTTTTTACAGAGCTAGCTGCAGACAGTGTGGCTGAGACAGCATCGTGGCCCGACATCCTTGTGGAGCTATTGAAACTGCCTGTGACATTTCATTATGTTGATTTTAACTGGCATGAGTAAAACTTGTGGACAGGCTCCAATAAGAAAAGAAAAAAAGGGGGGGGGGTGCAGCAAACCATAAATTAAGATAATAACTGTATGGACCAACAAACAGCACACACACATACAACAAACAAAGTCACCCTAATACATATATTCCCTTTGATTTATGTTGCTGTGATAATCCTTACAGTCATCCTTTCAGTAGTTGGGTTTTGTTGTGTGCTGATGAAGGACAAAATCAATGTTGGGTCTTTTCATTCTTTTAATAAGGAGAATATAATCCTCCCTCTGTACTCTGCCAGTCTTGAGAACTCGACTTCAAAACCCATATAAATCTGTAAAAATGTAATGCTGGCTTTGGATTTTCTCCCTCCTTTTCCTGGAGAAGGGTTTTCCTGGAGACGTTTGTCTTGAAACTTTGGCTCACAAACAATGATGTTCTAATACGATCTTCCAGTGCCCTTCACGTTCCTGTAAATAGACTCGATAAGTACACATCTTTCTTTTGTGATCTAATGCTAGGAGTACTGACGGGGGTGGGGTCGGGAGGTGTTTGTGTGTAAATGGTGGAGAAGGCAAGGTAAAATAAGCAATGCTGCTTGAAAAGTGCAAATATTTGCTATCTACAATTTCATTAAATAATGGTAGTAATAATGGAATATAAATAATATTTATAAAGTGTCATTCATCAGGAAGGATCAAAATTGCATCATAAATGATAAACCTAACCTGGCTGAAATGCAGCCACCTTTGGGATGGAGGATGGTAGCCAGCCCAGAGCATACCGCAAAATAATGGGGGGAAGGAAAAGTTTGGCCAAACACATGAAAGTAAATGTCTTTGTTTATGAAAAGTTCTCCAAGGGATCCTTAATGGCTGGAGAGCTGACAGTCTTGGTGCTCATGATCTCGCCCGAAAGACCTAAATGGCTAACTGCATGATACCCAGTTCAGATCAAATGGGTGAAAGGCTATTCCTACAGGGGCATTGATGAGCACTAGCTGGCTGACCCTCAATCCAGATAAAATGGGAAGCAGCTGGAAGATATGGCAAGGATCATATCAGCCCTGTTACTTGAGTTTGTAATCTGGGGCAGAGTTGAATCTTCAGATGTTATTAAATTATTTTATAGCAGCAGTGCCAAGGGTGACTCTTCTCACTTATTCACGGACATTTGCAACCATTTCTTTTGGATGCAGATGTTACTACTGTAGTTTATTCCTTTATTACCTACTGAAATGTGCTCTCCATGGAGCTATGCTTTAAATCTACTTGTAAACTAAAACTGATGCAAAGTGCAGTGTCTTGCTTAAGTGGCACATTTTTATGGGAGCACACGACACTGGGGCTGTTGGTTTCCCAGTGGAGTGTAAGGTGTTGGTTTCAACCTGTAAGACACTAAATGGCCTGGACCTGCCTACTTGAGAGATTACTACTTTCCCCATGTCACACTGCTGCAATATCAATCTTGTTTCCCTTTAGTTAGGAAAGGGAGCTGCAGGCAAGACATGAAGGGCTGTCTAGTTTGGGAGTTCACTCCCCCAGTCCAAAATAGTCAAGCTGATGACCTTGATCTGCTGTGAAGTCCATCTCTTTCCGTAGCCTTTGGGGAAATGAGGGATATACCGAGGCTGGGATTCGTGGGTCTAATGGGCTTTTGTTTGTACTAGAACAAAACCTGGTTTTTGGGAGGCTGCTGAGTTTAATTTTGTTTGTACTAGAACAATATATTTTGAATAGCTAGGCAAGGTGCTTAGAGAACCGGACATGACTGCATCTCAGCAGTGCTTGGCACACTGCACCGGCCTCCCATTTGATTCTGAATCCAATTCAAAGTCATGACCCTTGTTTCAAAACTGTTAAGAGGCTTGGACCTAATTTTGGAGAGACCACTCCATTCTCTGTGATCTCGTGAGACATCGTTGCTACACAGAGACAGTGTAGGTGACAGAGCCCATGAGCGGGAGGCTGGACATTCTTGGGGGAGGTTCCCCTGCTGTGGAGCTCCTTTACTACCATGTGTCTAGCTGAGCTGAGCTTGAGCACGCTGCAAGAACCATCAGCCTGCACAAGTGTTTCCCCAAAGATGGCAGAAACATGGCCTGGTGACATTTCATACATTACAGTGAGAATTTTAAAATTACAATATTGTTGTCTACAATAGCCGCTGAAACCTGCTTAATCCAATGCTGAAAGGTGCTCAGATACTGTGGTGAGGAAGGTGATAGAAGACCCTGAACTGATAAGAAAAGAAACACCAGGGGGGATCATAGGTGGTCTTTGGGTCAAGTTATGATGTTATTTCATCTTGTTCATGGCACCTGGATTCTATGGTAATGGAAACATTTGAAGTACATAGTTGGGTAGGTTCTTCTGACTTTGTTCCATTGCATTAAGGAAAAATCAGCACATGTGCAATTTTGTCATTAAAAAATGGAATAAAATTCCTGATGACCTGCAAGGGAAAAAAATCTTCATTTCCATTATAGTGTGCTTTGGTTAGGTTTGCTTACATATATTCTACGTACTTTATATAGAAATTACTAGTATTTAAAACTACAAAATAGGCCTATTTTAGTTATATTTTGAATTTATTTAAATTATATTTTGGGTATCAAGCTGGTTTTCACAGTCGTATATTAATACAAAGGTTATTCTGTAGCGATCCTAGCTGTGCACTTTCAAGGACAACTCAAGAGTCCAAACTTCCACCTTTCCCAACTCTCACCCAAAGTCATCTTGAAAATTTTAAGCATATAATCTATTTGCTCTCTCCCTGTACAGCTAATTTTCAAGATATTTAACATACATATTTTGTGACATCCTATTTTAAAATACATTTTGTCTTCCAAATGTGTAATCTGATGTTTTAAATGTCATGAAAACTGGATAGTTTGGTTCTGTATGACCAGTTTTTCACATATATCAAACACACAATTTTGAGCTAATTTGCACATGCAGTTATTGCAGTTATACATGCAAATTACACTACTGTAATGCTGCTAAATTGTTCTTTGATGTGTAGCACAGAAGACCCTGGTGTAGAGATTTCTATACCGGACATACATTTTTATTTCTAGACAGTATTATCGATGTAAACCTAGTTTTGCATATCCTGTATGCATTCAACAGGGAGGCGGTTTTTTCTATAAGTATAAATAATGGAATGTATTCTCGTGATGTTTAGCCAAGAGGCTCATGGGTGTCTTCCATTAATGTTAACAGGAATTCTGGACATTAAACTTGCATGTATCAAGCAGGGAATATTGTATTGCCCAAATTTAAAAAAGCAAAACTCTTATTAAAGGATTGAATGGATTTACAGGAGAAGCATTAGTGTGATGAGAGAGCTCTGAGAATTCACTGATGCAGACAGGCAGGCAGTGAAAGCGTTTCCCACAGTGTCGCGCAGAGAAGGCTGTCAGACATACTACGTCTCTGCAGCAACTACGACCACTTTGCCTCTGAGATATTAGGGAGTCTTCTGGTTGAGAATACGACCGTGTTGCAGTTCTCTGGAGAACACTGCAGCCCAGATCCAAACTTCCCTGCTCTCCTAGTTATGGAAAACAAGTTTTTGGTTCAGAACCAGTTTTTCATTGTTTGGCGAAAGCTGTCGGCTGTTTAAATCACTTTCCTGTGGACTTTTACCTGAAAAGATTCCTTTTTGGAAACTGCAGAGGACAAGCCTGCTGTCAGAGCAGAAAACCAATTTTTTTATGTGATGTTGCTGCATTAAAAGGGCCAATCTTGTGTCTTGTAACACGTGAATAATGGGGCTAGCATGTGATGTCAAAAATTTCTAACCACCTCATAAATAAGCCAGTCACGCCCTTCCCCCACAACTGCCACCAAAAGGTCATCCAGTTTTGAACCTCAGCTTGCATCCCAAATTAAGAATGTATTCAGAGTCAAGGTTAAAGGTACAGTATCCCCTTTCAAAAGACGCATGTCAGTGTCTCTGCTGAGAATGATAAATAACATTTGAAACAGGCTATCAATTTTCAAGGGCCCTTCCCACTCCCCCAACTTTTTGTTGAACCAAACTTTACTGAAGGTCTGATCCTGACAAAGTGTAGGGATATTACTTAGCAATAAGCTAAGACACGATGCAGTTTCTTTAGCACAGTCTGCTTGAGTTAGCTGCTTGCAAAAAAGGAAAAAACTCAGCTTCAAACAGACTGATATTATTGTGATATCAATTCTGTCAGTAAGTTCTATATTAATACAAAAATAATTTCCCCGTAACAATAAAACATATCAAACATTCTACCTATTTAACTTCACTAATTTAATTCTATACAAATGTATATTTATATTTCAGCCCCCAAGCTATTTTTAAAGGATATTAAGATTGCAAAGTCAGGAACTCAAAAGTTAGGAAATGCCAAAATTAAGGTTGCCCGTACAACCTTAATATGGCCCCCTTGCGCATATGCATTATGATACAGTCTTTGATTACACAATCACATACTATTTTTTCTGCAGGACCGCTGCCTCATTCAGTGCACAGGATGGACAATGTTCACTGAACGGGTAATTTATTCAGTATTTCCTTTCATCCTCATCATTCAGTGTCCTAATCAATATTTCCTGCATACTATGCAAACTCTGCATAGACTGCAGAAGTCTTCATGGGCTTTTCTAAGGTGCTGTCCATACTGTATCTTAGTGCTTTGTGAACACTAAGGAGTGTATCGTCACAGTACCATGGAGAAGTGAGCTGATATCAGACATTTTAAGACCACACGGGATCATTAGGATCATCATTATCCCCACTTTACACACTGCGAACTGAGGCTACAGAGATTAAAATAAAAATTGTCAGAAGTGTCGACTAACATTGGGTGCCTGACTTCTGCAGAAAATGAGGCAAGAGTCCTACAGACAACAGGCTCTGATTCATTACGCAGTCCTGATTCATTCCCAGAGCACAGTCGATTCAGTGCACTCAGAGAGACAGAGGTTCTGAGGGAAAAATAGTATGTGATCATGTAGTCAAAGATTTTATCCTAATGCATATTCACAAGGGGGCCAAATTAAGGTTGCACAGGCAACCTTAACTGGCATTTCCTAACTGTCGAGTGCTTGACTTTACCGCCTTAGCAGTCTTTTAACATAGTTTTTAATGTAATTTCCTATTTTTTAATAATTAAGCTGAAAAAAACCAATATTATATGAGGTGGAACCATACTGAATGCCGACATGGGTCATTGGCAGGATTATACTCTTTAGAACCACAGCACAGACATCAAGCATTTGAGCTAATGGAGTAACCTGTAGCAGTATAAGGTTTTTATCTTCTATGTGGACCTGCCACTAGAAGGGGAAGAGAGACACATTTTGCCAATGGATTTCATGACTGTTTGCTAGACAACAAGGGAACACTGAGACTCAGAAATCCTAGTTCATTTCTAGGCTCCGAAGGGAGTGCTCTCTAGTGGTTATAAACTTCCTGCCCCTTCTCCCCCTCCCAGCCCATGTATACCCCCACTCCATTGCTATCCCCCGACTCATATTTTCGTGCACCTCCATTCCCCTTTCTCTGCTCCTGCCTGTCTTCATATCCTGCTCTTGTCTCCCTTCGTTGCTCATATCCTCCACCTCTCCACAGCTCCTGCCTTTCATCCGTTTCTGCTCATGCCCCTCTTCCCCTCTCCCTCTGCATCTCCTCCTCACACTCTGCCCTCTGTTCCCACTCCTACCCCAGGCTTCTGTGTTATTTTCCCCTTTTCCTTAAGCTCCCGCCCCATCTCTGCCCTGCCCAACTCTTTACCTTCTGCACTCTAGTCAGCCTGCTTCTTCCTTCTCTGTGCTAGCAAGGGGGAGCCGTGAGCGCACAGGAAAGAGCTGCAAGCTCTCAGTTTCAGTACCACAATAGTGCAAGACAATGGGGAGCAATTGCAGGGAAATTCATGCTGAGCCCCTGCAGTCCTGGGATGGAGCACACTCAGTTGTTCTGTGGAATGGCATATGTGCCGTCTAATTGACATGTTGGAGTGTCAGGGGATGGGACATGCCCAGGGCATACGGACTCTTCAGAGAATTTAGATGCCAAACTCTAGCCTCTACTGTGTGTATGCAAACTTGAGATTTTTCAGAGGAAACTTGGCCAAATTTGGGTGATGAGTTCTAGAGGAATTTGTTCTCTGCTGAGATCACCCTATTGCCAGCTGTGGAAAGTTTAACACCAGGGACTGACAATGATCCAGCAAATTGTAAGTCCTGAAGTGGGACACGGACAGTGGAAGTGTGTCAAAAGTGCATGCTTCAGTAAACAGCTCCAAGGCTGGCAAATTTTGTTTCAGGCTGGGCAAATTATGGCAATGCTGGGGTACATTTCTTACATACTTTTTTTTGCCAATTGTTTTTCATGACTTGAAAATTTAGTTTTTAAGAATTTTTGAGGCCTCAAATTATGTTGTAACTTAGTCTCAGAAATTCATGTCTAGCTCCAAATGTCGTGATTGCACTATTTCATATGGCGTCATCTTTGGCAATTTTGGCTCATGGACAGAAGACAGCAGTATAGAGCAGCATATGGACATGCTCATTTAAAGATTACTTACACAGAAAACACACACATCAGGTTTGCTGAGGATGGAAGAGACTGGAGAAACATGTACTTCAGTTCTGTCTCCAGAGATGGTACAAAGTCTTTATTGAGTTCACTGCCCAGGGTTCAGCCAGGACAGAGAACCAAGCAGTGATGCTCGGTAACAATTTCAAAAGCAGTTGAGTCAGTTAGGTGCTTTTGAAAATTTTACCTGCCAGTGATAAGGAGACGGCTTGATTTTTTTTATAACTTTGAATGGCCTAACTGAGAGTAGCTGCTGTCACTCAGCCCGACTGGGCATCGGGGTCCTGGGTGTGAGCTCTGATCAAATGGGATCTCTGGTTGCTCCGCAGGAAATGTTGGGAGTTCTGCTGTTGAGCAGGCTGATGCCCTGCAGCTTGTCATAGGTGGCAGGATTCTTTCTCTGCTGAATGGCTAGTCCCCAAAAGGAATGTGACATTAAACCTCCATTGATTTCATGAAGGTGCCAGGCTGGGCCACTGTCCCCCCAGAATCTTTACTAGACCTTCAATGTGGGGGGACAATAAGTGACCTTCTTTGCCTCTAATAAAATGAGTCAAAATTATGTCCGCCAAGCGTGGAGTAAACTTGGCCAATGTGGGAACTGGAACCAGTGACACTGGTCTTGTAGTGATCACAGTTAGATAGCCTGTTATTAACCAACAGCTACAGTAGGTTTTGCTTATGTTAGAATAGGAAACAGCTGTGGTAACTATGTAGTATCTCTAGGCACATGTTGGCCTTTTGATGGTGACCCTTCTAAAACAGTCATTCCAGCTCTGAATTCAACCAAGTAACAAAATGTTTATCACAGTATTTTCAGTCATCCTAATAGCAAAGAAATGCATGTAGAAACTTTGAGGGAACAATGAACTTCCATAAAGTTACCTAGTGTTTTCTGAACTTGAAAACAAATATACTTGGGTGAAAGAGCTCTCTTTTCCCAACTCCAATTTCACTAATGAAATTGTGCGTATTCCATATCTGCTTTCATCTGCTGTATTTACAGAAGGTCCCTTTCGAAAGCAATGGACACATTGATGGATTTAAAGTATCCTCCAACAATAGCCTCCCATTTGTTTTTTGTCAGTGCCGCCTTCATTAAATTTTGGCTAGTGGCAGAAAAACCATCTGGCACAGCAACATCTCTGTATGTGTGGGCCTGTTTAAATGGAAGGGACAGATATTGTTGAACCAGAGCAGGAAAAGGAACTAGAAATCAATGGGATGCTCAGTAGGAAGAAATGGAGGGTACATGCGACTCAATTTACATATTAGCTTGCTTTCTGTTGCCCTCTCTTCTTTCTCCTCCAAACCAAAGGCAGACTCTTCTCAGATCATGCCATGTGTGTCAGGAGCTAACGTTCTGGGAACGAGCAGGGTGACCTGCTCTGTGTAACCGACGTCAACCTCAAACTATACAGAAGTAGCTACATCTGTTTTGGCTTTGTTCGCAAGGCAAAGGGGAGGGGGGGTGTACTCTGTGGTCAAGGGCCAAACTACATGTCATATTTCATTACCTTCATTAGCTACTACAGAAGGCTGCATTAAAAAGAAAAGGTTGCAGTTAACTCTTCAATGGCCAGCTTTTTAAAAATTCATTTTAAATTTCACTTCCTGTTCTTCTTGATTTGTCTCTGCCTTTGGTTTTAACTTATCAAAACTATAAATCAACCTTTATGCCCAAGATTTTGCCCTTTTAATGTAAAAGAGGCAGCAGGCTACTGTTTCATTCTTAGGTAGCTATTCAGATGATGGCTGAAACATCTGGGAACTGTTAGGCAAGCTGTTGTGTAAACCGAAAAGGGAAAGTGTATTTAGCATTAATAAAACTTTCCTTTTTTAGTTTGTCCACAGTTGTCTTTTGCTTTTTTCACCTCACATTATTTGTGTGATTTAATGTCGCTGGGGGTTTGGGTAGGAGGCAGTTTTGTTTTGTGCAAAGGTAGGGGCATATTGGATTGCTGGGTAAATATTCTTCATTTTATTTTTTTACATGAACAAGAATCATCTTATTTTTTCCATGAGGCATTTCCCATGATTTGAATAAATAAAATATACTGTTCAGGTGCTTAAAACTTAATGGAGAAAGTATCAAATACATTTATTATAGTTAGTTACCACAATATTTAAAATAGATGTCATCAAGTCTGCCCAATATTAAATATACCTTAATACATTGCATCAAACCATACTGTACATTTTGGCTAACTAAGAACACTAAGCTAAGTTGATGATATTTAACTGCAAAAGAAGAATTAGGTTGAATCACAAAAAGAAACACAATGTCTCACTGAGCCGACCTTCTGAAGAACCTCACCCCAACAATGCTCAGGACGAGACCTTTGATTCTGCACACGCTTGTGCACATGGTTAACTTAAAGGTGCATAAACCTGTCTGTCATTTCTTCTCTGGACTTGCACAGTACATAGAAATCGCTGCCTCTCACCTTGAAAAAGTATAAGAAAATATGTGATGAGGTATAGGTATGCTTCTTAGATCCCAGCACGTAAGGGGTTACTAGGCGGATCCAGATTCACGCGGCACACCTAGCTGATGTGGGCGTAGGCGGAAGGTGCCTCCTCTCGCTTCTCAGGTTGTCGAAAGGTGGAACCAAGGGCTGTGGGCTATAAGCAAGGGTTCTGTTACTTTGTGCAACAGGGTGGGTTGGCCCTGGGGCTGGAGAGCGGAGGCTAAGCCATCCCTGATTCCAGGCTGATATGCCTCTGAGAGCAATCCAGGATAAAAGTTGCAGTGAAGGGGGGAAGGCTCAGAAAGCTGTGGCAGGGAGTGAAGAAAACCCTCTCAGCAGGACGATCTGGGGAAGACTGACCCAGCAGGAGAGGGACTGCAGAGGGGTATGACTAAACAGCCCATGAGAATGAGCCTCCAGCCTGGGCTAGTGGGGCTAGCACTTGCAAAAGAACTGTGTAGACAGCATGGTGGAGTTGTGGCTTGACTGGTGCTTATGTTCTGAGGCTCAGGGAGGGCAGTGGGCTTCAGAGCCCGAGCTCCAGTCCAAGCTGCAACTTCAAGATGCTGTCTACACAGCTCTTTTTAGAGGTCTAGCAGGAGACCCACTAATTCAGGTCTGACCCTGGCTGGTGGGGCTAGGTTCTGGGGGCTGTGTAAACATACCCTGAGAGGCTCTGACCAAACAGGGGTAGACTGCTGGGTTCTCAAGGCAGGAAGGCCTGAGAGGAGGAAGAGAAACCTTGGGTTGCCTGGACTTACGAATGGACTTTGTTTGGGAGCACTGAGCTTTATTGGAAGCTTATTTTATATTAATAAATCCAGTCCCCATGGAGGGGTATTTTTGACAAAGTAAAACCCCAAAGAGAAGTTTATTTGAACAGTCCAAGAAGGGAAGCTGAGGCTGGCTGCCTTTAGCATGACCCTAGACCCACAAGGGGGTGCACATGAGATAGTGGGTCCAGAAGTGAGCTGTAGCTCACGAAAGCTTATGCTCAAATAAATTTGTTAGTCTCTAAGGTGCCACAAGTCCTCCTTTTCTTTTTACTGAAATTTGGGGATCTTTGTTACATTAATAAAGCTGTCCCTGAGGGAAAGGGAATTGAACTGAAGTATAGTCTGGGCTTTATATTAATTCCTCTGCTGGTGTATACACTCATCAGCTTATACTTTATTTTCCTTTTCGGGGGTGGGGAAACACAGGGATTTTTTAAGAAGTGTTTTCTGTAATACAGCTAACGTAAACTGAAGTCACATTGGAAGCAGGGCAGTTGTTCACAGCATGGGTAACTTGATGTATAATATTTATCTTACCCACACCACATTTGAAAAATAAGTTCGGGGACAAAAACCACAAATTTCAAAGTATATCTATGTGTTCTGATCCTAACTCACACAGTGATAGGGGAAAAAGACATAAGGATGGATAGCCGCCATAAATGTGAATTCTTTGCCATGTCAGTTAGTGTTGTGATCATACAAATGAAATTTTAATTCCTTGGTAATTAAAAAGAAAAACCTTTCATGGGTGGCTATAAAACTGATGTCACTTGTCTGCATATTCTTTAAATCCTCTTCGCTCTCTCAGGAAAGTACCTCTTTGTAATTTGTTCTAAAATGCATATGTAAATATGTTGACTTAATCTGCACAGAAGCAGGACAGCACTGCAGGCTCAAGGCCTACATCTTTATTTGATATTGTGATATTAGTAGATCTGGGGCTTACTCTATTATTTTTTAAAGCATCAAAAGACTTTCTGCCCACATTCTGAAATTATTGAAACACATGCAGAGAGAAGGAACGAGGGGCACCTTTCTTTTTTCACACATTAGTAACTTCCAAACAAGTCGTGTTACTTTTTGAGGGGGGACAAAAATTTGATTCCAAGATCAGCCCTTGCATGCCAAGTTTCAGCCTGGAGCGAACTTTTACAGCTGAATTGTAAACTCTTAAAAACAGGGGTTTATAATGGAAACGCTGACGCAACCTTAACTACAGCGGTGTGAGTGCAATGTGATAATAAATGAGGCAGAACAGCAAAGTGCTGCTTTTAATTTATCATTTAGCAGGAGAAAAAAGCTTGTTTACTTCTTCTTTTTCATCTTCCTCTCTGGTCCTGAGACTTTCAGCCGTTATTTTGAAATGTATTTTATAATAAAACTTCAGCGGTTATGTTGCCTAGGACCTTAGTGTCCATTTTTGAGAGAGAGAGTATTTTTAAGCTTTTAAAAAAGCATATTCTGTTGACTGATTACATTTCAGCATTTTAGTTCGATGCTTTGCAATATATTTGTTATAACAAAGATTAAAAATAATTCTGCGAGACCCTCTGACTTGAAGAGGTACCGTAACTCTGAAAGGCGAGTCCAACTATTGACTTGTGTACAGGATAATTTTACATTTTAAACAGGCAGGACAGACAAAGTTGGAGGGGAAACAGGCATGGAAAAGCCAAGCGACAACAGGTCAGTGGCTGAGCTGAGCGTTACATCAGTTCAGTGCCCAAACCACTAGACCACACTGCCTCATCTTTAACAAGGTGAAACGACTTACAATGTGTTCCTCTTACTGACCAGAGGAAAACAAGTGCAGCCTGAATGTTGAATGAGCTCTGTTACAAACTCCAAAACACTGGAACAGAAACACTAAAGATGGAAAAACTAGTGAATGCAGAATGCGTGGCTTCATGTAACAGCATAAACAATATAGAAGGAGTACGTTTGTGAGAACTTTTTTAGCAGCTCCAAGACTAAGCATGTGATGACACTCTGAAGATCAGTAATTGCCATATGTTATGGACAGTTAAAGACTGGGATTTCCCAAACTGATTCCTAAGTGCTTCTGATCTCTTTGGGATCTCTGCCTTTGGGTTGGATTAACACAACTGGATTTCATTTTTTTTATTGTACCTTTCTATGTTTAAATTAGGGGATGTGTTAGTCTTGAAAGTCAAAGAGGAAAAGTGAAAAGGTAAGTGAAAAAGGGATAGAGTGTTGCCCACCTATCAAACAGGGTGCTAAGAGTCAGGACTCCCCATTCTACTTGTGGTTTTGCTTCTCGCTGAGGGCAAATCATGTAGGCCAACGTTTTCAGCAGTGGTCTCACCTTCTGGGCCCCAACTTGAAACATAAAGGGCTTTATTTTCAGAACTGCTGAGAACCCACATCTCCAGCTAAATTCAATGGGAGTCGTGGGAATTCAGTAAGTGCTCACCACTTCCGAAAATCAGGGCCAAGATGTCACAAATTAAGCACCTCAGGATCGGGGCTCCTAAACCCAATGGCCACTTCTGAATGTTGGTTTAATGTCTCTCTCTGTCGAACAGTGTTTTCTGTATAGTGGAAGAATACAATTTTCAGATTTGTAAAATGCCTTGAAAGTCTTGATAAAGGCCCCTATGTGCATGTAAATATTACTGTTGCCAATAGCATGAATGCAGGTATAACACTCAAAAGTGGTGATATTTGGTTTCTAGAGTCTGGTCTTGGGTCCTGGATCCTAAATATCTCACAGAGATGAGCTGTGTCAAGCATCCATCCAGGACTTGCCGTTTACCGCTCTTGAGGACTATATGTGCATTGCTACTATCCTGAAGCCTCACAAGATAGTTTCCTACTTGCTTTTCTCTTGGGTATTCTCCAGTTTTTAGCAGTATTATTTTTAAACATTGCCACTTGCCAGTGCCTGGTGTGCCTTTCAATGGTGGTAGCTGCTGAATTATCCCAGTTTGATGGTCCTGGTCTCAGCTGTTATCCAGTGGCAGAGTATGCTAGCTTTAGAGCAAATGCATATTCACAACATCTATCCCTGTTTCCTGCTCATAGTGGAAGAGAAATTGTCTTGCCTGAGAATCACCCACAGCAGCAGTGAGTGATACCTGTGGACTCACCCTGAATGTACTGATTTGCCAAATATTGATGTGAGAAAGGGGAGCTTGGCTATCTATGTAGAGTCCCCTGATTTTTATGAGCTCTTATGCTAGGCACACAAGAATCTTTGCATTAAAAATGAGCTAAAGGAAAATTGAAGAGACCGATCCACACGGTTATATATTAATATTCCAGAGGTGGAGGAGAGTGGAGGAAAGAGGGGGACATTCTTTGCATTAACAGGAGAAGATGAAGATTAATCCTGCTAGCCAGGATTCTTTCGTCTTGTCTGAAGCTGAGAATTGGACTATTTCTAATGAGTACAGGGCAGGGATGTAAATCTGATAGTATTGTGTCTTTAAAATAAAATAAAATAAAATAAAATAAAGCCTTACTGATTGCTTATATGGACAGCTGGCACACCTTAAGAAGTAAGAAAGATTCAGACAGGAATATAATAAGGCCTAGGAAAGTGGCAGCATGAAAGGGATGACCTTTATTTGCAATCATAGCTGAGATTTACAGTTTATTACTGATAGCTTTTATAAAGAGCCATTCAGTTCAGAGGTGAGAGGTTTGTCATCTGGAAATGCAATTAACTTTAGCCTTATCCCAATCCCCCTGGTCTTAGTGTGAGAGCAGCACTTCAGCAATATCATGCTTTTCCCTCTAATTTTTTTTTTTTTTTTTTGGTCTCTTGCAGCCCTTGTTCCCTGGCATTAACACAGTTGCATATTTTTGCTGCTATTATTTTTTTAATTCTTGCTATTCTAGGTCATCAGCAGCTAAAAGGCATTGAGATTTTTTATTAGATCTAACTTATTTGATTTGTGAATGGGAAGATTTCAAGAAAGAGAGACATTTAAATCGGAGAAGAATTAGGGGACCACATGGAATGAAGTTCTGTCGTGATAGGTGTGAAAAATTAATTACAGTAATGGAGAGCCTAAAAGAAAGAAGCAGTTGGATTTTAAGTAAAAGATGACCTCTGGCCCCCCCTACTTAAATGCACACACAACACTCCCCCAGTATGCTGACACACCCCCACAGGCACATCTGCTTGAACACATATAGCCTCAAATATACAGTCCCCCCGCCTGTTTATACTGCACATGCGCACACACATCACGCCAAGGAAGCACAACATGATTTGAAACATGAACAAACGAAAGGGGTTTTGGCATCCCTGCTGTGTGTGTATGTGAAATCCCTAAAGGTCTATTTTTGTTTCACAGGTTCAGTTTTATGACCCTCTCTTGTCTGTTAAGTCAGGTCTGTAGGAATTTAAGAGCCAGACACAAAAGCAAGAATTTAGTACATTTGGCCAGTTGGTTTAGGTTATTTGAAATATAGCCTAGTATATTTTCCACAGTAGGCTTCTGCCAAATAGATCAGAGACAGAAGGGGGAGAGAGCCAGAGCCCATGTCAACAAATTTTAACCTCTGTAACATTGAGGGAGAGAGGATGGGCTCTGTTTAGAATCCTGTCAGTTATTCATAAACTGTCCATGGCCATAACAAGTTATCTCTGTAGTATGCTGCACACCCTGGACACCTGTGTTATAAAACATTGAACTGGAGGGACTTCTAACATTCCGACAGGCTCCATTTGAAAACTATTTACTCTGGGGTAAACGAGAACAGAATAATTACTAACAATGTGTTTTCCATCCCTATTTTATTGTGGCTATTATTTTCATCAGAGTTAGAGGTTAATATCCCTATTTTTCTCCTCCACTGCCTGAATACAATAGGAGCTCAGCACATAGTCAAACCAGGTAGAAGAGGAAATAACAAACTCCACAATGGGTTCAGATTAACCCATATCTAATGAGGGTGTTTGGCCCTGGGGTAGGAATCACCCTGCTGAAGTTTGCCCTGGTATGAGTATTTCTTTTCTTGCTTTAGAGAAGAAGACAAAAATTAAATATAGTGTGAAACAATCCAGTTGTAGAGTAGTGTAGACAATACGGCAGTGGCAGAGTATTGCATTAAAAATATACTTCCATGCTGTATCTAATCTTATCTATCTAGGACATTTGTGAGGCATCTCTACCCATGGTATATGTGTCTCTTAATAGAGAGGAGAAAAAGGCAGCCCAGTTTGTGTCCTTAAAAACACCTTTTTGTGGTGCAAACAAGTGTTAATGTGAAAGGGGAGATTGCCTCAAGCAACGTGCTACTAAACTGGAAAAGTAAACATTGCCCTTTCCTGCAGAAAGATTTTGTTCTAAGATGCTCTTTATGTTGATGATATTCCAGTCCAAAAACCTTCCTCCCTGGCTCTTGACAGAAATACAGAAGCCTTAGTTGTATTATAGATTTGGGTATTTTAAGGGTTAGATGAGGGTATCCTTGATGAGTTGTTTTTTAACAAGGGTAATTTCATCCTGAAAGATTTTGGTTGCACAGGAACATCAGTGCCACTTGGGAGCACAAGGGCTAGTTTTCCTCAGTCAAGGAATAGGACCAAATTCTGAGGTAAAAAGCACTCTCTCAAGAAGAAAAAGGGAAGAGATGTTCAAACACTATATAATGGGGGTGGAATAATGGATATTGTTTTTCAATTATTGGTTTTACAGTGATTGCCTTGAAGTGTCACCAGTTCTTCAAGTTAATATAAATCTGGTAAATATGAATGTAAAGGCATTATAAACTTCCATTTCCTTTTCTGAATGACACAGACAAACTGATCAGACTTACCTTTCATTTGTTTTCCTGTTGTGAATATCTGGGTGAAGAGAAGTGGGTCCACAACTCGATAAATGACTAGTTCAGTGTTTGACCTTTAAGATGAAAAACAGTTTCTCTAGGACCTTTTCCAATGGCAGCTAGGTGCTTTTCAAAAAACTCTGCAGGAACAAAACAAAAAAATGCAGCAAATGTTAAACAAAAGAAATATGTCTTGTACTATGCTTTCCAGATCACGAGACTGGGGCTCTGAAAGGATGCCAAGATGAGTTAATTCCGAAGTTAATTCTGAAGTCGGAGAACCCAGGCATTGAACAGAACTTCAGTAAAAGCTGCTGGGTGCTAAGCGCTTTTGGACTTAGAAGCTTAACATTAGGCACTCATTTTTCATATCTTGGTCAGGGTGTTCAAACTTTAGATTCTGATAGCAATTAGTGTCCATGGTGTATAGGGGGGAAAGACGTTTTACATCATACGGTGCCACAGTGCCCAGGACTTTAAATGTTATCACCAGCACCTCGAATTACACACAGAAACATTCATGTTTAACAAGCTGTTTACTTTTGATATTATAAGTTAGTAGCATGTTTCTTGGGGTAATCTCTTCCTCTTACTAATATTTGTGTGCATGACAGAAAGATGCATTTAAATTCTCCCACTGCATTTTTTTTATCAATCCACAGACACTAGGTATATAGAAATGTACCTGTACATATAACATATATGTCAATAAAATTAAAGTGATAAATGTGTTTTATAAATATATATTTTATAAACTGGTAAATATACCACAATGATAGACACTATATCAATGCTGATAAACAATATAACATAAAAAAAACCTTTAAAATGGATTAGATGTTAGTTGACAGACAGGGAACAGAGTAATTATCAGTAAGACTGCCAAGTGGGGAACAGTATTAAGTGGTGTACTACAGGGATGACTATTGGGACCAACAGTTTATTATTTAACATTTGCATTAAAGATCTTAAAAAGGTCCAAATTCAAACATGATTAATTTTGTTGATGACATCAAGATTAGAGAGGCAGCAGAAACCCTGGAGTGCAAAAACAAACTGCAGTGACCTGGAGAAATTAGAAAAAAGGACTGCAGGCAACAAGATGAAATTCAGTAGAAATAAATTTAAAGTATTACACCAAGGCAGAGGAAAAAACAGCACAGACAGACTCAATAAGAGCAATGAGTCAGAGAAAGACCTAGAGTAGGTAGCAAACAAAACATGAGATTTCACTCAGGTGACCGTGTTGTTTTTCACATATGAATATAGAGGGGGATCATATGTAAAACTGTGGGTTTGATTGCATGTTCTGTTTAGCTGGTGTAGCTGTATCTGGAATCCTAGGTGCATTTCTGGTTCCCACATTTTAAAAGGATATAGAAAAAACCGAGAAAGTCAAAAGTACACGGACAACCCAAGTGTGAAAAGGCGATGCTTAGAGAGTTCCTCTCTGCACAGTAGCTCTGAAAAGAATGGAGAGCCTTGATAACCGCTTTGAGCAGGGAGAGAAAGAGGAGTTTTGTTAACTAATTAGAAGAAGAGCAACTTTGGCTTAATTTGTTAAAATGTATTTTATAAAGCTGTTACATTTTCTGATCCAACAATAAAAGAACAAAACAACTTTTAAAAATGGACTCTTCCATACAACTGATTCTCTGTCAGCTGATGTGGAGCAAGCTAATCTGCAACTGTGTGTACGTCTGCATACAGACATATGCATTCTGGGTGGGTCTCTGAGCATCTTTTGTGGGTGAAGAGCAGACCTGACATTTGCTTAAGTAAGCAGCTTTACTCAGCTGGAAAGAAGGTGAGTAAGGACCAACTTCTATTCGTGAGAGAGACACGCTTTCGAGCTTGCACAGAGCTCTTCTTCAGCTTTTTGTAAGCTTGAAAGCTTGTCTCACTCACCAACAGAAGTTGGTCCAATAAAAGATATTACCTCACCCAACTTATCTCTCTAATATCATGGGACCAACACGGCTACAATAACACTGCATACAGCTGTGAAGAAAACAGTTTTAAAATCCTAAATTTTAGGAATGCTATTGATTTTTTTTTAATGCTCTTTCAGTGAAATGCAGTTTGATGTCTTTAAAGAACACCAGCTGGAAACGATGCCACACCTGGAGACCTCTGTGATTTTGTTTCTTATCTTACATCCTTTCTGTAGTAGATGGAGTGAGAAAGAGAGAGAAAAGAAAGAGTTAGGATAGTGGTTTGGGGGAGTGGTTCTCAACCAGGGGTATGCGTACCCCTGGGGATGCACAGAGGTCTTTCAGGGGATACATCAACACATTTAGATATTTGTCTAATTTGACAAAGGCTACATAAAAAGCACTAATGAAGTCAGTACGAACTAAAATTTCATATAGACAAGACTTTTTTATACTGCTCTAAATATTGTATCAGTGTTCCTCAACCTGGCGTTGTGATTATAATTATATGGTAAAAATGAGAAAGTAAGCAATTTTTAAGTACTAGTGTGCTCTGACATTTGTATTTTTATATCTGATTTTGTAAGCAAGTAGTTTTTAAGTGAGGTGAAACTTGGGGATACGCAAGACAAATCAGACTCCTGAAAGGGGTACAGCAGTCTGGAAAGGTTGAGAGCTACTGGTTTAGGGGTTGGGGTTGGGTGATGCTCTCTTCCCCACTGTAGAGTTTATGCTTTAAGGAAAACTACTGAGCTAAAATCACAGTGCCAAACACAGACAGCATTAGAAATGTAGAATCCTTAACCCTTTTGCCTACTGCATTCTGCTGCAGCTGTTCCCTCCTCCCATTGCTGCAGAATGCTATGGCATTCTTTGGAAGTGCTGACAAACTGACTGTACATGGCACTGCACCTGGGATGAATTTTGTCCCTCCTGTCAGGTGTACGTGGCAGCCAATGAATGGTTGTTGTTTCATATTCTTTCTTGTGGATTTATTTAACCAATGGGAAAGCATTGTCACAATATCTGTACAGTTAGGAGGATTAATAATTTTTATTACTCTTTGAACAACAACAACAAAAAATCCCTATGAATAAAAAACCTGTTAAACTCATCTTCAGAAACTTTCACCATCCATGGTTTCAATATAATAAATAATGAAAAAGGAAATCCTAAAGTTAGAAGAGGCCAAAAGGTCTGTCATACTGTTCCTGCTCCTCTTTTCTTCACTTTCATCCTTGTTCTCTCAGTACTTCTGCAACCTCCTTTTGGCCTTTTTTATGAGTGTACCTTGTAAAATGAGCAGGCATAGTAGCTGATATGCTGTTTGCAGATCTCCTGCATATATTTGAGCTCAGAATCATGCCAACACCTGTCAATCTCTCCTGACTGTTTCTTGAGGTCACTGGTGTTTGGTTATTCATGGTCATTTATTGGCAGTACATTGGCTTCTGTGATAAATTTTTGTAATGCTGTTTCCAATTTTTTACTTGTAGATCATGGAACATGATTTTCGTGTTTGTATTTTTTTTGGAAGTGTAAAACATTAATCAATTTCTTTGGTACCTTACCTAATTTCACATCTGCAATAAATTCACTGTACATTTTTCCCTTTTCCATGGAGAATAGGCTCAGCTTCCCCACTTTTCCATGCAATTATGTCTGCAGATCTGGCATAGTTTTATTTGCTGCGTCTCTTTGAGGGCTAATTTATTTATATAATTAAATTACTTAAAAACATTCCCTTGCAAAGGAGCGTAAGACTGAATCTCAAATGATCTGAGCTTTCAGGGGGTAACAGTTTAAGAACAGAAAGCCCTAGGTTGCAGTTGAGTTTTTTTTAATTAGTATATTTTGGCGGAGCAGATGAATTCTTATGCTAAACACGGGCACCTCTGCTCCGTCATCATGACTCTGTGACAGATGTCGTGGTGCAAATAGTAGCCTCTGATTGCACAAGGTATTGAACTCACAAGGTGGCTGGAGTCCCACCTGAAGGAAGAAAGTTCTCTTTTTTTTTTTTTAGAAGAAAGGGGTGTAAAAGGTGCAGTAAAACTAATCTGTTTTGTACAGGATAATCTACTGTACGTTACCCTTTGGAAATGAACATAAATGGACTTGTGTGAGATGTGGATAATAACCAAGAAGTGGTAGAGAATTAATTAGAATTTATTTATAATTACACACCTAACTCAAGACTATTAGTGACGCTATCTGTTTTTAATTGCTTTCATTTTGTGATTTTCTGCAGACTTTTAAATATGTGATAACATTTGATTTAACCATTTTGTGAATTGCACTCAGAAACATGCTAAATCTATTTCCAAAGCGGGTAATTTTTTTGTAACTGGGAAATTATATTTTAAAACATGAAGTGCTGTGTGCAAGAAATACTTATCATTTGTTTGGTCATGTTACAAAGGCTTTAATCTGTGAAAGTGTAAAATCCATCAGAAAAGAAAGTAAACTCAGAGTTTATTTTCAGTCTGCCATCTCTCATCTCATCCATGTACAAATAGTCAAGCTTTGTGGAGGATGGAACTTTCATTTTGAAAGGGTTTCAAGATTTAAAAGTTCGTCTTCATTTTGAATCAAGACAAACCTCCAGAATAGGCCTGGCACTACTGGGGAGGCAAAAGGCGCATTTAACACCCTCCCAGTCCCCCAAAAAACCAGAAACATCGAGGCCCCAGATTGTTGTCAGAGGGGCCAAAATCTGAACAAAGTTATCCAATGTGAAGTAGTGGACCAGCAGCAGATTGGAGAATTTTCATCCTTTATATAAAAGATGAATCACAACAAAATCCTGACAGAGTAGCTAAATATTACCCTGTTTTGAAGAGTTTAAAAAAGTAACTGATAGGTCTCAAAATGTAATTGTAAACATGGAATCCTCATCGAGTCGCTGTGTTTCTAGTGTGGCTGCACAGGGTTCTTGGCCCTACGCTATTTAACATTTTTATCTATGATTTGGAAGAAAACACAAAATCATCAGTGATAAAGTTTGCAGATGACACACAAATTGAGGTAGTGATAAATAATGAAGAGCACAGGTCACTAATACAGAATAATCTGGATTCCTTGGTAAAGTGTGTGCAAGTAAACAATATGCGTTTTAATAAGGCTAAATGTAAATGTATTAGGAACAAAGAATGCAGGCCATACTTACAGGATGGGGGATTCTGTGCTGGGAAGCAGTGACTCCAAAAAAGATTTGGAGGTGGTGGTAGATAATCAGCTGAACATGAGCTCCCAGTGTAACACTGTGGCCAAAAAGGCTAATGTGATCCTTGGATGCATAAACAGGAGAATTTCAAGTAGAAGTAAAGAGGTCATTTTAGCACTGTATTTGGTACTGGTGCGACTGCTGCTGGAATATTGCATCCATTTCTGGTCCACAATTCAAGAAGAATGTTTGTAAACTAGAGAAGGTTCAGAGAAGAGCCATGAGAAAGATTAAAGGGTTTAGAAAGCATGCCTTATTGTGAGAGTTTTTTAAGGAGCTCAGTCTATTTATCTTAACAAAGGGAAGGCTAAAGGGTGACTTTATTACAATCTATAAGTACCTACATGGGGAATAAGTGTTCGATAATGGACTCTTCGATCTAGAAGTCAAAGGTATAACATGATCCAGTGGCTGGAAGTTGAAGCTAGACAAATTCAGATGGGAAATAAAATGTAAGTTTTTATAAGTGAGAGTAATTAACCATTTGAACAATTTACTAAGGGTCGTGGTGGATTCTCTATCACTGGCAATTGTTAAATCAAGATTGGATATTTTTCTGAAAGATGTACTCTAGGATTTATTTTGGGGAAACTCTATGGCTTGTTTTATACAGGAGGCCAGACAGGATTATAATGGTCCCTTCTGGCCTTGGTACCTATGAAAATCCAAGATTTTCCAGGGATCTAACTAGTCCCTGGAATCTCAAAGGTTATTTGTTATTTAAATAGCAACATCCGGGGCTCCCAAATACCCACTGCCCCCAGTAATGGGACGCTAGAACTGGCCTTGCCCCAAAATTTCAAAATTCTCCATAAAAGAGAATTCCAGAAAAAAAAATTTGGGATTGATCAAAACATTTTGTTTCAATTTTGACCTTTTATTTAATGTACTACAAAATAAAACCAAATTTGAAATGAAAAGTTGTTTCAAAATGAAAACACTTTGTTCCAGAAAATGTCAAAATGGGAACTTTTTGTCCTGGTTTTTCTCCCAAACAAAATTTGTTGAAATTGACACATTTTCACGAAGTGCTTAGATTTTGACAAAAGTGCATTCTCTTAAAGAAAATGGCTTTAAGGAAGATTTTTCAGCCAGCTTCAGCAAATAGCTAATTCCCCATTATTCCGAGAGAGCCTGGCACCTCAATACCATTGGATAGTGTTTTTAAAATTTGGGCAAGCAACGAAAGTTATAATTTCCATCTGGGTCATTCCAAGTGAAAGAATGTAACTCAGAACTCTATGTATTAAAAGATTGCACACACATACTAAGAAATTCAGTGTATTTTTTCAAAGGCGTTCATGTAATTTTCAGGCTGCCAATAAGAAACAATTTCATGATCTGAGGCAGTACGGAGTGACTTTTTGAGTAAATATTTTAATTTTAAGATTGATCTAGTGTTAAAGTCCCTCTTTAAAACTTCACTGGAAGAAGTAAGCTATTTCTGTAACCAAGAATCTTATGTATAGATTATTCTCACTCGCTCTACACTTCTGTACTCCATTTATTCAACTCACCTGGAATTGGACAGGGCCATTCATTTGAGATACAATTATTATTGGAGTCATCATTTGATAGCACCCATCAATGTACTAAGTGCTTCTCAGAAGACATAAAAAGATACAGCACCTGTCCAAAAGAGCTTACAGCATAAAGCCACAACCCTTCATTGGGTTCCACTAGCACAGGTCCTGTGCCCATGCAGAGGCCTATGGGAATTAATGGGACTTGGTTTGACCACAGGGGTCAGCATTAGTGGATCGTGGTGCAGAATCCAGGCCTAAATGATAGATTTACAGGCAATTAAAGAAAAAACACACACCAGGAAGTGGAGGCTTGAGAGAAACCATGTATCTTGGTTCACATTTTTGAAAGTATAATCAGAGTCTTTTGGTGTAGGCAGTTTTGCAGACGTGTTTTTGGAGTGACTCAGATTAGGTAAGGATCGAAGCTTGACAAATAGATTTTGGAAGGGAGTTTTGAGCATAAGGGACAGCATGTAAAATGATGCTGAGACCTTTTGTGAGTGGAGATGAAAGGGGTATTGGACCTGGAATAATTGGTAGTAAAATGAAGTAACTTGTAGTGTCTGACAAGAGCCCTCTCAGTGACATGCTGTACCTCCTACGAGAATGTTCCTAACCTGGACCTGGGACAGATCTGACTCAGATCCTTGTTCATACTGATTCAAAGCCCATTGTTCATTTTAGTTTTTCTATGGCTTTTCGTGAAGAAATATTCAATTGCTTTCTTCGATCTTTGTATATATAACTTAATCACGATAGGACCCTAATTATAACACAGAAATATATATTACGTTTGTGCCAAGAACCAAAACGATTAAGCAATTTCCAAGCCAATGACCCTTTAGCTTTAATTCATTTCTTTGTGCCCAGGTATCGTGGCACCTATGGTCAGCTAAAATCTCCTTCTGTGTAGAACCCCTAAGGTGAAATAGTGAACATTTCACTACTGACTAGTCTCTTGTTAGAGCGCTGTGGAAAATACATTCACACCTGGTAACTACAGTTGGTAGTAAGGTGGTATTTCTATATAAATGTAAAATTTTTACAGGAGAAAAAGGAAAATAGATTTTGAACCTGGCCGGGACGTAAAGGTGCTTTTTTTTTTTTTTGTAAAGAAAGGCCAGAACGTTCACAGGTATGAAGTAGGTAGTCGGTAACATGGAAAAAGAATGTACTTTTATGATGGGAGGGGGGGAATCCCATAAAAATGGATAGGTGTGGGAAAGGGGAGTATGTTTTATTTTTTCCATAGTGCCTAGAAGCACTGCTGACCACTACAGAGCCTGGGAAGATGGTACAGGAGTTTGGGAGCTAGCCTGGGACTTGAGAGAGCTGGGTTCAGTTCTTGCCTTGCCACAGACTTCCCATCTGATCTTGGGAATGTCGGTCTATGCCTGTTCCCATCTGTAAAATGGGGCAATAGTACTTCCCTACCTTACAGGAGTGTCCTGTGGATAAGTACGTTAAAGGTTGTGATGCACTCACACGATGGTATCTGGGGCTGTGTAAGTATCTACAATAGCTGAACCTCGGGTTAATAGAAGTCAGGTGGACTAATCCGCATTTACTTACAGTACTGGCTGGTTCAGCCAAAACTGTGACATTTAAAGTGTTCCCATTGTCTTTCTCAAAATGGAAACAGAAACCACTGTACAAGGGAGATTGGGCCCCATTTTCCACACAGTGAAAAACAGTAGCACTGGGACTCCACCATGCACTCCCCCAGCTGGATTTATAACTGACTTAATCAGGATTAGAAAAACAGTGTCACTAAAAAAATGCATGTTTCTAACACAATTGAACATAGTCTTCATTCCTAAATAAAATGCCACTCAGATCATTCTTAAAATCAGGAGCATTCCTGAAGCAGACTCCTGGAAGGGCTGTGCCTGGAAAGCAGTTCCATAGAGTAGGGAAAGGAAATGGGTTCCAAAGAGCTGGAGCAGTTGCTAATGTGCTAAGTGTGCTATGCTGTAGGGCAAAATCTGGGTGTCAGTAGTTGTGACTTTCCTATGAAAACCTGTGGAGTTAAGCTAACCTAATCGTGCAGTGAATGGACTCAGCTTCTGAGGTCTTCCAGTATGGACGCAGCTTGATCACCATTTTGGGAGGATAGGGCAACGGTAGGGTTGCCAACTTTCTAGTCGCACAAAACTGAACATCCTTGCCCATCCCTTCCCCGAGGCCCTGCCCCCAGTCACTCTACCCCCCCGCCCGTGCTCGTTGTCCCCCACCCTCACTCACTTTCACCGGGCTGGGGCAGGTGGTTGGTGTGGGGGGGGGGGGCTCTGTCTGGGGGTGGAGGCTCTGGGATGATGGGTTTGGGGTACAGGAGAGGTCTCTGGGCTGGGGCAGGGGGTTGGGGTGTGGGGAGAGGTGAGGGCTCCGGCTGGAGGTGTGGGTTCTGGGGTGGGGCCAGGAATGAGGAGTTTGGCGTGCAGGAGGGGGCTGGGGCAGGGGGTTGGGCTGTGGGTGGGGTGAGCATGTGAAAGTGATCTGAAACTAGCCAAATCAGTGCAGCTACAGTACTGGGTTGCACTTACATTACAGTCCTTGAAACAGAAGATATGTAACTACTGCTTAATCTCTTTATGGGTGTATAATTCAGATTTTGAAAGAAGGTCCTTCTCTACACATATTTAGGGAGAGAGCACTGAATCAGGGCTTACTTTAAATTGGTTAATGACACCATCTGAACTGTAGAGCATAGTTGTTTTCTTTTAGATTTAGAGGTGAATGATCCAGGTTTCCCATCAGCGTGTGGAGCACAATGATCCCATAGGCTGAAGATCACTGTATACTGAAAGTAACTTATAGTGTAAAAATTGGAAATTTTATATCTACCACTACCTCAGACTATTTGTCTTAATTTCTTCTCAAGGATTTCCCTCTCTGTATGTTTGTGCATTTTTATGTTGGTCACATAATTATAATATGTATTAACAAAAGTGTACTAGGTACCAGTTTGAAGGCCCTTTCCCTGTGCTACACCCTAAATATATAGTGTAGACATGAAGAATTGGGGAGGAGGAGGATAGTGTGCAACAAGAAGTGAAGTGAGTGGTAAAGTTCGTAAAGATGTCTTGTTGATGTCACATCTTTTGTTTTGGTTCCCTCCCTCTCATCTGTTCTGTTAATCCTTCTGTGAGGGAAAAATTAGGGTTTATAGACATCTTGGAAGAAACGTGTCTATTCGTATCTTGCATTTTTTTCTTTTTGCTAATATAAATCTCTTGATGTTTATTAATTCACTCAAATCACAGTCACAAACCTACACAGTATCCCCACCATCTGGGCCAGGAACAGTTTGAATGTGACAGCTCTCTCTCTAGTTCCATAGCATAGTCATTGCGTTCTCCTTTGTTGAGTAGCTGATCCATTTTTACATTTTGACTGTGCCATTTTTTATGAGTATCACTTTTGCTTCATTAATTCTTTCTTTCTTCCTTTATCATCTGAATTCCCTCGAGCATTTCCACTTTTTAGCAGGCAAGTAGGGACAAAGATCCTTTAGTTTTTACTGGGTCGAGTGATTTATTACTGGTGGATAGAACAACCTGCAACATTTAACCAACATTCTTTGTACTTGAGGGACCAGAACTTTAAATCTTATTATATAATGATGCTACGTTATTAAAAAAGTTGGCCTGGTAGATTTGTTCACACTGATAACTTCCAGAAGTTCTTTTTAAAGCAGAATAGAAATAGCTTGAAGAATTACTCATACACTATGTTCTATCCTGAAAAATAGTCTGGTACCCTATCTACTTATTGATATAATTAAAACTGGATTAGTGGGATGGATTATAGAGTTTTCTAAAGTCATTAGGGAGTTTTCTGTCTCTCTTTCCACCCCACCCCCATTTAACAATATTATTAACTGCATTGTGCTGGTGACGTCTGGTTATACTTTGTCCTTAACCCTTTTTTCTAGTTCCTGGCTTGCAGAACAACGGTCTGAATACTGTTTTACTGGAGCTGGGCCCAGATAGAAAACCTTATTTTACATTCGGGTTTCTGATTTAAATCTTAAATCCTTTATAGGTTGCTAGTAGGAGACTGAAATAGAAAACAATCTTATTTTTATGGAAATATAGAAATAAACAGTAAAATTTTATCTTATAATTTCAGGCTTTGTTTAGATTTCCAGGCAGATAGAAGCAAAGGTTTCCCTTGTAGGGAACTGTGTCATGGCCGAAGTTGTGAGTATTGGGGGCATGTGACAGATGTTCACTGGTGAGGTACATGGATGTAATTTGTGTCCTTGGGGAACAGTGAGCGTGTGTGTCTAGTGCCAAATTTAAGCCAAAAGAACTTTAGGACAGACAACGTCTTATTTCTATTCTCTAAAGGACTAAGTGAATTTATAACACTATATCAAAATGTTGTAATAGTAGGTTATATCAGTAGTGCAGGGATTTTGTTTCTCTGTGTAGTGTACTTTCCATTTCTTTCTAACCCCTCCATTGTTGTGGTGGAAAGAAACAATTAGGTAATATGGCTGCATTAAATGCTCAGAGACACAAATGGTGATTATTATAGAATCGCTAAAATAAAGATGGAAAAGGCCTACAAGAGCAGCTAGTCTATCCCTCAGTGCAATGCAAGTTTATTTTGTCCCGTCTTTAAATGACCCAAGTGCTTGGGCTTTCAGCACTGCCCTTAAGACTAATAGATCCTACCCATACTAAGTTTTTTAAATCATTCCACATAAACCAGATCATCATGTGCCATAACATTTTTTCTGGTTCTTTTCTGAATTCCCTGTGGTTTCCCAAGTACTAAGGTGCCCAGAACTATGTGGTAAGTGCAGCTTACCCATGCTGAATGTTATCTAGGTAGGCTCTCAGAACTTGATTCAGTGAGGTACATGAGCACACCCCTAACTCTGAGCATTAATGGTCTGTAACAGGGTGCTGGTCCTGAGACACACAGAATCATAGAAAGGTTGGACTGGAAGGGACCTCAGTAGGTGTTTGCCTACTGACCGGGGTTTGCCTAACCTGCTCTTAAAAACCTCCAGTGATGGAGATTCCACAACTTCCCTTGCGGGTACATGGCTTCTCCTCCTCCACTGTGGGGGAGTGTAATGGGGTCAGCACCCGCCTCTCACGAGCACCCCCTCTGGTTGGGTGTGTCCACGGTCTTTCAATCAGTCCAGCCCTGGTATGGGGCTGTATCCACAGGGCTTCCTCCCTGGAGACACTATTTTCCTGCGGCTCTCCCCAGGCCCAGTCTCCACTCGGTGTCCGCAGCCAGCCAGGAACTCCTTCCTTGCTCCCCCAGTTCCTGCTAGCAAACTGTCTTTGGCTCAGTCCTAGCAGCCAGCTCTTGCTCCCCCGGTCCGTGCCCACACTGAGCTGTCCGTGGCCCTAATGCTCTTCCAGGCAGCCAGGCCTGCAGACCTTTCTTCTCCAGTTCCAACCAACAACTAACTGCTGCTCCGTTCTGCAGCTCCTTTTATATGGCCCTCCTGGCCCCTGATTGGCCATTTCAGCAGCCCCTTTGATTGGTTGCTTCTTCTCTACAACTCTAGGCCACTTGGAGGACCTCTCCATTGCTCCTTTCCTGGGATAGGTGTGGCAGAATGCTGAGACTTCCAGTAGGGTGTCTTTGGGCCTAGTCTACCCCCTCACAGGGAGATTTCTCATCTCTTTTTGCTAGGGCACCCATACTGTTTTTTTACTTCTGTGGATGGTAGGTTGGGAGCAGCAGTGGAGCGCTGCCGAAAGGAACAGCCAGGTTCCTTCCTCGGAAGGACTGTTTCCTCCTCCCTGGGTGGTGCTAATGTACCTCTCTCCATCTGGATTGCTTTCTCAACTTTGGAGGTCTCTATATGCCTGTTTTCAATGAATTTGTCATGTGCATGGATGCTCCTCAGCCTAGCCACCTCCTCCTGTAGCTCTCCCACCTGCTTCCTGAGAGATTCTACCAGTAGACACCTCTCACATTGGATGGTCTCCCCAGCATGGCTTTCTATGATAGGAAAGTGCAGGCCACAGTCTTGGCAAATCCACACCAGGACCTGGGTAGAGGCATCCATGGTCGGGTTCTCTGTCTGGACGCAGGTGCAGGAGCTGCTAGCAGTGTTGGCATGAACGCATCTCTACCAAGGCTTGACTCTTTAAGACTAAGGGGACTGTGTTTAGGGAGCACATGACAGGGAGTACATGTGACTGCAGGTTGCAAGTGATATCCTACATTAAATTGAGGCAGACTATTCTTATTATAGGGGAGACCATGGGTCAGGGAGGGATCTTGGAGGGGCTATCCATAGCAGCAGGGATGGGGAAGGGGAAGGATGTGGGCTCTTCACTCCCGGCTGGCAGACAGCAGGAAAGTATTTCTTATTAAGCATGTTGTATCTTCCATTATTTAATAAAACCTGGCCTGAGGAAAGAGATCTGAAACCTGACCCAAGTGTTTGAATGTTATTTGGAGTGCTCCAGGTGATTCATAGATTCATAGATATTAAGGTCAGAAGGGACCATTATGATCATCTAGTCCGACCTCCTGCACAACGCAGGCCACAGAATCTCACCCACCCACTCCTGTGAAAAACCTCTCGCCTATGTCTGAGCTATTGAAGTCCTCAAATTGTGGTTTAAGGACTTCAAGGAGCAGAGAATCCTCCAGCAAGTGACCCGTGCCCCATGCTACAGAGGAAGGCGAAAAACCTCCAGGGCCTCTTCCAATCCCTGGAGGAAAATTCCTTCCCAACCCCAAATATGGCAATCAGCTAAACCCTGAGCATATGGGCAAGATTCACCAGCCAGATACCCAGGAAAGAATTTTCTGTAGTAACTCAGATCCCACCCCATCTAACATCCCATCACAGGCCATTGGGCCTATTTACCATGAATATTTAAAGATCAATTAATTGCCAAAATCATGTTATCCCATCATACCATCTCCTCCATAAACTTATTGAGTCTAATCTTAAAGCCAAATAGGTCTTTTGCCTCCACTGCTTCCCTTGGAAGGCTATTCCAAAACTTCACTCCTCTGATGGTTAGAAACCTTCATCTAATTTCAAGTCTAAACTTCCCATTGACCAGTTTATATCCATTTGTTCTTGTGTCCACATTGGTACTGAGCTTAAATAATTCCTCTCCCTCTCCGGTATTTATCCCTCTGATATATTTATAGAGAGCAATCATATCTCCCCTCAACCTTCTTTTAGTTAGGCTAAACAAGCCAAGTTCCTTGAGTCTCCTTTCATAAAACAGGTTTTCCATTCCTCGGATCATCCTAGTAGCACTTCTCTGTACCTGTTCCAGTTTGAATTCATCCTTCTTAAACATGGGAGACCAGAACTGCACACAGTATTCCAGGTGAGGTCTCACCAGTGCCTTGTATAACAGTACTAAAACCTCCTTATCTCTACTGGAAATACTTCTTCTGATGCATCCCAAGACCACATTAGCTTTTTTCACGGCCATATCACATTGGCGGCTCATAGTCATCCTATGATCAACCAATACTCCAAGGTCCTTCTCCTCCTCTGTTACTTCTAATTGATGCATCCCCAGCTTATAACAAAAATTCTTGTTATTAATTCCTAAATGCATGACCTTGCACTTCTCACTATTAAATTTCATCCTATTACTATTACTTCTGTTTACAGGGTCATCCAAATCTTCCTGTATGATATCCCGGTCCTTCTCTAAATTGGCAATACCTCCCTGCTTTGTATCATCCACAAACTTTATTAGCACACTCCCACTTTTTGAGCCAAGGTCAGTAATAAAAAGATTAAATAAGATTGGTCCCAAAACTGATGCCTGAGGAACTCCACTGGTAACCTCCCTCCAGCCTGACAGTTCACCTTTCAGTAGGACCCGTTGTAGTCTCCCTGTTAACCAATTCCTTATCCACCTTTCAATTTTCATATTGATCCCCATCTTTTCCAATTTAACTAATAATTCCCCATGTGGCATGGTATCAAACACATTACTGAAATCTAGGTAAATTAGATCCACTGCGTTTCCTTTGTCTAAAAAATCTGTTACTTTCTCAAAGAAGGAGATCAGGTTGGTTTGGCACGATCTACCTTTTGTAAAACCATGTTGTATTTTGTCCCATTTACCATTGACCTCAATGTCCTTAACTATTTTCTCGCAGGCCTACATGGGACTACTCACACACTTACACTTATGCAAGTGCTGAAGTTCACTGCTGAATTGGGGCTTTATGCTCTATCACTCCCTGGAGTATAAAATATTTCTGCATATGCAGCTTGGAAGTGAATTGGCTTCCTTTTGGGGGGGCGGGAGAGTTATGCTGAAAGTTCATGTCACATCCAGGTCTCTTTTGGCATTACTGCTTTCCATTTAATTCCTTCCCATTGACTGTTTCTTATTGTTTTCCTCAGATATATTAGCTTGCATTTATCCTGGCTGTATCTTACTTTATCATCTGCCAGTATTTCTACATCTCAGTATTATTTCTTTCTTCACTGGTATTTCCAATATCTCCCAATTCAGGATTTTCTGTGAATTTCATAAACATTTTTCCTCTCATCCAGATAATTAAAAATATTAAATGAAACTGGTTTGCCCCACTGTTTATATCCCCACAACTCTATACATTGCTACTTATCATTAGCCTTTCATTACTGCCTTTCAGCCATTTTTCAATCAATTTGAGAGTGCTCATAAAACCCAACCACAGAATGTGATCTGTAAGTATGTTCTGAACATCATTATTATGTGGAGCTAAGGAAATACCATCAAAAAGTGTTATTTACCCCTTTGCGTAACAGGAGAACCAGGGATCACCCAATTAAGTTAATAGGCAGCAGGTTCAAAACAAACAGAAGGAAGTACTTCTTCACTCAATGCACAGTCAACCTGTGGAACTCCATGCCAGAAGATGTTGTGAAGGCCAAAACTATAACTGGGTTAAAAAAAGAATTAGATAAATTCATGGAGGATAGGTCCATCAATGGCTATTAGCCAGGATGGTAAGGGATGCAACACCATGCTCTGAGTGTCCCTAAACCTCTGATTCCCAGAAGCTGGGAGTGGATGACAGGAGATGAATCACTCGAAATTGCCTTGTTCTGTTCATTCCCTCTGAAGCACGTGGCACTGGCCACTGTCAGAAGACAGGACACTGAGTGAGATGGACCACTGGTCTGACCCAGTATGGCTGTTCTTACCATTCTCGTGGCTCTTTTCTGAACCCTCTCCAGTATTCAATAGGAAGTGTAGCTGTTGCGGCCTAATGAAAGCACTGTACCTATGAGTGTCTCTCTCTCAGGAGGGTTATTCATACTGCCTCTGCTAGGGCACTTCTGTCTTAAAGTTGATTTTTTTAAAATTTCTGCTCTCCTTTTAATTTATTATTTATCTGTATGTTTTTCATAAAAAGTACATACGGGCAAGGGCTACTCGTGTATGGGATTTGGCTACACTGCTTCTAAATTCTTGGGCATCATCTGCCTTGCCAATAGCATAGCAGCACACGATAATACACTGGTACAGGGTGCAGTGCAAAGGATGTTCCATATGTCAGGGCTGGTTTCTCTTCTCTGTTATCTTTTAACTCTTCTTCATTATTTGCCATTTGAGGCACAATTAATTACTTTTCTTTGAAGGACCCAGAGAGCACAAAGGTTCTGAGATGACCCTAGGAGATTCAGGTCTCTCCAGACATAGGAATACCCAGTTCCTTGCTTAAATATAAAAGTTAATTAATATTTTCTTTTGTTATTACATAGTGTTGTGGGGTTTTAAAAAAAATACAAGGAAAAATCTTGTGCCTGAAGATGTATTGAGCTGTGGTTTGGCCATGAGCAGGGTGTGCACCCTTTTTTTATATAGCTATTCTAGTAAGGCTAGTGCTTGTCTTCACATTGCCTAATTTTAAGGTAGCTACATCTTTACAACATACTGGGCAGAGAAAACCAAAGCTTAAAGCATTTCAGGCAGTACCTGTCTCAAAATGTAGAAGCGGAAAGATACAGTGTAATGTGTGCTGCTGCGGCTTTAAATTTTCCAATCTCTGGAGCTCAAATATGCTGCGTACAGTGGTTTAGTTTTACATCTGAGTCTCTTCTTTTCTCCCACTGAGCAGGCAAAAACTGGTATGAAGCACAGAGTTTTGTTCACAGTTCCATCGGAATGTCCTGTCTATGATGAGTGACATATATCAGAAGAAATAAATTTTCGCCTTTTTGTGAAATGTATAGGTGTGCGGCTATGAGAAACTGTTGTTTAATATTAGTGGAACAATAGCTGGATGTCTCTATTAAAGTCCTGTACTCACAAATGTTACTCACACACTCTAGGGCACCCACCTTTATCCTTCCATGGGCTCAAGGTGTAACCTGGTTAATTTAGGTGTCCCCACCTTTTCCCAGATCCTAGAGCTCTGGGCGAAAGGCACCTACCCATACCCCATTCGTAGGGCTCGGGGCGTAAATGAGGATGCGGTCTTTTAGCAATGAAAGAGCCTTACACAGTGATATCCTTAACCTCTGTTTATCAACAATGACCAAAACAGAATGCACACGCTAAGCATACAGTGCTCACCACTCCCAATAAGGCAGATGAACTTTTCGTGGTGGTCAGTCAGAATCAGGTCGTCCAGGGATTCCAGTTTCTGCATTATATAATTGGCAGGGTGTTGAGGTCTGACAGCTCTGATCTTGGGCTATGTCCTGAAGTTGGTTCCAAAGAACTTCCTTTTGGATTTCAGTTTATATAGTGAAACTTGAGTTCTGCTTAGCTGTACCTTAGCCAATCATTTTACTAAAGTATTACAAAATAGTTCTTTGACTAATTGTAACATATTGCAAAACCATACCCCACTGCCTTAGTTGATTTAAACCTTTCAAAATTAGTTATGCAGCAGACAAAAACAATTAAAGAACCAGACAGAAACTATTTAGATAAACAATAGAGAAGTAGGGACCATAAAGGCAAAACAATAAAGAAATATAGATTTCACAATCAGAACTGTTGATAGGTGATTTCCTGCCAGACAGAATGCTGTCTAACAAAGTTTTCTTTAAACATCTTAAGATCTGTTTCTTTAACTGGTGATGGTGGGTGTTATTAGGACAGGAGTGCCTTCTTAACAGCCTGATGTTAAGTTCTTCTGATATAATTTAGAGGGAATGTGAGGATGTGAAGTTCTGTTTCTTGGCTTGTGGCTACTGCTGTCCTAATGTAGCTGCAGAAAAAGGTCTCAGACCTTACACAAAGATGGAAATTTTATTTTACAAGAAAATAATTCTTAAGTAGAAATACTTTAAAATTTCAGGGCCAGATGATAATAGGATTAGTCTTTACTTACATCGTAACTATACCAAGCATACTCAGTAAATACCCTGTAACTACATAGTAATTACAGGTATTGCTAGATTAGTTGGTAGTCACTACTAGTAGATCCAAAATTAATTATGTCATTTAAATTGACAAAAAAAAAGTCACATTTGTTTTCACTAATTGTTGAGTATCCATTTTGTGATGTCTTTGGCAAAACTTCATGGTTTACCTACACCTTTCTGGTTGCATGTCATTATTTTTAGCTCTAGTTTTTTTGTTTAAAAAGAGTGTTGCAGTAATCATGGTAATACACACACCTTTGCTACCCACATGAGTTTGTAAAGACTGTCGGTAAACAGCAAACAGGGAATTTTTAAAGGATAACTTGAAATAGTTCAATTTTACTAATTAATCATTAAATCTATACTTAAAAGCGATCTTTATCTGACTTTGTGTTTAGACATGTCAGAAAGGAGTGTCTTTGGGTAACAGGGAATCTGAGGGTGGAAGTTCAGGAGAGTACACAACAGCCATTTCTGGTTTTGAAAGAGCATCAACAGTGAGTCTGAAGGAACGTCTGCACTGCAATACAAAACCTGTGGCTCCGAGTCTCAGAGCCTGAGCCTGTTGACTCAGGCTCATGGGGCTTGGGCTGCGGAACCAAAAGTAGCAGTGTCCATGTTTGGGATCAGGCTGGAGCCTGGACCCCAGCCTAGGCCCAAACATCTACACTGCCATTTTTAGCCCTGCAGCCGTGTCCCGGGTCTTTTAGTGCAGTGTAGATATACCCGGAAAGGCAGATAGTGGGGTTAGCCTGACCTGTATGTACTAACACGTGGAGAGCAACATCACATTATCCAGTTAGTCTCCCCTCAAGCACTCTGTCACCAGACAGAATGATGCAAAGAGGTTCCTGAAATGGAGTGAAAGTTTTCTAAATCTGTAAAAATAATTAACTATTCAGTTCATCAGTAAGACACCGCACTTCATGTGCGATCCAAAGCCCAACAGAATAGAAAGGTGCTATTGGTTCTCCTAGATGGATTGTCTTATACTTCCAGCTCTGCTAGACGATTATATTTAGCGTGCTTTAAAAAAAAGCAATTGAGTACTTCCTGGGAGCAGTTTAAAACTGAATTCTATTGAACCTGCATCTCCTCCACATGCAAGGAAGAGATTTATAACAAAATTATAACGAGGAGGTTCCCCCCATCTTTCATTGTTCAGTGACAGAATAGCTTCTGAATCTGACAGTCCTTCACCCAGATAATGTTCAGATTAACATAATGTTCAGCAGAATAACTCTACACTATTGAAGTTATTACACTATGTAACAACAGCAGCAGGTTTGATGTAATAATCACATAAGATACATGATCCATTTGGAGAGAGTATTTCTCTTCTAGCGGATTAATATTGAGACATGAACATGAGGAAATTTTGGTGTGGATGGATGACCTGGTGCCCACTGCTAACACTAAAGCAGAATGCACTGGTGTGTATATGGAAAAACTCCTGTTCCTGAACAAAACGGTTAAAATGACAAATGTGAGCAGAGTAGATACCAGCAGGAAAAATGTAAGTCACAACAACTACCTGTTCCCTGACTGTTAAAAGAAATCGAGCATACCAATTGTCCTGCTGGCTTGACAGTACTGTGGACTGATTCTCCGTACTGGCCAAACTCAGCTTGGTGCAAGGAACAGGGATGAGTGTGAGGGTAGAAGAAGGTAGTTTTATGCCCCCTGTATGCATCCTCTCTTCTGCAGCTGGCTGGAGGCTGTTTCAAATCACAGATTAGAAAAGCTCCAGATCTGCTCTGACTTGCTCCTGCTTGTCAAGAGGCTGTTATGGCAACCAGAAGTATTAGTATGGCTCAGGCCACGCCCCTTCATGGAGGTAGAAGGGGGAGGCGGGGAACAGTGGTGGGAGAAGGTTGGGGATAGTGGTACTACATCACCTTGGGACTTGAGGCTGGGGGATGGTTGTGCTGTTTTACAGCCCCTTTGAGTTGGTGGGGTGGCACAAAGGGGCTGCCAGAGAAGAAAGATTCGTGGCCTATGTTTTCCTGGGATGAGAGAGACATGCTTTGTAAAGTGACCAGAGGGCAGTGTTCTTCAAGCTGACAGAACTTTAGGTGTCATGGAGGGTCTTAGGCTTCTGATGGAGAACTGCTCCACCCATCAAAGTTCCTTCTTGTTCCATCCATGTAGCATTCATTGGGGGTGGTCTGGAAGAATGTCTGCCCTTCTCCCTACTGAGAGGAGGCACCTCAGTGTGGGCTGCCTGAAGATGGGCTAGAGCTCTGGCCACTACAAAGCGATGGGGGAAGGGCACATACAGGACTCTACCTAGACCAGCTGTCAATTCATGGTTAAAAAATGTGACACACTTCTGTTCAACTGTCTAAGGATTCCAGACTCAATAACAGAAAGGGATAGAAGGCTGTACAAAGAAAAACTGCCCAGGTTTAGAGATAAATGTCCTTAAGTGCTAATGAGCTAGAAAGAGAAGTGATATGCCTACTACTGAGGAGAGACTGAAGAATTACACATTCCCAGGGAGACCCTCTAGAATGAGACTGAGCCCGAGAGGCTGCAGTCTGTTCAGGATAGTGAAAGAAAAGGTCTTTCAAATATCAAGAAACGTATTTTATAACCAGAAAAGTCCATGATGAATGGGGTAATAATATTCCACCCTGTCTATAAAGATAAGTGGTATGGACATTATTGCTTATTTGGACACTGGAGCAACTGTATCACTCATTTCTGAGAGGTTGTCAAAAAAAATTGAAGGGTTTAAATATATGACCTTTTACAGGAATTACTTCAACAATAGCTTATTCTACTGAGTCAACTACAGTTGGTGTTATAACAATGAATTTCACGTTGAGAAATGCAAATTGAGTTCCTAATTGTGAGATTTAATCCAGTGTGTGCTGGGAAATAATCTTCTAAGAGTTTGGTGCCTGCTAAAACGTTGTGGGTTCCTGCTAAAATCAAACACACAGTTCCAAAGTTTAAAATATCAGGAGGGGAAAAAAGAGAAATAAAATAGAGGGAAGGGGGGAATCGAGATTAAATGGTCTTTTTTAATGCAGATGCTGCTGGTAATGAAAGAAAAGGCTTTTCACTTTGCAGGCATCAGACAGCGAAATCTTTTAGGTCTATTGGGTCCAGATTTTTAGTGAGCTTTCATTAATGTGCCTTGAAAAATTATGGGAGTACTCATTTGCATGCACAAAATTCAACATCTGTGGATACAAATCAGGTAATTGCTTATCCAAATACCATTGTTTGTGGGTACGGTTATACAATGTGTGCACACAAACAGGTGCCTGCAAATAGGCATTTTAATTGAAGCCCAGGGAAACTGTAGCCTATATTCTGCCATCTTCCAGCTAAAGACTGAAAAGGAAAAAGACTGTTACAGAGAAGGGATAATATAAAAACTAGCAAGTTCTATGTATTTATCCAGATATGTATGAGAGACACACAAAATCCTATACTGCACGAAATAAGGATGCTTTTTTCTTTTGACGATACAATGTGAAAGAACCAAGGAAATATCTGTGGTGGGTGATGATTGCCTTGTGCACCTTCAGCTGCTGAAGGAGATGTTTAAGATTTGCGGAACAAATTGTTTATTAAAACAAGTGGTTTGGTCCCTCATTTGTTGTCTGTGGGTTTTGCCAGCTGTATAATATCTGAATCCTTGGGTAAACTCCAGCTTTAGATGAACTGGTAGAATTAAATGATGTCACCTGAAAAAATCAGTACTCATTGACAGCCCCTTGGATTTTCTCTGTCAAAGTAGGTATGGGAGTGCCTCAGTCTTATCCAAAGGCTACTGGCAAATGCATTTAGATAATGAGTGCAAATTAGTAACTACTTTTGTACATCAGAAGGGTTCATAGAATCTTGATGGCATACCCTTTGGATTAACAAATGTGACTGGAGTTTTTTATAGATTAATGAATACTGTCTTACAAGGATTAATTTAGAAAAATTTCTGTTGTCTGTTTATGTGATATCACACTAATATTGTCTCATTATTAAAAGCATTTTTAATGCTACTTTTAAAAGAATCTTAAAATCCAGTGCAGCTTGTATCTAAAGTAAGCGAATTGCCAATGAAAATTAATTTCCTGGGACATCAGGCCATAATTTTAGAAATGACAGGATATCCTACAGGAGATGAAAGCAGTGACATTTCAATTAAAAACCAGAAAGATATAAAATTAACATGGCACACGTTTAATTGATTAAAAGCTGGCTAACTGATAGGTCTCACAATGTAACTGTAAATGGGGAATAATCATCAAATGGGTGAGCAGCTAGTCGGGTCCTGCAAGGATCTGTTCTCGGCCCTATGATATTTATCATTTTTATTAATGACCTGGAAGAAGATATAAAATCATTACTGATAAAGTTTTCAGGTGACATTGGGGGAGTGGTAAATAATGAAGAGGACAGATCACTGACTCAGAGCAATCTGGATTGCTTGGTAAACTGGATGTAAGCAAACAATATTCATTTTAATCTGGCTAAATGTATGCATCTGGGAATAAGGAATGTGGGCCATATTACAGGTTGGGAAACTCCTGGGAAGCAAAAAGAACAGGAGTACTTGTGGCACCTTAGAGACTAACAAATTTATTTGAGCATAAGCTTTCGTGAGCTACAGCTCACTTCATTGGATGCATTCAGTGGAAAATACAGTGGGGAGATTTATATACGTAGAGAACATGAAACAATGGGTGTTACCATACACACTGTAACGAGACTGATCACTTAAGGTGAGCTATTACCAGGATGAAGTGGGCTGTAGCTCACGAAAGCTTATGCTCCAATAAATTTGTTAGTCTCTAAGGTGCCACAAGTCCTCCTTTTCTTTTTGCAGATACAGACTAACACGGCTGCTACTCTGAATCCTGGGAAGCAGTGACTCTGAAAAAAACGTGGGAGTTATGGTGGATAATCAGCTGAACGTAGGCTCTGAGTGCGATGCTGTGGCCAAAAGGGCTAATGCAGTCCTTGAATGCTTAAACAGGGGAAACTTGAGTGGGAGCAGAGAGGTTATTTTACCTCTGTATTGGGCACTGGTGCGACTGCTGCTGGGATAATGCATCTAGTTCTGGTGTTCACACATCAAGAAAGATGCTGATAAATTGGAGAGGATTCAGAGAGGAGCCACAAAAATGATTAAAGGATTAGAACACCTGCTTTACAGTGATACACTCAAGGGACTCAATCTGTTTATTTTAACAAAGAGAAGGTTAAGGGGTGGCTTGAGTAAAATCTGTAAGTAACTATGTGGGGAACAAATATTTAATAATGGGCTCTTCAGTCTAGCAGAGAAAGGTCTAACATGATCCAATCGCTGGAAGTTGCAGCTAGATAAATTCATATTGGAAATAAGGTGCACATTTTTAACAGACAGAGTGATTAACCATTGGAACAATTTACCAGAGGTTGTGATGGATTCTCCATCACTGGAAATATTTTAAAATCAAGATGGGATGTCTGTCTAAAGGACAGGCTGTAGGAATTATTTTGGGGAAGTTCTGTGGCCTGTTTTATATAGATTAGTCTAGATTATCACAATGGTCCTTTCCAGCCTTGGAATCTATTAATCTGTTCAATTGTGAGAGATCCTCCATTGTTAAAAGAGATTAGATTATTTCTAGGAGGGATTTGACCATTTAAATTTGCACAAAACCTGCTCCTTTTATGTAAACTCCACAGCTGAAATAATCTCTTCTTATTCTGGGGAAGGATTGATACTGGGGAGTGAGTAAAACACCTGTTAGAAAATATCCAACATTGAATCTCTGCAATTGTTTCTGGGGCTTCCAGGGATGGAATCTGCAGTTGAAGAGTTTACAGTAGTGGAAATCTCACAGCTGCAAAAAGAAGCTATGGCATCAGAGAGTACTGAAGCCCCTGCTATAAGCTACTTGGATATTTCTGCCCATGTTTAGGAGCATCTTGTTTCCTTGTAATATGTGTAACTACAGTTCTTTGCAGCAACTGATCTTGCAGACTGGCCCAAATAGTTCATGAAATCATTGGAATTTGATTTTCAAATAAGTTATCATCTGAGGAGTACTAGACAGAGAACTAGAACCTCGTTTTGTACTGCAAGACAGCCAAAAACTATCCAGTATCTGACGTTATCTGTCTGGGCATTATCAGTGTACTTTCGGAGCACTAAGCCATAAGAGCCAACACAGAATAGAATAGAACACTAAATGGAATAGAATAAAATTATAAATGGAACAGAATGGAACACAGCCTAGTTCTTGCACAGACATTCCTTTTGTCCATCTTCTAAAGGAAAACATGTGAATGACCCCAGGGACTGAGGCAGGTTAGGTTTCATCACACAGCTGAATAAGTCCCTTGTGAAATTAGGTCCCCCCCCCCCCCAAAAAAAAAAAAAAAAAAAAAACCGAAGGCTGAGGAAATTCCAAGGTAGTGCCAACAGGGAGAGAAATGACATGTTGGGATGTGCTATAGTCACCCCATGACCTGTGAGATCTCCCAAGGTGAATCTAAGTTATCTGCTACAGCATTTAAAGTGTTGATAGAGAGGATGTATTAAATAATGTTACTGCTGGAAGGTGTTAATGGAGCCCATCAGTCACAGATCTACGTAAACTGATTGTCATACCCTTCATTCAGGCTAAATGAGGGAGCAATTAAATGTCCCTTTGTTTAGTGATAGCTGAAACAATAGAGGCCACTGCCTAAGGCATGCCTAATGGCCAGCATGGCAAGCAAAAGGGCTTCCTCGGAGACTGATTGCAAATGCGGGGACTAGAGCATTAACTGGTTGTGTATAAAATCATGACTGGTGTAGAGAAAGTGGATAAGGAAGTGTTGTTTACTACTTCTCCTAACACAAGAACTAGGGGTCACCAAATGAAATTAATAGGCAGCAGGTTTAAAACAAATAAAAGGAAGTATTTCTTCACACAACGCACAGTCAACCTTTGGAACTCCTTGCCAGAAGATGTTGTGAAGGCCAAGACCATAACAGGGTTAAAAATAGAACTAGATAAGTTCATGGAGGATAGGCCCATCAATGGCTATTGGCTAGGATGGGCAGGGATGGTGTCCCTAGCCTCTGTTTGCCAGAAGCTGGGAATGGGCAACAGGGGATGGATCACTTGATGATTGACTGTTCTGTTGATTCCCTCTGGGGCACCTGGCACTGGCCACTGTCGGAAGTCAGGATACTGGGATAGATGGACCTTTGGTCTGACCCAGTAGGGCCATTCTTATGTTCTTTTGTGTGCCTGCATGTGGGTGGATGAAAGGAACCAAAAAGCCAGGAGAGAAAGCCAGCAGGTAGCAGAAAAAGTAGGGGTGCATAGACTTGGGAGGAATCCAAGAGACAGAGCTTCTTTTGGGCAGGGTACTTGCTGAAAAGGCAGACCTGGATTTCTGAACAAGAAAACTGCCTCCTCTTGTAAGTTTCTACTCTTGTTCTGGGAAACAGGATTTTGTATACATGCCTCGTAAATAAACAGGATTTAACCAGAGTAGTACCTGACTCTATTATCAATCTCTCCTCTTAATGAAAACGACCTGGCAATGCCCTGAATGTTGGCTTTACTGTTCGGGCTAAAAGGGGCAATTGAATCAAACAAACATGAAAAAAAGAAATGTAAGATAACAACAAAGATCACTTTGTGAATTCCAAAGCCAAAGAATTCAACCTGAATCTTTCTTTTTCAAAGCAGAGACAGTAGCCCTTGAAACTACACAGTGCAGTTACATGCAATCATTGTTTACCAGAGAGAGATGAGAGCTTTCTGTCTTTTATATTCCTTCTGTAGATTTAACATGAAGAAGGAAGCCTTTATTTAAAAATGTGAAGCTGTACAGGAAACCTAAGCCTTCTAAATTTCTCTCACCCACTGTAGCAGCCAAAGCATGTGAATTACAGGCACATCCATCCGAATGTCTGTTTGAACGCTGAGGGTGATGTTCAAAATCCTAGGACAGACTACCAAAGAAATGTATAGGAGACATTTCTTGCATTCCAGCCCCAGTACGGAAAGCAGCAAATCTCTCCCCAGCATTTCCTCACCGGGCCAGTTGACTAGTATGCATTTAAATGTAAGCTGACATTGCAACAACAAAAATCTTAATATGAAATCCAGTTTAATTGAGACATAGCTGGGAAGAATTAATTAACAAGCTATTTGAGATGGAAGGAAGCTTTCCTGAGTCTTATCTAGCTCATGCCAAAGCATTGATTGGTTTCATTCTCCTCACACCATCCTCATCGATGGGTATCCAGTTAAGCCAATTAGGAAACCTTGAAATCTACAATTTCTAGTTGTGTTTTGGTAATTCCTTCCATATAGCTCCCATTCTCCTGACAAATACACATTTTGAGGCAGCATGAAAGAAGTTTGCCATAGTAATGCCTTCCTGGATATGTATTTTGTACCCAACAAAACATTTTAAAGATAAACACATACTGTTCCAACAAAGGAATAAAGAACTTACTATTTCAAGACAAAGCCACCTCCTCTTTGGAATTTTTTTTTACCTATTCTGTGTGTCAAACTGAAAAAAAAATTTAAATTTTCACGCTAATAAAAGTACTGTTTTTGAAAATTGGATGCTTTGGGTACCTGTTGATTTGTAATTAACTTTTGTTTTAATTATGTACCACTTGAAGCTAACATAGTTATTTTTCCTTCAGGGGATTACAGCTAGTTGCAATACCACTGTCTTTAAAATCAGGGACTGTTGGACAATTCTAAAAATCATTTTCTTGTGAAAACAATTCTATTGTGAAGTAATCTGGTAGAGCTTTTTCACTGATAATCTTTATAAACGATACTGATTTTACCATTTCTGCTTTTGTAGCTGGGATCCTGGTATTGAATGAGTTTAGTGATTTCTGCTTTCTTTGGAGAAGTTCAGAGGACTGTAGTTAGCTGGAACTGCTGCCTCTTCCTAATAAAGTACCTGCTTATTGTTATGTATTTAAATAAGCTGTTTCTTTTCTCAATTATCAGTTTTCCTCAGAAGTCTGTAACAGCTCCATTTTACCCCTCCATATTTTGATTTTAGACAGCTGCCAGAATTAGTATTTTGTAGAGCTCTGAGCTCATGGAGTGCAATGTAATGCAGAACAATTGTTCCTCTATTTTTGAAATTGTGTAGGGATGGAGTTTGAATACCAACTGAAAGGAAGAGCCTTTTGTACTGAGTGCCAGTCTTATTAGCCAGCTGGATATCCTAAAAAGGTTTCTATTGGCAGACAGCCTGCGTGAAGGCAAGTCAGAGGGGAACGCGCTGCTGATTGAATTTGTAAATAACTAAGTAGCTCGCCAAGGAAGCCTCCCATGAATAGGATGGAGAAGCCATCCTAACAATGTTTCCCGCCAGTCCTGCCAGCCCTACATGCCTATGCAGGGGAGACAAAGAGTAGAGTGGTGCTCTGCTTTTCCTCTTCTCTCTCTTGGCTTTACACCCTGCAGGATTCAGTTTCATGAATAAGCCATTTCATTAAAATTAGACTGTCCATGAAATGAAATGTTACCATCTTGCAGATGGCTCATAAAACAAAATCTAGGGAGCCACCTGGATTTTAGGGATTTGAGTTACCTGAACTGAAAGGAAACTTTACTAGTCTTGCTGATATTATGTGAGACTTGCTTTGGAAACTTGAAGTGAAACCCGTTTTACGATGTTAGGCTTTCTGTTAAGTAGAGCATGTTCTCTAAATGCAGGAAATGGCATCACCATTTAGTGATGGCCTTGGAAAAGGGAAGGTTGATGTAGCTTATCAATGTGTGAGACACACAAAGTTAATCAGAATGGCTGTTTCTTTTCGGATGACCTGGATAAATGAATCCTTGAAATAGATCTCCAGAGAGGCTGTTTGCAAATAGGGCCTCCTGCCCCTTTCTCCCCACCAACAGGTGAATAGCACGTGCCAGCAAGGAAGACAGATATTGTTGAATCATGAATCACCCTGTGCCAGTTTTCCTGGGAAGACTCAATTCCCATTTTGATTCCATTCCTATCAAGTTGTGAAATGGTGCATGCATGAGATACTGCATTTACTTTTGTCAAATTTACTAAGCAAATATAATAGATGAAGGATTAAATCATTTTGAATAACTTCAGCTCGTACTTAGAGAAAGTTTTTAATTAGCGTTTTCTCCTCAAAAACACAATCCGGTGGGGGCAATCTCAGTTTTTAAAAGAATGAAATTTGCAGTAAACTAGGACCTTTCAAGTTCTATAAGAACTATGTCCCTGATACGTCCCTCGAGAGAGGAGTCCTGTACCTCACCTTTTCTTCCATAATTAGTGCTGTTTAACCAACTCACTATCAGAGAAAGTGTCACTGATGGATTTGTATTTGCTGGCTGAGAGCTACAAGGTGGTAGGAAAGATTAAACTTATACTGGTAAATCTAGCTAGCTTTCCTAGGTGTTTCTGGGTTGTCCATTTGTAGTCTAAAAACTCTGAGATAAAATTCCTGGTTTTGTTTTATTTTGGTGATTGTTTTTTCCAGACAAATTCCTGTTTCTCTTGTAGCTTGTCATTTGTTATTTCAAAAACTTTACTTCAGGAGTTTGGAGTGTCTTGTTATACTTTGTACATGAGTTTATGTGTATGAGCTGTAGTAAAGTGCAGTGATGGCTTAAAAACACTATAGTTACTTAAAAGAGATGACTTTGATTGTGTGTTTTTTGTTCCCATCACAATAACACTTTGCAGGTGATTATTAAATTAGAGATTTTCTTTGTTTTTCTAACAAAAAAAAGAAACCTTTTCATGTCAGCGCCAATTATGAGTGGTAATTTTTCACATTTTACAAAAGAATTTTCTGTCCTATCTACACGCCCCCCCCCACCCTCCCCCAAGTTAAGAAGGGCTTTGACACTCTATGACAAGGAAGAGGGGTTTGGTTTTTTTTTTGGTTTTGGGTTTTGTTTTTTTTTGCATACACAGTGCTTTTGACTTTTCTTTAAAAAAATCTGTTGACTCTATTGAAATGTGACAGGGCAATATTTAACCTGAATAGAGTCATGTTGACTCCTCTTATTAAAACTGACAGTTAAGGACATTTCTCTCTTTATTCCTTTTGATACACGCAGACAAGTCTTCACTGCTAACTAATATACAAAATCAAAAACAAAAAAATACAGAATGAGCAGATGAGTACCTTATAAACAATATATGAATGACAATTGCAAGTTTAATCTAGCAAAGAAACCTTTTTTTATCCTTTAAGAAAATTAAAGCCCTTTCAAATTAGCTTGATATATGAAGACAGGCTGACATCGTTAATTTTCAAGTATTCATTCTTCCTCTGTCCTTGCTCCCTCTCACAGATATATGTTGTTGCATTATGTTCTGGATAGGTCCACAGTGACATCTATAGCTAAACATGGAGTTTGCTTTGGCTAGTATGGGAGGAGCTAAAACCATAAGTCTCAGATCTGTTCTTCCTCTTCCCTAGCTGCTTTGTTTTTTGTTTCCCCCTCTTCTCTCTCTGTCTGAAAGAGCCGATGCTACTGACAGAAGGCTGGTTCTCCTTTTGTTATGTAATTTTTGCTTTGTTCTTTGAGTCAGGATGTAATGTAAACTTGCACCCTTAATGTTGTGGTGCCTTCATCTGCAGGAAGGAGCTCCTTAGCGAGGTGTACACGTTGTTCTTCTGAATCTGGCCTACGGAAGTCTCCAAAACCTGGAAAGGGCTAATTAATTGTTTACAGTGTGTTACCTTCCTTTGGATAAAAAGCGCACACATCTACCGTAATGCATCACTGTGAACTTCCTGACAACACATTTAGCTAAAGGTGTGTACAGTTTGAAAGGTTAATTTGGGCCTTTGTTAAAGTGGGCCTCCTAGCTTGAGAGAGAGAAGTGTAGGGGGAGCAGAGAAGGTTCAACTGGAACATTTCTATGCCCCTTCTCTAATTCATGGCAGCTAGTAACTCTTCTTACACAGGACTAGAAACTATTTATCATCTCTGGAAGGTAATCTACTTCAAAGTAGGATTGGGTCAGAGTATATGGTCTGAAACTCCAGGTGTCTGAGCACTAGGTACTCACGCAACAGAAAATTCCATTCATAAGTCAGAGTCATTTAGGGTAAAGCTTTGAAGGAGATGGAGCAGCATTATAATAGGTCAGGCCCACTCTCTGAATCCTTTCTTTTCCCATTGTTCAGTAAATTTAAGAGAGGGAAAAGTCAGATGAATATTTTGTGCTAGTCCCAGATGAGTTTGGAAGAATCGATAATGCCCCAAGTCAGACAATTCAGACTTCTACAAGAAATAGTCTACTGCACCACATGCCAACCTCGCCCCACAGCCGAATTGGATCTATATGGATACATTCTCATGGAGGTCAGAGGAGGATGATCAGACCATCAGCGGTATATTCGAGGAAATCCTGGCAAGGCAAGATAAATTGTGACACTCATGGACATCAATGGAGAAGACTGAAAGAAGAAACACAAGACTGAACACAATGGATTATAGAATTAATGGTGTTGAACGACCTGCAAATCAAACTGAATTTAAGGTAAAAAACTTAACCTCTTTTCTAGTGGGAGTTAGATTGCAAAAAAAAGCTGCAATTAAAAGGAATGTTTTGCTGGAGAATGTGTGTGTTAGGCATCTAGGCTGGGGAAGAAGCTCCAGACCTTGTTGCATATGGAAATGTGTGGCCTCTATTGACTTGTTTAAATATAAAAGATAGTATAATTTTGTTTGTGTGTGGGTATGCATACTTACACCATTCCTGTACAGAAATAAGATGGAGACAACATGGGTGGAAGAATTATTGCATCTTTTACAGACATGGATGAATGAGAGCAAATCCTCAGAGCAGTGAAAGACGAAGAGGGGAAACAATGTTCTTGATAGAGCAAAGCCAATGATTATATTCCAAGCCGAGCTCTGTGCAATATTATTTTTATTTTTCTCATTTATATTCCTGGAGCACCCACTTGTGATCAGGGCTCCACTGTCTTTGTACTGTATAAACATTTAAATCACCATTCCTGCCCCAAAGAGTGACAAGAAATGAACGTAATAAAGAACCAGAGTGTGGATGAGAGGTGAATGTAACCATGATAAGATTACTGTACTGTTAAACAACAAACAAACAAAAACAGTCCTTTGAGGGAGCCAAATTACTGGAAAGCACCTGAGTGGAACTCTCACAATACAATGTAGGATATGTTTTGTTGGATGTTAAACCAAGTTGTTTTAAAAATTATGATTGTGTTGTACTTTCCTTAAAAGATCCTGGAGGAACATTGTAAAATATTTGGCTCCCATTCCCACTGGAATTCACTAAACGTAAAGCGTTTTCTATGCATGGAAAATGCAAACTACAATTTATTCATAACCCAAGTGGGTGACTCATCTGCAAACATGGCTTTGACTATTGTTTTTATGCTAGTAATTTACCAATCTATCTTTCTAGTCTGGACCCATCTTCCTCATCCAAAGTAAAATCTTGGCCTGCCTTTTTGGTATCTCCTCATAAAAATCCAGGCCCCATCTGCAACTTAACCTGGCCAAACGCAAGCGCCTAATCTTTCCCCTTTTCCTCAACCTCCTGGTTTTCTCCTGGTGAACAACCCCACCATTCTCCCAGTTGCTCAAACCCATAATATTGACTATATCATTTGCCATGTCTCTCTCCTTTGACACGCATCCGGGCTATATCTAAATCTTGCCACTTCTTCTGCACAGCATCTCCATTTGACCCATCTTCTTCCATGGCATCAAACAAAAACAAAACAAACAAAAACAAACATGGCATCAAACAAATATGTGGTGTTCTTCTTTCCAAAGCCCTCTATCAGGGTGGGTTAATTTAAATCAAAATGATTTAAGCCACTGCTTTTAATCATGATTTTAATCAGCAAGCAGGAAACATTGATTTAAACAATTGATTTTAATTGTTTTGTCTTTGCACTTTTTAGTTATTTTCCTAAAGAAAGATTAGAAGCTGAAAGACCCAGAAGCTGGGTTTGGGTGACAGGGCATGGATCACTTGATGATAACTTGTCTGTTCATTCCCTTTGGGGCACTTGCCATTGGCCACTGTCAGAGGACAGGATACTAGGCTCGATGGACCTTTGGTCTGACCCAGTATGGCCATTCTTAGTTTTTTATTGATTCTCATTGGTTGGTAACCATTAAAAAATGCTGATTTGCAGCTAAATATAACCTTTGCACGAAATTTAGTGCTTTTTTGGGGGGGCTAACCAGGATACACTGTATCTGTACACATTTATTTAAACAGTCATATAGCTTAACTTACATTTATTCAAATTCTTATATTTTAAATTTTGTATTACATTGGAAAACAGTGAATGATGCATTTCTCTTTTGATGATGGATTTTTTGCTTGTGATTTGTATCAAGCTCTGTTTGGATAAAAATTCAATTTAAAAAGCATAAAAATATCAGTTTAATTTTTTATTCAATAAAACTACTTTATGTGCTGATATATAATAGAAAAAAGTTTATCATAATATATATAGTATTTAAAACTGATTTATTAAACAAAGCAAATATGATCTGCAGTTAACAAACTGATTGTTTCTGGTCACCATGTCCTTCAGAATTGTAAAACTAGTAGATCTCATCCTTTCACACCCAATTTTTATTCATAGATTGGAAGAAGAAAACAAACTTTCTTGCTTTTTCAACTCAATTGTTTTCTTAACTTTGAATTAACTCGTTATTAAACTGAACTAGTTGAATAAACGGAAATGAAGAAATTATTCTCCCTGCGCCTGCAGAAGAAGCTACTGCTGCCAAAAGCTGGTTTAGCACGTCAACAGACTCTGATTCCAGATGTTAGCCAGTGACTTCCATCAGTGGTTTGCCTTTCTATAAAACTAGATAGGAAACATGTTCTGCTTAATATTACTTTTTGTCATTTAATTTACATTTATTATTTTTCTCATTTAATTTAAATAATTGTAATAGATTATAAGACATTTAGGTCTTAACATAAGATGTTAATTTCAAATTTAATTTCAAATAGGTTTATTTTTTAAAATAAACCTGTATTTAAATTAAACCAATAAATTCTGATTTAAATATAAAAATCTGTTTTTTTAATTTAACGCTCCACCTATAGATTTGTATCCAACCTCCTCTCTATAGCTGAGCCCTGCGTCAGCTTTCTGCACTGTTATCTTCTTGCCAGTTTGACTCCCCTTCATTCCACCAAAGATGCTAGCCGTGATTACCTGCTTCTTCACCAAACACTTTTGCGCTTTCTCCCATGCTACCACATAAGAGTGGGAAAGGCTCCCAGTCAAAGTCTCCACCTTATCTTTCACGTGTCTTCTCCACCTCTGCCATAATGCGTACAAAAGACTGCAGTCAGATAATGGCTAGGCAATGGCAAGTTTTGGTCAGTGGTACTGAGTGGTTAGGAATTGTGCATATCCTATTATATTTGTTACCCTGTCTCCTATGCCATCCATCTGGCCTGCTTGTTTGTTTGTTTGATCTGTTACATATTGTCATTTAGATTGTAAGCTCTTTTACACTGGGGCAGTGACTATCTTTTTTTATGTTTATTCAGTGATTAACATAATTGGGCCCAACTTGGCTGTGGCTGTCAGATGCTGTCATAAATCTAAAGGGATGGGTAACCACCTTTCTGCATACAGTGCTATAAAATCCCTCCTGGCCAGAGGCAAAGTCCTTTTACCTGTAAAGGGTTAAGAAGCTAGGATAACCTCGCTGGCACCTGACCAAAATGAACAATGAGGAGACAAGTTACTTTCAAAGCTGGAGGGTGGGGGGACAAAGGTTCTGTCTGTCTGCGTGATGCTTTTGCCGAGACCAGAGCAGGAATGCAGGTCAGAACTCCTGTAAAGAGTTAGTAAGCAATCTAGTTAGATATGCGTTAGATTCTGTTTTGTTTAAATGGCTGATAAAATAAGTTGTGCAGAATGGAATGTATATTTCTGTTTTTGTTTCTTTTTGTAACTTAAGGTTTTGCCTAGAGGGATTCTCTATGTTTTGAATCTGACTACTCTGTAAGGTATTTACCATCCTGATTTTACAGTGGTTTTTCTTTTACTTTTTCTTTAATTAAACTTCTTCTTTTAAGAACCTGATTGCTTTTTCATTGTTCTTAAGATCCAAGGGTTTGGGTCTGTGTTCACCTATGCAAATTGGTGAGGATTTTTATCAAGCCTTCCCCAGGAAAGGGGGTGTAGGGCGTGGGGGGATTTTGGGAGGAAAGACATTTCGAAGTGGGCTCTTTCCCTGTTCTTTGTGTAACACTTTGGTGGTGGCAGCATAAGGTCCAAGGACAAAAGGTAAAAGTTTGTACCTTGGGGAAGTTTTAACCTAAGCTGGTAAGAATAAGCTTAGGGGGTCTTTCATGCAGTTCCCCACATCTGTACCCTACAGTTGAGAGTGGGGAAGGAATCTTGACAGATGCTATCACAATATAAAATATGAAATAATAATTAGAAGAAACAGATAACGTTAAACATGATGAACATGGGTAGTATGTCAGGTGGAAAATAAAACATTCACTCTTTACTTTGGTTCTCAAAGAAGACATTGAAATTCTATGGTTGCCCTCCTTTCACCTGCCAACAGAGGCCAGTAGCCGTTGTTATACTGGATTTCTGTCGTCTTTTCTGTTACATTCATTAAATATTTAGTCCAGGGTTCTTTTCGTCCCAAGGGAAAGAGGCAGGAGCTATATTTGGTTACAATATAATTATTTATAAATATTGCAAAATACCCTTTTTAAAAAAAATAGCATGGAGCAATGGTTCCCATGGGATCCCACGTAGCGGAACCGGTAGAATCAGGCAGCTATTACCTTGGGCTGCCTTCTTTCGAAGAAGGAATCCCCAGTGCAGCTGTATTCAAAGAAGCTCTTTAAATAAAACAAACAAAGCTTTTAAAAGCACCATAAGTAACTGCAAGGACATGTGGCTCAGAAGGAGAAAATCAAAGATAGCAACTAGGATTTTTTATTTGCTACAGAAATCTGCAGACTATTGGCTGGATTCTGCAATGAAGCAACATTTGTATAAGGGATAATGTCACTGTTCCCTATATCTCCATCTATCTGTTAGGGTGAGTCAGACTCTTTTCCAGGGATACAGTTGTAAAGTGATATTGGTTTTAGATTGTCTGTCTTGTCTTTTGTGGAAAATACTTCTTTACCATCACTGGTAGCATCACATAGAATCAAAGAAGATTAGGGATGGAAGAGACCTCAGGAGGTCATCTAGTCCAACCCCCTGCTCAAAGCAGGACCAACCCCAACTAAATCATCCCAGCCAGGGCTTTGTCAAGCTGGGCCTTAAAAACCTCTAAGGATGGATATTCCATCACCTCCCTAGGTAACGCATTCCAGTGCTTCACCACCCTCCTAGTGAAATAGTTTTTCCTAATATCCAACCTAAACCTCCCCCACAGCAACTTGAGACCATTGCTCCTTGTTCTGTCATCTGTCACCACTGAGAATAGCCCAGCTCCATCCTCTTTGGAACCCCCCTTCAGGTAGTTGAAGGCTGCTATCAAATCCCCCCTCACTCTTCTCTTCTGCAGACTAAATAACCCCAGTTCCCTCAGCCTCTCCTCATAAGTCATGTGCCCCAGCCCCCTAATCATTTTCATTGTCCTCTGCTGGACTCTCTCCAATTTGTCCACATCCCTTCTGTAGTGGGGGGACCAAAACTGGATGCAATACTCCAGGTGCAGCCTCAACAGTGCTGAATAGAGGGGAATAATCACTTCCCTCGATCTGCTGGCAATGATCCTATTAATGCAGCCCAATATGACTCATATCCAGCTTCTCGTCCACTGTAATCCCCAGGTCCTTTTCTGCAGAACTGCTGTTTAGCCAGTCGGTCCCCAGCCTGTAGCAATGCCTGGGATTCTTCCATCCTAAGTGCAGAACTCTGCACTTGTCCTTGTTGAACTTCATTAGATCTCTTTTGGCCCAATCCTCCAATTTGTCTAGGTCACTCAACCCTATCCCTACCATCCAGCATATCTACCTCTTCCCCCAGCTTAGTGTCATCCGCAAACTTGATTAGGTTGCAATCCATCCCATCATCCAGATCATTAATTAAGATGTTGAACAAAACTCCGCTTGATACCAGATGCCAACTCGACATTGAGCTGTTGATCACTACCTGTTGAGCCCGACGATCTAGCCAGCTTTCTATCCACCTTATAGTCCATTCATCCAATCCATACTACTTTAACTTGCTGGCAAGAATACTGTGGGAGACCATATCAAAAGCTTTGCCAAAGTCAAGGTATATCATGTCCACCGCTTTCCCCATATCCACAGTTATCTCATCATAGCAGGCAATCAGATTGGCCAGGCATGACTTGCCCTTGGTGGATCCATGTTGACTGTTCCTGATCACCTTCCTTTCCTCCAAGTGCTTCAAAATGGATTCCTTGAGAACCTACTCCATGATTTTTCCAGGGACAGAGATTAGGCTGACTGGTCTGTAGTTCCCCAGATTCTCCTTCTTCCCTTTTTAAAAGATGGGCACTATATTTGCCTTTTTCCAGTCGTCCGGGTCCTTCCCCAATCACCACGAGCATTCAAAGATAATGAGCAATGGCTCTGTAATCACATCAGCCAACTCCCTCAGCACCCTTGGATGCATTGCATCTGGCCCCATGGACTTATGCATGTCCAGCTTTTCTAAATAGTCCTTAACCTGTTCTTTCACTACTGAGGGCTGTCACCTCCTCCCCATAATGTGCTTCCCAGTGGGAGCTGACCTTGTCTGTGAAGATCAAAGCAAAAAAAAGCATTGAGTACTTCAGCATTTTCCACATCCTCTGTCACTAGCTTGCCTCCCCCATTCAGTAAGGGTCCCACACTTTCCCTGACCACCTTCTTGTTGCTAACATACCTGTAGAAACCCTTCTTGTTACCCTTCACATCCTTTGCTTTCACTTGCTTTCTTATTATTGAGCTCAACTTTTAAAAATAAGTTTCCAATAAAAGATGTCTAAACAGTGGAAAAAAGAAGATATGGAGTTGAACAGGAATTCTGACACTAGGAAAGGTTTCTGCTGCAAGTCCCTGAGAAACCCATGAGGATGAGTTAAGTTGTCAAATTTTACATAACAGAATACATTAACCACAGGACACTCCATTTGAAGGCAAGAGCATGGCAGACAATGGCATCAGGAAGGACACAGATGGACCACAAATGAATACATCCATCTGAAATAAAAAAAACAAATTATGTCTGAATCCAAGAAGAGTTGGCAGCCAAGGGTATAACTTTTGCTTGGTCAGCAACAAGGTGTGCGCTGCCTTTTCATGTTGGACCACAGAAACAAACTGTTTAAGCATGAAGAAAAAGAGTACTAGTGGCACCTTAGAGACTAACCAATGTCTTTGGTTAGTCTCTAAGGTGCCACAAGTCCTCCTTTTCTTTTTGCGAATACAGACTAACACGGCTGCTACTCTGAAACCTGTTTAAGCATGATATAAATGCAGAGGAAAACACAGAAAATCTTGTAAGTGAGCTCCCTCTTATCTGCAGAACCACTGTATTGTAGAGAAAGGGGATGAACACAGTTCTGTATTACTGGGTTTATCCACCTGGAGAATCATGAAAGAAGAGATCTACTCATATTAATAAATTGTCACAAGACGGCTCCTATGCCATATCTGGTACAGGCACTCAGGAAGCATATTTTTAAAGATGATAGTGCCCATCAGCAGAAGTAAATCTGGTAATTGAAATACCTGTTCTGTGCAGCAGTACGGACGTTCACTGTATTTGGAAATATCCACCAGCTGAAAAATTGCATTTGTATCTTTTCTAGAGGTCATGTATTTTGACTTGTTCATAGATAGTCAGAGGATCTTTCTAATGATTGATTGTGGTGGATAGCCTGGTAAAAGCAAGGAACTGGAATTGCATCTGTTGCATATCATAAGTCAGCAGTGCATTTGAAGTAAGCCTTGGTTTAGAATTGCAGCCCTAATTTTCATTTTTTTATATAAAGCTTTTAAAAATATACCTTTAAATTTATTCTTCAGGAAGAAACAAACTTTTATTACACTCTTTCTATTGCTGTAAATTTGATTTGCCAGATGTTTGTCAGGTTTAATATAGATTTACAAAAGTCATTTTTTAGATTTTGACTGAGGGCATTTCTGGTGAATGAACAACTTTTACAGGAAAAAAACGAAATAATTTTTTACATGTTACAGATGCTGTAATTCCTTTAGAAGTGTATGGCATCTAAACTGTATGGTGTTCCTTTGCTTTGCTTCTGTGAAATCAAGATTTCTGAGAAAAGGGAAACTGCAGCTTGGAGGTCTGTAAATGAGGGATGCAAGAAGAAATGATGAGGTGTGAGGACCTGGAAATACAGGCATTTATTTTGAAAATTAATTGAGCACTCCTAGGTCAGAGGAAAGTCATCCTCTAAGGTTATGAAACAATGGGGAATAAAGACTTCCACTGTTCGTTCCACTAAGATACTGGTGACCAGTGTATACTGCGCACTCAAACCCTTTCTGACCATTTTTTGCCTGAATTTCTGTTCCCTTCCAGAATTTGTCAGTGGCACTTCACCACACATTTTATGGAAGCCCCTAAACTACAATATTAGTTTTTACTGTTTCTAGTGCGGGATCATTTTGATTTTGTTGTGAATATGTGTGCAAAAATAAAGAAAGAAATAGGGAGTCATTTATCTATAGCGATGCTTTCCCTTCTCTGTCTGAGCCACAGAGTTGCATGTTGTTGATGAAGTGAGGTCTAAAGTAATAAGGCTGGAGAAGGGCCCAAGTGGTGCTGTTCACATCTGAATTTCCCCAAAGATTCAGAGTGTTGAGATCTGTTGTTCCAGGTCAGCCCTTTATAGAGATGGGCCCAAGCCACATTAGGAGGGTCTCAGTTCTGGTGTCCTTGTTCCACCTAATCTCTACATAAGAGAGATGCAAGCAGGGGAAAAAACCCTACTTCCTCTCTTCTGGTTGTGCTCTGTACCTAGCTATGGTAGGTGAGAACTGGAAATCGACATTCTAGGCACAGAAATTTAAGGGCAGAAAATTTGAGAGTGATCAACAGTATAAAGTTGTAACTATAATAATATTCTTGATTGGAAAATGAATGAGAAACCCGCGGATAACTAAGTGTAGCATATGATCACACACATTTTAGCAGTTACTTTTGTATCCAAATAAAAGACAGGCACTGAATTTTAATAAATATCTAACTTAAACCATCACCTGTGTGTTCCTTCTCTCTTGCTCTGATCCCCCGCATCACTTTCTTTCTTTAAATCTCACTTTAAAAACCTTCCTTCTGTCTTTAGTTTGAGTGACTTTCTTTGGAAGTATGTTTTGGTAGCTTATGCTAGGGGTGCAGAAGAGGAAGCCAGTGTATTGACTCCAAGAAAAGGACAGGCACTGACACTTCCTAGTCAGGAGTTTGAACTCAGCAATTATATTCATGTGTTATTAAAGTGCAGCCTGTAAAACTTATCAGACTGGAACTTGATTTTAGCAACTTCTATTAATTTCAGCCCTCCTTGGTTCTCAGAATCATATTTGATTGTAGTAGTTACAAAAAATAAATTGTTGAACTGTGAGTTGTTCAACATTCTGAACTGAAGGCCACCTTAGAAAGCCATTCAAAGGCTAGCAGAGTTTCTTAGCGTCCGTGTACTGTTCTTTGATTAGGACTCTTGAGAGATGATGACTCTGACTGTAGAAAATGCACACAAATATTATGGTTTGTAAATATAAAAAATAATCTTGGTTGGATAACTACTTCTCTGTGACTATCTCTACTCTTTGTTTACTTGACTAAGCAGCAATAAAACATTCTCCATCTTCCCCTCCCCAAATTACAATATTGTTATACACATTCCAGTGTGAGACATCTATAAAGGAATTAACTTCAGTAACACTACATTATTCCAAATGGGTATGTTAGCCTGTCACTTGCTGGGGTCCTCAGGTCACCCTCTTTAATTAAGTCTTGTAATGTTGAGTGTAAAGTCAATACCCACCCTGCCCTGTCAGAGCTAACACACTTTCCTAGGCTGCTTTTATCTGCATGCCCAATTTTCCACCTGGAATTTGTTTTAAAGAAGCCCAAACCCTATTTTATGAAACACTGAAGGCTGTATGGAATGTTCTGTCTCTCGGTCTGTTATCCATGCTCTGAAACTCAGAGCAAGCAAGTTGTACACTGCATTTTGATTCAGGTTAACCTATTATACTACAAATTGTGTTTGATATATCTTTAAATACTTTCTTTAATATTTTATAGGGTTTTTTTCCTATTGAATTAGCAGTAAAACAGCAGTGTTTCATATTTCAGAGCCTTTCCCGCCTTTCAGAGGCCTGTGTTTCACATGATCTGGTTACCAGCTGGACAGCCAGGGGCCAAGCACAAAGAAAGGAGCCGCAGACTTCAATTCTATTCTGGTATTCAAACTGAGTTTCTAAACGTTATACTCTTTATACAAATAATCTGCTTTCTTCTATTTCACTTTTTCATTCTTAACTCCACAAAAATATAAGTCAGAGGCCTCTTCATTGATCCGTCCATTGTTTGCAGGGTTGACCACTAAAAACAAAGTAATTCAGTTTCTATGCATGTATTAGAGTGAGGTTGGCAGCCCATCACTGATGTCACCTGCACATTTAAACATCAATTTACATTTGCACACTCAATTCTGTTTACTTCTTCCAAAGAGAGTAATCCTCTTCTTCATCCTTCTACTCTGCCTCCTCTTCTTCATTATTATTATTATTTGTTTAGTGCCTACAAAGAACCTAAAATATGGGTTAAAAATGGCCACACAGTTGTCAGGAATGTAAATCTTAACATATATGAAAATGAACAGACCTGCTGAAACATATGGTTAACCCACAATAGATGTTATATTCTTGACCAATAAAGGAGAATTAGACAAAGAGCCCACAGAGAACTGGAGATGTAGAGGAGACTGAAGGAGAATAAATGTGGTACCTGTTTTCAAAATGGAAATAAGAGTGATCCCTGCAATTATTGTCCAGTTAAGTGTAACTTTGACCCTTAGAAAAATAAGGTAACAAATGCTAAGAGTATGAAATCACTAGAGTCTTAGTTATGTCTGTTAAACACAACCCTCTGTGGAGGAGCTGCAGTGCACCAGGAGGCATTCTGCAGACCACCTGGAACTCCCTGGTGCACAGTGGAAGCACGCAACACTGTTGCACCTCTTTAAGGAATGACACATACCCTTCCCAGGTCTGCGTGTGTGTGTGTGCACGCGCAGAAGTCATGGTTCTGTCCACTCTTGGCACCTTTCCGCACCTCACTCCCCCTTTTTGGGAGTCACGTACCCCCAGAGAAATAATTGGAGAGCAGTCCCTGAGCTAATTGGATCACAGATATTTGCAATTTGGCCTGGCTATACAAGTTGGAGACTCCTCCCCCCTCCCCAGGTACCACATGTTGATTATCGAGAGGCTAACAGAATCAGGAATAATAAGCAGCACAAACGTATAAAGAAAAAATCCTTCCTTTTTCTGACAAAATTACAAAATTAGTGGACACAGGGAATGCAGTAGATTTGATTCTGAGTGAGACGTTTGTGAGTACTGGACTGACAGGTGACTGATTCACAGGGCAGAGAATGGATTATGAACGAAATCTTACTGAAGAATTTTAAAAGTGCATTTACTGTGAAAAGTGCCTTTCATAGAATCATAGAATATCAGGGTTGGAAGGGACCTCAGGAGGTCATCTAGTCCAACCCCCTGCTCAAAGCAGGACCAACCCCAACTAAATCATCCCAGCCAGGGCTTTGTCAAGCCTGACCTTAAAAACTTCAAAGGAAGGAGATTCCACCACCTCCCTAGGTAACGCATTCCAGTGTTTCACCACTCTCCTAGTGAAAAAGTTTTTCCTCATATCTAAGCTAAACCTCCCCCACTGCAACTTGAGACCATTACTCCTTGTTCTGTCATCTGCTACCACTGAGAACAGTCTAGAGCCATCCTCTTTGGAACCCCCTTTCAGGTAGTTGAAAGCAGCTATCAAATCCCGCCTCATTCGTCTCTTCTGCAGACTAAACAATCCCAGTTCCCTCAGCCTCTCCTCATAAATCATGTGTTCCAGTCCCCTAGTCATTTTTGTTGCCCTCCACTGGACGTTTTCCAATTTTTTCACATCCTTCTTGTAGTGTGGGGCCCAAAACTGGACACAGTACTCCAGATGAGGCCTCACCAATGTCGAATAGAGGGGAACGATCACGTCCCTCGATCTGCTGGCAATGGCCCTACTTATACATTCCAAAATGCCATTGGTCTTCTTGGCAACAAGGGCACACTGTTGACTCATATCCAGCTTCTCGTCCACTGTAACCCCTTGGTCCTTTTCTGCAGAACTGCTGCCAAGCCATTCAGTCCCTAGTCTGTAGCGGTGTATGGTATTTTTCCATCCTAAGTGCAGGACACTGCACTTATCCTTGTTGAACCTCATCAGATTTCTTTTGGCCCAATCCTCTAATTTGTCTAGGGCCCTCTGTATCCTATCCCTACCCTCCAGAGTATCTACCTCTCCTCCCAGTTTAGTGTCATCTGCAAACTTGCTGAGGGTGCAATCCACGCCATCCTCCAGATCATTAATGAAGAATATTGAACAAAACCGGCCCGAGGACCAACCCTTGGGGCACTCCACTTGATACCGGCTGCCAACTAGACATGGAGCCATTGATCACTACCCGTTGAGCCCGACAATCTAGTCAGCTTTCTATCCACCTTATAGTCCATTCATCCAGCCCATACTTCTTTAACTTGCTGGCAAGAATACTGTGGGAGACCATGTCAAAAGCTTTGCTAAAGTCAAGGAACAACACGTCCACTGCTTTCTCCTCATCCACCAAGCCAGTTATCTCATCATAGAAAGCAATTAGATTAGTCAGGCATGACTTGCCCTTGGTGAATCCATGCTGACTGTTCCTGATCACTTTCCTCTCCTCTAAGTGCTTCGGAATTGATTCCTTGAGGACCTCTCCATGATTTTTCCAGGGACTGAGGTGAGGCTGACTGGCCTGTAGTTCCCCGGATCCTCCTCCTTCCCTTTTTTAAAGATGAGCACTACATTAGCCTTTTTCCAGTCGTCCGGGACTTCCCCCGATCGCCATGAGTTTTCAAAGATAATGGCCAATGGCTCTGCAATCACATCCGCCAACTCCTTTAGCTCTCTCGGATGCATCGCATCCGGCCCCATGGACTTGTGCACGTCCAGCTTTTCTAAATAGTCCCGAACCACTTCTTTCTCCACAGAGGGCTGGTCACCTCCTCCCCATGCTGTGCTGCCCAGTGCAGGAGTCTGGGAGCTCACGTTGTTCGTGAAGACAGAGGCAAAGAAAGCATTGAGTACATTAGCTTTTTCCACATCCTCTGTCACTAGGTTGCCTCCCTCATTCAGTAAGAGGCCCACACTTTCCTTGACTTCCTTCTTGTTGCTAACATGCCTAAAGAAACCCTTCTTGGTACTCTTAACATCTCTTGCTAGCTGCAACTCCAGGTGTGATTTGGCCTTCCTGATTTCACTCCTGCATGCCTAAGCAATATTTTTATACTGTTCCCTGGTCATTTGTCCAATCTTCCACTTCTTGTAAGCTTCTTTTTTGTGTTTTGTGTTCTTTGTGAAAGCCAGGGTGGGGTTCCACAGTTATTGTGTCAGAATGATTTTCCAGGTCAGAGAGGCTCTGTTTAAAAGTAAAAAGAGGTTTCTTCTGTTAGCTCTGCAAAGTCAGTCTAGGCTTGGATGACTTGTCTGTAGTAGAAAACTTGCACGAATGTAGCTACAATCAGCATGGTTAAATGAATGCAAACCCCTAATAAAGATGCATTTAAGCCAATTTAACTTACTGAATTAAGCAAAATTGGTCTGTGTGATTTAAAGCAGTCCCACTGTCCATAGATTGGGTTTACACTAAGGGGGGTGTAACTAGGTCAATTTGAGTTACATTGATGAAAGTTTTCTAATATAATCAAGGCCTTAGAATCAAGCTGGGTTTTTTTAAAAAACATTTAATGTGTCATTACTATCATCAAGGTTAATTAGGCCCTTATTGACTCATGTACAGCCGCTGTTGTCTTCAGGAGATTTGCACTGGTGTAACAGATTGGAACTTAGAAATTTTGTTCATAATGCATGAAATAAAATAGAACTTAGCTCTCGCAACCTTTGCTGTGTTGGCTCGGTGGGGCCAAAAATCAGTAAAGAACAATTTTTGTCACTAATGTCAGCAGATCTGACCCTGAATATACACAGGGAGCAGACATGTTGAGTGAGAAAATACCATTTTTACATAGTCATTTTTCAGAGTAAGGCCAATTGCCATAAAATAATCATTTTCCAAACTGGTGAGGAAGGATGAGGGATGGGACGCACGTTCTATATCAGATGAACTACAAATTGTTCCCCAAAACTAACATGAGAACTTTAAATACTTGAACTGTTCAGGTTGCAGCATGTGCTTCTCTTGTGACCTTGGTGAACTTAAGACTGGTTAAAACAAAAAAGTAAAATAAAAATGATTTATCTGCAGGCTGGTTTTTCCAAACTCTTTGAGCTGATGTTTTTACTGTACTTGTTATATTTAAACAACAGCAACATATGTGTCTGTGTGCTTTTGTGTATGCATCTGTTTATGGGCATGTGTGCATGTGTATGAACATGTGTATGAATTAAGTGGAGTGAAATATTGGCTAAATGAGGGAGACATAAGGTAGCCACCTGTTCTGACATAATGTTGGGTGCATATACACCAAAGAGAACTAGATGAAAAAAATAACTATCTGGAATATATATGTTGGAGCAAAAGAACAAACTAAACTAATTTTTCCCTTAGGATGCTGATTCATTGACAGAATTTTCCTGTTATTGAAATTTGGGCTTGCTGCTTAGAGAGCAGACTGCATTGGATGATGATAAAACTAGCCATTTTTGTACATGTGATAAATTAGCTGAAATCCCTTGGCCTGCCACATCTGTACTATAAAGCTCATTTTAGCTTTCTAGTGAAAAATGAGGGACACCTTTATTTCTCTATAGATTCTTCAAACGAACAGGAAGCTCATGTGCTGTCTAAAGTATACTCCATGGAGGTCAGTAGCATGACCTATAAGGAACCATGGAGGATTATAAAGACAAACTATACAATAACTTGGTTTCCCTGATAACACCTGCTGTTACCCATTTACCCTCTTCCAGAATTTTAGTCACTTGTCTTTGAAAATGTTCCTTTGGAAACACTGTAGTCTGTTTTCTGTTTGGTGCTTCTGTCATGTTTGTACTTGGTATAAAATCTTTTCCATTACTAGAACAATCCATATACTTCTGAACCACAATTCCATAGGAGGAAGGATCACATTTTTCCAATATTGTGTAATAGTCTAGCTAGTAACAATAAAAAAAAAGAAATTAATTATTTGTTCTGTTTAAAATGCAGATCCTTTACTGGAGCATTAAGTAAGCAGATCAGAGAATGTGTAGGAACCAGTATTTTGACATAACATGAATCTCTTTACTAATTTCCTCCCAAAACCATCCGATTCTTGGATACAACCTATGTTCCTCTGTCCCTACAACCCCTGCAACAGAGTGCCTTCGTAATACCAAAAGTATAATGGATCTTAACTGGAGTAATATTCCATCTATACAGTAATTTATAAATATTTTCTTTATGGACTACACAAATTGAAGATGTATAATCCCTTTCCCATATAGAGACCCCCTCATCGAGATCAATTTTTTGTTCAAATTCCTCTCCCATCTTTTCATCTGGAATGTTTTTTCAACTTTTTCAACCAAAATTGTATATATCTTGGAAATTAAGCCTTTTGTTCCAGTTTGCTCCTGCATGTAGATAGAACTGCCTGGTATCCATATTTCACAATGAATCGTTCAACTTGTAAATATTGAAAATACAGGATCTGTATACTATTTACATTCATACATATCTCTTGGTAGGATTTCAAATCAGGGCCCTGGAATAGCTGTCCAAATTGAGTAATCTCAACTCTTACCCACAAAGAACAGTTACTGGTATTTCTTAGGGATATTTATTCCTGATTATTAATTAAAATAACTAAGGAAGAGGACCTAAGTGATAGGCATTTAGAAAATTTGTCCAAAGTTACTAATGTGGTCTGGATGAATGGTAACTTTGTTTTTGGTGACCTAAATTTCTTTTTAACCAATTACTATGCAGAACTATATTTGGATGCCAGTCTTGTTTGAGTTGTACCCATTGTTCAGATGGTCTATTGTTAACCCATTTGATCACATCTCTTAAGTGTGATGCATAATAATAATAAGCCAAACTAGGGAAAGCTAGCCCACCTTACTTGGTAGGCTTATGCAGAACTTTAGAACCCATCCTTTGTGTTTTATATTTCCATATGAATGTTAATAGCTCATCCTGCCATGTTTTGAATGTCATGTCAGGGATGCACTGAAACAAAAATCACAATTTTAGGAGGACCTTCTTCTTTAGAGAGACTACCCTATGTAGCCAAGGAATTTCATATTTGTTCCATTTCTCCAAGTCTTTTGTTATTTTATTGAACATAGGCAGGTTATTTGCCTTGAAAAGATTTTTATGCTTCTCCATAATATCTATTCCTAACTATTTTAAAGATTCCTTTACTCATTTAAATTGTATGGAGCTGACAACAATTTGTTTTGACCCTTTGGGGATTACTAATCCTTAACATTTCAGATTTATTGTCATTTATTTTGAAGCCTGATACTTGCCCAAATTCCAAAAGTCAATTGTTTTTTAATTTTAGCGAGGTTCTGATTCCTGCAAATATAACAAAACATCGTCAGCATACCAAACTATTTTGTGTTGCAGTCCAAAAGGTGTTTTGATGCCAAGGAGCAAACAACGTATATTTTTAATATATAGTTTTTTACATACATACTACTGATAAAGAACAGGTAAGAGAAAAATGAACATAAAAATCAATGAGTCAGATGACTATGGATCTTAGCAAAGGAACTAACAGCACTGAACCACCAACAATTATCCTGTTGGTTGTGGCTAACCATATAGCAATGATTTCCAAAGAGTAAGACACACTATAGTACTTAGGCACGGTACAGTGAGGTAAGGAACACAGTCAGGAGTGGGCTAAGGCAGGATTCAGGGATCTGGTCCTGAGTTTGGAGGGAGCCCATTGCCCCAAAAAGTTTGGATTAAAAAATCCATGGTGAGAGGAAGGGACACAGCCATAGCTTGCTGGGGGTCAACATGTGGAATAGGGAACAGAAGAGAGTGTTGAGGCAGATGTACCACAAGCATTTTCATTTTGTGTGTGGTGGTTTAGGGAGGCTTATGATTTGCTGAATGAACTTTGGAGCTGGATCCAATCCAGCCAGTTAGTCTTAATCCAGCATTTAGTAGAGTGTCCACTTTACCACTGAAATGACTAGATTTTGTTGGCCTATATCAGAGCCTTAATATTATTAGAATGTGGTATTGAGTTTTTTGTGTGTATGTGGCTTCAATACATACTAACCGAAAGGAGCCCACTGTCGTGGACAGGGATGTAGGCAGTCAGGCCTAGGGGTGAGAGCAGGAGTCAGCACCAGAGTCGGGAACCAAGCCAAGGGTCAGGGTCAGGCTGTAGCCTAGTGGTGGGGTGTAGAAGCAGGGATCTGGAACAAGGTAAGAGCGAGGCAAGGTCCAATATTCCAGCCAGCCAGGAATTCACCTAGTTCCTCAGATAGTTTCTTTCACCTCCTTCTGGCTTACATAGCAGGTCTGAGCCAATCAGAGAGGCTGGATGCATCCTCCAGTCAGGAGCTTTGTAGGTCGTGTCTCTGCTGAGCTAGAGTCTGGGTTTGAGGACTGTCTGGGAACCCACAGAGTCAGTTTGAGACCCACCCTCCCTGATAGTTATACACAGCTGGTTTTTTGTTGTCACAATTTGCCTAATGAAATAGGCATATACAGCTAGTTTCAATATTAACACCCAGGTCCATGCTGGAACATCCCCTTAAAAGCAGTACAAGAGCAGACAGATGAGCTTTGAATGCTGCATGTTTGCAAATGCTTATACCCGAGGGGGAAGAAATTATTTGTGTGTCTTTAAGAGTCAGCACTCATAGAATCATAGAATAGCAGGGTTGGAAGGGACCTCAGGAGGTCATCTAGTCCAACCCCCTGCTCAAAGCGGGACCAATCCCCAATTAAATCATCCCAGCCAGGGCTTTGTCAAGCCTGACCTTAAAAACTTCTAAGGAAGGAGATTCTACCACCTCCCTAGGTAACGCATTCCATTGTTTCACCACCCTCCTAGTGAAAAAGTTTTTCCTAATATCCAACCTAAACCTCCCCCACTGCAACTTGAGACCTTTACTCCTTGTCCTGTCCTCTTCTACCACTGAGAATAGTCTAGAACCATCCTCTTTGGAACCACCTCTCAGGTAGCTATCAAATCCCCCCCATTCTTCTCTTCTGCAGACTAAACAATCCCAGTTCCCTCAGCCTCTCCTCATAAATCATGTGTTCCAGTCCCCTAGTCATTTTTGTTGCCCTCCACTGGACGTTTTCCAATTTATCCACATCCTTCTTGTAGTGCGGGGCCCAAAACTGGACACAGTACTCCAGATGAGGCCTCACCAATGTCGAATAGAGGGGAACGATCACGTCCCTCGATATGCTGGCTATGCCCCTACTTATACATTCCAAAATGCCATTGGCCTTCTTGGCAACAAGGGCACACTGTTGACTCATATCCAGCTTCTCGTCCACTGTCACCCCTAGGTCCTTTTCCGCAGAACTGCTGCCAAGCCATTCGGTCCCTAGTCTGTAGCGGTGCATTGGGTTCTTCCGTCCTAAGTGCAGGACCCTGCACTTATCCTTGTTGAACCTCATCAGATTTCTTTTGGCCCAATCCTCCAAATTGTCTAGGTCCCTCTGTATCCTATCCCTGCCCTCCAGCGTATCTACCTCTCCTCCCAGTTTAGTGTCATCTGCAAACTTGCTGAGGGTGCAATCCACGCCATCCTCCAGATCATTAATGAAGAATATTGAACAAAACCGGCCCGAGGACCAACCCTTGGGGCACTCCACTTGATACCGGCTGCCAACTAGACATGGAGCCATTGATCACTACCCGTTGAGCCCAACAATCTAGCCAGCTTTCTACCCACCTTATAGTCCAATCATCCAGCCCATACTTCTTTAACTTGCTGACAAGAATACTGTGGGAGACCGTGTCAAAAGCTTTGCTAAAGTCAAGAAACAATACATCCACTGCTTTCCTTTCATCCACAGAGCCAGTAATCTCATCATAGAAGGCGATTAGATTAGTCAGGCATGACCTTCCCTTGGTGAATCCATGCTGACTGTTCCTGATCACTTTCCTCTCGTGTAAGTGCTTCAGGATTGATTCCTTGAGGACCTGCTCCATGATTTTTCCAGGGTCTGAGGTGAGGCTGACTGGCCTGTAGTTCCCAGGATCCTCCTCCTTCCCTTTTTTAAAGATTGGCACTACATTAGTCTTTTTCCAGTCATCCGGGACTTCCCCCGTTCGCCACGAGTTTTCAAAGATAATGGCCAATGGCTCTGCAATCACAGCCGCCAATTCCTTTAGCACTCTCGGATGCAACGCGTCTGGCCCCATGGGCTTGTGCACGTCCAGCTTTTCTAAATAGTCCCTAAGCACCTCTTTCTCCACAGAGGGCTGGCCACCTACTCCCCATGATGTGATGCCCAGTGCAGCAGTCTGGGAGCTGACCTTGTTCGTGAAGACAGAGGCAAAAAAAGCACTGAGTACATTAGCTTTTTCCACATCCTCTGTCACTAGGTTGCCTCCCTCATTCAGTAAGGGGCCCACACTTTCCTTGGCTTTCTTCTTGTTGCCAACATACCTGAAGAAACCCTTCTTGTTACTCTTAACATCTCTTGCTAGCTGCAACTCCAGGTGTGATTTGGCCTTCCTGATTTCACTCCTGCATGCCCGAGCAATATTTTTATACTGTTCCCTGGTCATTTGTCCAATCTTCCACTTCTTGTAAGCTTCTTTTTTATGTTTAAGATCTGCAAGGATTTCACCGTTAAGCCAAGCTGGTCGCCTGCCATATTTACTGTTCTTTCGACACATCGGGATGGTTTGTCCCTGTAACCTCAATAACCTCCTCCTTCATGGAACACCGTCCCATGGTCAAAGAATCCAAAGCCTTCTCTCCGAGACCACCTGCATAGCCATTCGTTGACTTCCACAATTCGACGATCCCTACCCCGCCCTTTTCCTTCCACGGGGAGGATGGACGAAAACACCACTTGCACCTCAAACTCCTTTATCCTTCTTCCCAGAGCCACGTAGTCCGCAGTGATCCGCTCAAGGTCATTCTTGGCAGTATCATTGGTGCCCACGTGGAGAAGCAGGAAGGGGTAGCGATCCGAGGGCTTGATGAGTCTCGGCAGTCTCTCCGTCACATCGCGAATCTTAGCCCCTGGCAAGCAGCAGACTTCTCGGTTTTCCCGGTCAGGGCGGCAGATAGATGACTCAGCACTCCTAAAGGAGGGGATAGGGTGTTTTGAATTTTATTCTAACAAGTATCCTTACCAAAAGCACCACTTGGAACGTACATTTCACAGATTCATCACTCTTTACTGAGTGCAAACTTGCTGCTTTTCATGAGGCAGTTTGATTGCTATTGAGCTGCTTGTGTCAGTGCCAAAGGCAGCCTGGGCTTTCTATAAAGTGCTGTGTAATTGTGCAGTTTCTGTGGTCCGCCTTTGGAACAATGACTCATAAAAATCTTAAGCAGCTATCACTTTTCATGGCTAATGAACTGAAGATCTAGGAATTAGATCCTGAGCCAATTCTTGGATTAAACCTTCTGAGCCCAAAGCAAGGCTGTCTTCAGGAATGAAAAAAGAGTCCAGGGCCCTTGGAATAGAGTACTACAGACTCTGACCTTCAAGATGTGAGATAAGTGACCGACATGAAGAGCACAGCAAAGACTAATCAAGGAGGAGGCATGAATGCCAAAAGCCTCGTTTGAGAGTCAATAATGCAATTTGAAGGTTTTTGTTTGTTTTTAGATGTGATTTCTAAAAGGCTTTTTATTTTCAGAAATATTTGAAGTAAGGATCCCTCAACATTCACATGCTGATCAGGGACAGAATGGGGTTAGTGGCCTCAGCCTGCCCCTGGTGAACAGCAAATGGAAAAACCACACAAAACCATTCTGTGCACAAAAGAGTGGAGTTCAGTTGGTAATCTCTGCAGCAGCTGGGTGGTCTGTATTCAGAGGAGGTTTAAAGGCAGATTTCATCCCACAGACCAGTGATACTTAATAACTGTGCCACACAACCCCTTATACTCCCAGCAATCTCCTCTCCATCCCAAAAGCCAGAGAATATGCCTGCATCTACTGCAGACTTCAGCACCTTCGGAGAAATGAGAACAGCGGGGACTGCTGGACAATCCGAAAATACCTGCATTAGAAGGAGAACTCTGGAATGTGTTCACAGTAAATTAGCTACTCTCCCCCCGCCCCCGAGTAGAGGTTTTGAGTTTCCCTTTCCCTCTCTTAGCTGTCAGCATTTGCACTAATTTCCAACAGGGAACATGACTGTTTTTTTGTATGGCAAGGTGAAAATAATTTTATTTTCACCCCTCTCCCATTCCTGTGATGGATTTACTTGGGGGGGGGAGGAAATAATGACGGGCTTCACAAACTGGCCTGACAGTTATGATGCAGAGAGCGAGCTGGGTGAGCAGGGACAGTGAGGCATCTCTGTACCTATTATGGCAAAAATCGATAATGCTTTCTGTAAATTGCTCCTCCCAAAGGAGCTGAACAAATGCAAGAGACAAGGGAAGCCATCATTCTATGTGAAAGCCCTGCACATTTGGATCAGTGCAATTATCAGCAGGGTTTGTTTTTTGTTTGGTTTGGTTTTTCCTTCTTTTTTTTTGTGGGTGGGTGGGGGAAGGCAAGGTAAGAAAGAAAGTCTTACTCCTCATACCAATTTTAACTGAGGGCTCATTCTGTGAATTATCCAAAACTTGTCAGTCTTTGTGGGCAGGAGAGAAACGAACACAAGATTCTGCTGTATTACACTGCTGGAAAGAGCTGATTGAACTGATCATACATTCAGACTTTTCTGGTTAATTGTTTTTGAGAAGTGACAGTTCTCTCCGTTAAGGACTTAGGATGACGTGGTTCCTGTTATCTTCACAGATGCTGTAGGTCCATGAGCAGGAATTCCGCTGCATATCGAGGGCAGCATGTCACCTTTTTTATGTGGTGGAAGTCATGAAAATTAGAACTGGGATAGGAGGAAACCTGATGGTAGGGTACCGGGTCCGAGGGACATGCACACAGTGTAATTTCACATGCTTCCCTTCACCTTGCCCACGGTGCCCTTCACTAGAGCTTGGAGTGACATTCATAAAGTAAACCTTTTTTTCATTAATTGAGAAAAAGATGGAGTGGCACGAGTCTCATACAGGAGCAGGGGTGCTGAGCGACAGGAATCTCCTTGCGGGAAGTGGGCAGTTGAAAAAATTGGTGTTTCCCTGTGTGATGTTTGCAGTTCCACTAAAATGTGTAAGGCAAGAGCTGGTAGGCCACGCAGTCTGTTTCTCTGGGAGTGCAAGATTGTTCCCTTGCCCACTGTCTCTTTTCTCTAGACTGTATGCCAGTCTAGTGGCTAGAACACAGGACTGGGAGTTGGGATGCGTGGATGTTAGTTATAAGCCTGTCACTGGCTTTTGTGTGACCTTGGGTGAGTCCCTTCACCCTCTGGGTCTCAGCTTCGCCACATAAAATGGGAATAATAAGCCTTACTCGTCTTTGTCATGTACTTTGTGTTCTTCCAATGAAAAGTGCTGTGGAATAGCAAAGCACTGTTTTTGTTGTTGTTAGTTCTGTATGAAACGAATTATTTCAAACTTTCAGAAGATTGGTCCAGATTCTCAGTGCTGTTGGGGTGGCATGAAGCAGATTCAAACCCAGATTAATGTGCCATTTGCGGGTTCCTGTTATGAAGGCGAGTCTTGGGGAGCAGCAGCTCCCGTGCCAACTCTGCTCCGCAAGAGGCCAGGTGAAAGAGAGCAAGAGCAAAGCACCCCTATTCCCTGGTGATTCATGGCTGATGGTAGGGAATTGGGATCATGGGTAGCCAGTGCAATGGGGAGAAGCTCTTTATTTTACCAGGGTACCAGACCTGTACTTCATTGCCTCAGGGGTGGGGGAGAGCAAAGGTGGCTTAAAGCCACCTTTTCACACACCCCCTTTGAGCTGTTTCAAGCTCACAGAAGCTAGACCTGGAGATTTGGCCCATTAAATACAAGGTTTAATCTGGAAAACTGCACGAAAGGCGGGACTTGAATTTGGATTGTCCCACTTGTTTCTGTTCCCTGCACACTATTCAGGACCATAAAAATGGTCGTACTGGGTCAGACCAAAGGTCCATCGGGCCCAGCGTCTTGTCTTCCAACAGTGGCCAATGGCAGGTGCCCCAGAGGGAATGAACAGAACAGGTCACCATCAAGTGATCCATCCCGTGTTGTCCATTCCCAGCTTCTGGCAAACAGAGCCTCGGGACATCATCCCTGCTTGGGGGATTTGTGCTTCCTTTTTCAAGCAGATGAAGACAGAAAATTTGTAATCTCACTTCCTTTCTGTGGGCTAGTGGAGAGCGATTTCTTGGTAGCATGAAGACAAAATCTAATAGAATAATGCCTATGAATTAGGACATTCTATCTAATCTCTCTCTCTCTCAGCCTGGTTTTTTTTATGCATCCAAACCAGTAGGATTTAGATGCCACTTGCTGTAATCAGACATATCTGGGATGTTCTCTTAGAGAGAAGATCTGAATTAGTGTAGAAGAGGGAGAGGCATATGAGAGCTATTGTTACTTATTGTAGTCATAAAAAGGTGAGAAAAATCACCAGACAGATATTGTCAGACAGCTTCTCACGTTGGTAAGAGTCCGAGGATGGAAAAGTAAGTGACGTGCACGTAGTTAAAGTGGTTCAGCATCTATCAGCTTGAATCATACCCTGCACCAAGAAAGAAAGGAGGGGAGCTGGAGGAAGAGGATTTCACCTCTTCTTTAAACTGTGCCTCAGTGCTCCTGTCCCAGGGATCAGAGTTAAATGCCTTGAGGGTGCAGAGTGCCAGATTTAGAGACATCATTGGTAGGCAAGGTTTTGGTATAAATTAGGAAAGAGCCAGTCGTATTGGTTTTGCTAGACCCAAAGACATATTGTAGGGAGAACTAAACTGAATTTCTTAGAGTACAGATGTAAGGAAGTAACGAACGAAGGACAACTGAGAGCTTTTCTCTGAAATTGTCACTCCATGCTGAGCAGCAGTGAAGGGAAATTTCAACATGGAGGCAGGAACTGGGAGTTACTTAGTGGAAAGGAGCAAATGGATGCAACAGGTTTGTGGACAATGCATAGGAGGATGCTGCTTATCCTCTACAAAGGAGAAGGGACTAGAAAAGGAGCATGGGTGTGAGTGGCACTGGGGATGTGCCCAGAAGTGTGAGCTTGAGGATAAAAGCCATAATACAGATAGGTTTATAATTAGTCCCTAAAGCTGGGGAAAGAGCACATCCTCTCCAAGTGGAGACAGTTTTCAAAAAATTCATAAAGGATTGCATGATCTCAAATGTGGAGAACTAATGGAGGGGAAGAACACAGAGGGGAAATAATGTATCTCTGAAATACTTTCTATTTGTTTGGTTAGTCACACGGATTTTCTAATCTTTGTTTTCCATAGCTGTAATTCTTGTCTCTTGGATACCATCAGTTTCTTTGATCAATATTTTACCCATGTTATTACATCTGACTTTAGAGCTACAATAATTATTTCCAAGTTTGAGAAAAATGAGTGATTGAAGGTCTGCATCGTCATTTAAAGTCATCTGAAGTCTTTAAACCATGATTTGAGGACTTCAGTAGCTCAGACATAAGTTAGGGGTTTGTTACAGGAGTTGGTGGGTGAGATTCTGTGGCCTGCATTGTGCAGGAGGTCAGACTAGACGATCGTAATGGTCCTTTCTGACCTTAAAATCTATGATTCTATGATTTCAGTAATCATTCTGTTCAATGCAATTTTATGATAACATTCAAAACAAACTTTTAAATTGTTGTGTGTGCAGTGTGCACCACCCAGATACATTTTTGTGATGAATATCTTTTTCTACCTGTTCAAATAAAGAGTTTTCAAATGTCTTTAATCTGAAAGCATGAGAAAAAAATTACCTGAAATATATCAGTTTGAATTTTAAAGGCATAACTTCATTACTTCATGGATAAGGATAGAAGTGTCCAATTAGAGTGTTCCTCTGCCATAGAAGCTATAAGTAAAACTCTGTGATCCAAAGTGCAGGCCATTACTTGTGAAGTGACATCTTTTACTGCACCCAGCTGCTGCTGGAAGGTTCAAGCAACTGAGAAGGAGCCTGAAGTGAGGACACCTCTCTTTGGAAACAATGTTCTGTCTCCCCCTTCTGGAAGAAAGAAGCATAGCCTTGTCATTTAGACTAGAATAAGAATGAAGCAAACAAAATGATTTGTTAAAATCAATACCTTTCATGTTGCCTTAATGTACTCTCATTGCCGCTAACAATCATTTAATTTTTTAAAGCTACTAACATGGGTCAGATATACTGCAAGTTTGAAATAATAAATACAAAAACTCCTGCTCAACAATAGAGGTGGGTAATTCTAGCCGGTAAGCAGAATTCTGGCAGCCCAGCCTACTGCGGGTCAGAAAAGGGCAGCTAGGAAGGTAACATCCATCAAGCCTATGCCAGCGGCTGGGTATTGGTGATCTGCTTCCGCTAGCAGTAGTTATTCTTCTGAAGGGAAAGCCTTCTAAACAAGGCTGTGAATTGGTTTTCATGCTCGCATTGACAGATTGGGAAAGCAGTTTGTTCTACCAAATTTAACAATGATATATCATTATCACAACTTTGGGGGAAATCTATAAAATCAATAAGTTTGTAGCCTGAACAGGATTTGTATCGCTCGCTTGCTGTGCTGGTGTCAGAGCGTGAGCATATGGATTGAGTCACAGCCTGAGATCAATGGAATTTGTGGACAGTAAGCTCAATAACAAGCCCTTCTGAAAAGAAATAGATGTAAAAAGCAAATTTACTAGAGTATAAAAAAAAAAAAAGCTAATATCTTTTCCGCGCCTGGCTGTAAAGTGCTGTTTGGCTGCCGTTGGATGCCGGTACTTGGGAAGCTGTCGAGGGGATGTGCTTGCAGTGCTGAGTGCTGCTGCTCTCGGGCCATGCACTGCATGCACAGTTGGGCGCTTCTGTTTGCAGGGCTTGCATTAGGAAACTAGCCAAGAATGGGGGGGGGGGAATAGCCCTTTATATTGTAAACGGAATAAAGAATAAAAACAGTCAGTGTGTCTGCTGGGGAAAGACCATAGTGGCTTTATTTACTTTGTGCTGGCAGGGCTTGCTAATGGAGAAAAATAAAAAGGCATAATTAAATAGTTTAATGAATTCGCAGCTCTTTTGTTTGAGTGGGGCTGGGAATGCCTGTTCCAGAGGGCCTCACAAAGAGCTCGGCTGGTAGTGAGTTAAAAGTAGGAAATCAGTCCTTTGAAGGCATTTTTATACTTCATTATCCCAGCATGTAAAATGACTTGTACTAAACGATTGAGGAGGTTTTTTTCACTCTCTCTCTTTCTCTCTTCTTTTTCTAAACAAAGGAGAGCATCAGGGCGGCTGGAGCATAATTCCCCTCAGCGTCCTAGAGCCAATAGATCAGCTTGTCAGCAAGCTGGTGGGCCTGCACTTGTGCTTGGGAAAAGTATAAGGCTCCGGGAAATGATAGTGAGCATCGAAAGCAGCAGCCAGCCCCCACACGAACACCCCATACCAGATCCGGGAGGAACAGGGGTGATCACACCCCTTCCGGATTGTTAAAAGTTTCTCCTCAGTGGCGTAAAGAGCGGTTCACTGTTATGGGTTTTCATGCCTTCAAACAATAATTTTTTATTTTTAATTCCTCACACCCCAGTTTTTCAGTTCTTAATTGTAAAGTATGGGCTGGTGGGGCTAGATCAACTAAGGTACATTTCCTTCCCCAATATGCCAAGTGATGGTATGTGAGATTAACTGAAGAGCATTTTATTGTTGTTCTTCAGTGAATTTGGCACGTTTTAGTGCTCACGACACTTAAGGACCGTTACCACTGCCAAGAACCAGTCATCTGAAGGGCAGGTGATGTGCAAAGCACAGTCTTGACCTCAGCATCCCTTGCTGTTCTAATCTTGGATCTCCACCCAGCTCTGACAATATGTCAGTCTCGAGCTGCAGCATTTCTGATGTTCAAATCCTTAGCCCTACGTAGTTCTGCGAATCCACTTCAGTCTTTACTTGCAGCATGCCCTTGTTATTCCAGCCCTAAGTCTCCCTTATAGCAAATCTTCTGTCCCATCTAGCTCTGCCAGTGCAGGTCTGTGCTAACCTGCAGCCCTCTGCTTTTGTACTGGTGTTCCTCTCCTGAACAGTCCCCTTTTTTGGCATTAATGGTTTGGTGGCATTGTATTGTGAAGAAGCAACTGAATTGCTGAACTCTCCTGCAGCTCCACCTAATGAATCCATTTCAGAAGAGGAGGAGGATGGATTTCAGGGCTGAACATGAATACAATTATTTCCTGTTAAACAGTTTGAAACCAAGTCCTGAATCTGAACTTCTCTGAACCCTTGAAAAGTTCAGATTTGGATCCAAACACTGTGGCTTGGGCTAATTTGCATCACATTTGCTCCTCGCTGGTAATAGACTCGTGTGTAGAATTTGTGGTTATTATTAATGAGGACTTTATGAGGATAGTCAGTGCTTATAATGGAAGGCAAGACCTATGCTAAGAGACAGCTTTACCACACAAGTGACTATGCCTCCCACCGCTGTGCACTGCCTGAAAACCCTGGGTGTAAGGCAACTGGATCGAGATTCTGTGTGCATGTAAGAGCCAGCTGCCGACAGCAGGGAGTTTCCCTGCAGGACCTAGTCTGGCCTACAGACTGGCTTTTACAAAGCATTCACTATTTTTTTACAGCTTGCATTTGCTTATAAACTCACTGACTGTTTGTTTTGTGTTAAAATTTACCTCATAAACAAATTTTACTGTGCGAGTTCAAGCCAATAATTGTTTAATCCTGACTTTCTCATACCTATAACATACTGGCTATAAACCTGAGGTTTCCACTTTATAGGATTTTTCTGTTGCTTCCTTCAGTGAGAGAGATGCAATATCTATTGGCAAGCAGGGATGTTTGCCAGAACAAGGGTACAGAGGCAGAGATAAGTCAGGCTGAGAATGAGGCAAGCGCACTTATCAAATAGGGCATGAGATTGACTGCAGTTCTAAAACCTCACAAGAAATTAAAAACTAACTCTTATTTTGGAATGTTCGCTTGTTTTGTGATGTAATGTTTAGGTTACATGGTAATTTACAGCCAATGGTAGCCTGTGTCGTCCTTCTTGCTGAGTAGCAAGGAAATACCGTGGAAGTGACTGCTTCTATTGATTAGTGAGGCTAGAGAGAGTTAGAGACCTTCAGCACTGCTGCTTAAAGTGGGCAGGAAACCCAAATTGACCAGTAATAAAGTGTTTGAGGTTGTACGAGGTGGCTCCTGGGGCAAGTGCCTTCTTTCAGTAGGGATGCTGAGGGAGGGAAGCTGTCAATTACCCTGGTTTGATGCACACTGACTAAACATGCAGTTAAAGAGGCCTGTGAACCTATTGGAGTGCCAGGAGAAATGGGCTGAGGTTGGTTTCCCTGTGCAAACCTCCTCCTGCAAAGCACCTGGCTACAGACTGCCAGCATCCAGCAAGTAGTTTGGGGTTTTGTGATTTGGTTCACAAAACAAACATAATTTTTGACTCCCCCCCCAGCCCCCGCTCTTTTCTGCCAGTCTCTTTATTTACAGACAGAGGAGAGAAGTAGAAAAAACATTATTAGGGCCAAATGTCTCAGTATTCTATGAAAATGGACACTTGTGCATGTGCTTTTTACGTCTGTTGGGGAAGGAAATATAGAGAAAATATATAACTACCCTGGACAAGATAGGCGCGGGATTGCTGACTCATGGGTGAAGTGTGTAATTTAAGCTAAAAATAATTAATCAACAACATATATGCCACCTCAATCATATGTGATCAATATAGTAAGTAGCATATTCGTTATTCCAGTTAATAGCTTTTACACTAGTTCTAGTGATTCTATGTCAAAAACAAACAGTTACTGGTATGAAATCCCCAACAGACCACTCTGAATTGTATTTTAAAAAGCGATGCCTTAAATATCTCAGCTGCTTTCTAAAGTAAGTTTTCAGTTTCCCTTCTTGGAGCGAACCTCACAACTCTCCGCTCAGCTGGCCCGGCACATGCTGGTTGTGAGATGTAAGGGGTTGATCTGGATGAACTAACATGTGGTGAACAAGAAAGGAAGACAAAATTCAATTAAAAAATTCAAGCAGTCGCCCTCAAATCCGAGAGAATGCATAAATGGGAAGATGAACTGATGTTGGGACCGGAAGCCAACCAGCCCTGCACCTGTGGAAAGTCTGTGACTTGCATAATGGGCTGATCCTTAGTGCTGACTTGGATGAACTTTATCTGACTTTGGCTTCAAACTTTAAATCATTTTTTCTTCTTTGAAAAGTGATATTGGTTGTGTGTGGGGAAAGCTTAAATCAAAGAATAAGATGGAATTGGTGAAAGTCACAGCTGCAGAAAGTGTAGGTGAGAACATTCAGGTAATGACAAAACAGTTCATCTTCTAAGTAACTTATAGCAGGATATCTCAAGGCACTTTACATAAGATGTAAAATGATTTAGTAATGCTGTCTTCATGTTGCATAGACTAGCTGACAAATTAACGCAAAGGGAAAACAAGAGTCTCATTGCTGATTTAAGCAGTGAATGACTGGCAGTACTCTCTTCTGGACATCACACGTGGGATACATGCAAATAGTTGGAACCTGTAGACTGGTTAGACTGTAGTAAATCTGTTCTGCTCAGCAGAAATCTTAAACAGAAAACTTTAGTCAGAAATCATGTCTTTTTGTTTTTTTATTGATTTCAGTAGCTCTTTGAAAATAGGATTTCTAGATTGTGCACCCAGATGTATGTATAAACTAGTTGTTCACTTTTTATTCTTTTTCAGGCCAGTCAGAGTTTTGGATGAATAAGGACTTCATGATTGGCCTATAATGAGGACTGTCATCAGCTTTATAGAATTATTTTACATCCGTGAACATTAGTTTGGGTCCAGTTGTTGTGTCCTTCTCAGTTAGTGAAGATGTCTGCACTGGATAGTGAAGTCCGCTGTAAATACAGGGTCTCAGGGGCACTTCTACATGAGTAATAATGATAATTAACACTTCCCATGGTCATGCCTCCTGCCCTGGGAACTGGAAAAGGGGTTATCATAGAGATACTATGCTGTCTCTGCGCCACCTAGGGATCCCCATTTTCAAGGGACCATTTACACGCGCTTATGGGTGCTTTGTGTCTCTGGAACAGCACAAAGCAGTCTTAGTAGAATACAAGAATATAACCCAATATTTTAAATTGCAACTATATTGCAAAAAGATTGAGTTTCAGATTTTGATAGCTGAGCCTCTGTCCATTGTATTTCATAGGGACAAAGTTGTCTGTGTCATTTTCCAAGAAGTCTGAGATTCACCTGGATCAGTTTCACCATTAATTTTTCAGTTGTATTTCCAAAACTTCGTTCTCATCAGAGGGCAACTGAGCTCTATACCGTAAATGTAAAAAGGGTTTTCTGTTCTTATGCTGATTTGACTTGGGCATTTAGAAAGTCACCTAACCTTTTTGTAGCCTTTGGGAATCAGTGTAAGGCAGTCATGCCCCTTCCTCACTGTGCAATCAAAATGGATTAGATTATGCAATGAGCTATGTTATACTTCAACTTGGTGCCAGAGTCTGAGGGTCTTAGGTCTCACTCTATCAGGACTGGACACACAAATGGCCTACTCATGTCATGTTTACTGCATAGAGATCTGCACGGCTGTTATCTGGCGTTCTGTACATACATGTATGTGCCATTAATCTCCGGACTTGGGATATAGATCTGGCATTCACTAGTTTAATCAGGACTTCTTGCTCTCCTTTCCAGGTTAGGGGAGGAGGGAGTTGTGCTGCTGTACTAGATTGCCACAAATGGAAATATGAAGAGCCCGCTTTGAAGAAAAAAGCAGTGTTACTTACCATGCCCGCTCTGGTTCTTCAAGTGTTGTCTCAGCATATTCACAATACTTGCTTCTCTCTCCCTCGAGTTCTATTTTCTTATGGACTCTGATGTGGCAGCTGAGGGCCACATAGCCTTAGCTCTTAACATTTGTTGCTGCAAGAAGGCACAATGTCTTCCCAACAAGCACTGCTTTCTAGGGGGTTTCTGGGGCTGAATTGCATCAGGTGAAGGAATGTGAATCCCACAGATATTCATATGCTGCAGGTACGCTCTGAAAGGCATTAAGAAAGTTTTATGCCTTCTTCTAAAGTATCTGGCACTGGCCACTGCTGGAGACAGGATACCAGGCTCGACAGCGGCGGCAGCAGCAGATTCACATGGCAATGATATAGCTGCGGTCACATAGAGCATGAACTTCCATCCTGAACATTCCTTACAATCTTCTTCCTTTGGCAAGAGTCAGTATAGGAGGGCGTAGGCATCTAAAATCCCTCTAAGTTGCAACTTCCAACCTCATTTGTGGACAGCTTTGTGCTCGGCTTCCTTTGACCGTAGCTTTATAACCCTTCTCCACATTGGATATGACCCCACCATTGCAATCCTCTTGTTCCAAACGGTGCAAGACTGCAATTTGCCAGGATTGTGTAAGTGTCTTCTCATTCCTGACAAAATCAAACCGATGTATGTTAAGAATACACCATACATTTTGATGTTTGAGAACTCAGTAGTTTCCTCTCCTCAGCTGTTTTTAATGGCCAAGTTTTTGTTCCATATGACAGAGTTGTCATCACTACCACATTGACACTTGTATTTTAGTTGTAACACAGACATCCCATCTCCCAAACAGAGGCCTTTGAAGATGCTGAAATGCCATTGACGCAAGACTGATCTGACGTGTGACTTCTCTGGCTATAGAACTTCCTGCTGTCAACCAGATACCCACATAGATAAAACTATTCACCCATCTAATTTTATTTGCCTTCTACATGCAGCATCAGCAGGTAATTTATTTCCATTTTATAGAAGGCATGAATAGCTTTGGTTTTATTGCCATTGATCTTAAGTCCCATAGATTCTGCTTTTTTCGCTGCTTTTCCAGCATTAGCTGTCGTTGGTCAACTGTAATTGTGGCATGTCCTCCAGAAGATCCTCTAAAAATGAATCTTGAAATTTCACACCCCCTACTTTGGCCTCAGTCAGCTTTGTCATCAGTTAGTCTATTAGAACATGTAGGTGAGAGAACATATCCCTGGCATACTCTGGATTCTACTGAAAACAAGTCTGTAGTGTAACCATTGACCCTCACCCAGTTATATGTACTGAGGTACAGCTCTTCAACTAGGCACACCAAGTCCTCAGGCACCTCATACTGGTGGAGCAGAATCCACAATACTGATCAATACACTGAGTCAGAAGTGGCCGCAAAGTCTATAAATGCGATGTTAGCTTCCTTTTGTTGATCTAGTCATTTTTCATTAACATTTCAAAGAGCATACATAGTGTGGATTGTAGATTTACTTGAATGGAAACCACCCTGGTTGTCTCTCATTTTTGGGTTGAGATAGTATGTCAGTCAGTTCAGTGGTATGGTTATAAACACCTTCCCTGGGACTGACAGCAGCATTATTCCCATATAATTTGAGCAAGCTAATCAGTTTCCTTTTTTGAAAGAAGGCATGATGCAATACTTTCCCAATCTTCTGGAACGTGACCTGTTTCCCAAACTCTGTGAAGCCAGCAAAATAAATCCAGGCCTCCACTCGTTGGCAGTCCTGATTAAATCTCGTCAAGACCAGGTGCTTTATCTTTTCATAACAGTTTGACTGCAATCATCATTTCCTCGAACATCACCAGTCTGTTTTCTGCTGGGTTCATTTTTGAATTAAGTTGCATTTTTGTGAATTAATGAACAGATCCCCACCAAAAGATAAAATACAAGTGCTAATATTGGGCATCAATATCCTGGCACTAGTCTCCATTTTTGTCCATTCTCATTTCAGAAGCTGTAAGAGTGGACATCCCATTAGGATCTTCAAAGTCTCAAATACACATTTCTGGTTATGTTTTCAGAGGCTTCCTCAGTGCATTACCTCATATTATTCCACCATTGATTATGATCATCCTCATAGGCCCTCTTGACTGCTCCTCCGAGACGTTTCATTTTCTCCTTCCATTGTTGACTCTACTTTGACCTACAGATGCATCCATTCTGCACCGTGCCTCTTCTTTCTCTCCCACAATCTGATGATATCACCTGTAATCCAACATTGTTTTTCCATTTTTCTTAGTCCCAGTTGTTCTGCAGCTATCTCTGTGATAGAATCCCAAAATAAAGTCCACTCTGCCTCTGCAGTAGACATCTGGTCATCCAGTATTGAATATTTGTTGGAAATAGCTACCACGTAGCTATTAGCGATCACTTCATCATGAAGTTTATCAGCATTGAAGCATTTGGACGCAATAGATACCCAACATTAGAACTTTATTAAATAGAACATCATTGTTGCTATTCGGCATTGATGATCAGATTCCAAAGCAAGCAGTCCTAAATACATGTACATCCCAGATGAGTTTAGTCAAGGGTTTCTGAACTAGAATGTGAGCCAATGTTGCATTGTCACCTGATGGATATTGAAATGTATATTTATGGTAATTCTTATGCTGAAAACAAGTAGCCATTAGAAATAGTCCATATATGGAAGCAAATTCTAATAGATAAACACCATTATCTGAACTCTCTTCTGGTAGGCTGTGTAAACCCAGTACCAATTAGAATCCAGTTCCATCATGCCAATTCTCACGTTCATCTCTTCTAAGATGACAATAAGAAGTCTGGTGATGTACTAAATTCAATGTAATCTAACATGGCATATAAAGCATCAGGCCTTGTATCATGTGGAACATATGTATGAATAACTACCACACATCCAATCTTCAAACTGAAAATGGCACCGGTCAGGCTTGGAGAATAAGCCTGCCAATTCAGTCGTTCAGATTGTGTCCTTGGGGACAAAACCAGACCAGTGCCAGTGTACCCTTCAGAGGTCTCACAGGCATCCGACAATTAAAATGTCTGATCACTATGAGGCAAAGCTGTGCTCTCGGTGTTCAAATTCCATCATGTCTCCTGCATCTCTCAACATTCAGCCTTTCCAATACTCCAGCCAGGAGATTTGTTATTCCAACATCTCTTAATGATAGAACATTCCACAATCTTATCCTCAGATACTGACATCGCTGCAGAAGTGGACATACTATCATTATATCAGACATTTCCCCCCATCTCTGGTTTATGGAAGAACCATAATCAGATGGTCCGACTCCTCTGCATGTCCTAGAAGATTTAGATGAATCCTAAAGCTTGGTTCTCTTGCGACTAGCAGATGCAATAGGAAAAGCAAATGAAGCAGATAAAACTACCAAAGTTTTATGTCCTTTTCTTCTGCATGTCCAAACTGGAGTTGTTTTACAGAGTTGGTGTAAGCCATGCACCTTCTGGGTGTGGTGTTCTGTCCGTTGCGTATGCTATGAATTTAGCATCTCAGTTAGCAATCCTGTTCTTTTTTGACTAGACTCCAAAGGGGTGAACTTTAGATTCTGTGTATGAACCTGGGAGCACTTCTTCATTAATGTGATAGAGAAACTGCCATGGGAAACGTAAACGTGAAAGTCTCTTTTGCATTGTTCCACCCTTGCCTCTTGGGCACTGTATAATTCCCCTCTACAATGATCCATTCTGATTTGATAGTAATAGGAACCCTTGAAAATTTTCTAGGCTGTGCAAAGTTTTTACTATGTCCTAAACTTAGAAAAGTGCATTCAGGCAATCTTTATCAGTTTACCTGTGTCCATCTAATGTGGTTTTGTTTGTTTATTTGAGAGTATACTCTGGTCTCCACCAGGAACCCCCTGGGAACCCTAAATCTTTCTAATTCATGAAGTGATTCAGGTAGGCACAGTGCTCCAGTGTCCATTCTGCTCTTTATTACTAGTTTGTTATGGGCAAAATTTCATGTCACTTTCTCTCCCTTAATTGTGTTTCTGAAAATTATGGACTTTCTTCCCTTTTGCCTGTCCTGTACCCCAGAATCTCACTTTGACAAAACAAAGCATACCATGTTTCTAATGTTATTAAATGATATTCTTTATTAGAAGGAGAACAGCTCCTTTTAATGAGTGCCTTAATGCTGTAGTTCATGTCACCATCTGGGGAGCCCCTTTCCTTTTGTTGATAATGAGGAACACCTCATTTGCACTGTTCCTAGATTTATGGAAGGACAGAAAAAACCTCCAATTTATTACATCTTAAATGAACTGCTCCCAAAGCAAAAACAAAAAGGGCAGTAAACCAGTGTCGCTGTGCTATATAGTTTGATTTTTATTGAGCTGTATAGTGGTGTTCTGACTAGCCTAAGAATGGTAAGCATGGACTATAATTACTTTTTGTGAACCCCACTTTCTGATAACCCCACTAGCCCCTACCTCTTCGGTCTATTGAACCTGTCAGTTAGGATGTTTTATTTCACTTACACGGATGCTTTCCTATGGGGCCAGGAGAGAAGGAGCACCTTTTCGTTTGATCTAGGGTTTATTTGTAGAAATGGGGAGTGCTCCCTGAATTTGCAACTGTGAAAATATTTCAGTCATGTTTTTAATGTCACCTTCTAATGAGCTTTTGTAATTGCTTTTGTAAATCTCTATCCTGCCTCCTCCATTAATTCCCCTTTTTAACATGTTTTATTTTCTGTCTGTGTTCAGCTGCACCTCTTCTACCAGTTCCCTAATGGGATCCCTAGCCCTGAGGTGGGCAGTTACCCTCCCGTTCCATAATAGTTGATTAAAGAGAAAACAGGTTTTCATTGACAAAAGCCCAGTTTTCTAAAAGAGTTCTAAGCCCGAAGTCTGTCTCTGAAAAGTGAAAAAATAGTGGCTAGATATATTGTTCTTAGTCTGAGATTAAATCCAGCTCTTCTTGTGCAAGATTATTTATGACAAAAGAGTGCAATTCTTTGCTTCTGAATTACCTGAACATTGAATGTTAGGAAAAATAAATAAACCCATTCATTCCCTACATTTTTAAAAATAATTTACTAGTTTGGTCCTAGGAATATTTTGGTCAAACATATCAGAAAATTTCTCTGACGCAACTAATTTAAAAACAAACTTGCATAAGGGGAGAAGACCTGTTCCGGTAACCTAGGATGTAGTCCCCCATGTCCACAAATCTGAAACCACCTTAAACATATTTTTCAAACAAATATTAACAATGCAAACTTTGTGGTATGTCTAACCTCCTGCTGTGAGACACTAGTTGAGCTCAGAGGGGGAGGCTTAGTAGTAAACTGTGTCTAGTGCTTTTCTGGCTGTTCTGTGTATTTTATCTGTGGTTCAAAGGTTATGTAAAATATTTCAGACAAATTCCAGTTACAAATAATGCTTCTTTTCTAATATTTTTCCTAAAACTTTAAAAACCTTTTTATTTATTTCCATTTTTTATACTTACAAGATAAGGAGCCTTCACATACCAAGTCTTTTTTTAAGACTCAAACTTCGGAATATTTTCAATATCTGTAACATTATCTTTTGAATAATAATTACCTCTTATATTAAATTATAAGACAGCAGGATTCAGGATTAGATCTCTCCATATTATTCTAGTGAAGGAAATTATGACAGGGGTCATTTTTTAGAATTATGTAGGAGGGTAAAAGGTCCCAGGCAGCATTAGAAGGGAAGGCGTTTATAATTAAATTGTAATTTAGGCCTATGATTTATAGTTTTCTCAATGAAAAATTTGGAGCTGAAGAGAGATCCGAGGAGGAACTTTAGTGAGATACAACTTAATGAAATAATAAAAGGAAAAATTATTCTGGAATAGACTGTATTGTAGTGGCACCCGGTAGCACAACCACAGTATAGCTCGTGTTCTCTCAGGATTTCCATCATAAACCCCGTTTTTCAGGGGTTTATATCTAGGCAATACAATTTTTGTTCCAGGCTGAAACTTACCATGCCATGTCTCAGGCCAGGAGCAATTTTCAAAAGACAGGATTTTTTAGAATGGCTTTGCTCGTTAGAACATATGGAAGAATTTTGACGCATACATGTTTATGGGTTTAAGACAAACATTGCTGCCGCTGTTTATATGGCGGCTGTTGTTAATGAGTTACTGACGCATTCTGGAAACCTTTGGGCCAAATTCTTCTTTCCACCCCATGCAATCTTTAGGGTAGAAGCCAGCACAGAATTAGGACCTTCCTATTTAGAATCTATTGTTTATGTCTATTGTATAGGTTGTTTCTGTATTTCTCTGCCTTGTTCTTTATTACAGAGGGACTTTGGAATGAAACCAGGATCTTTTCTATGATTATTTTTATTAAGAAATCAGCCCAATTCCTGCCCCCCACAGAAGTATTATTATTCACGTTTTGCTGACGGGAGAACATTGATGCTGACAGGTTAAGTGATTTGACCAAGGCCACTCAATGAGGCAGTGGCTGAACTAGCAATAGTAGCCAGGTTCTATAATCCTAACTCCTGTAAAGTTAGTAAGTAATCTAGCTAGAAAATGCATTAGATTTTCTTTTGTTTAATGGCTTGTAAAATAAGCTGTACTGGAGGTAATGTATATTCCTGTTTTTGTGTCTTTTTGTAACTTAAGGTTTTGCCGAGAGGGATTCTCTATGTTTTGAATCTGATTACCCTGTAAGGTATTTACCACCCTGATTTTACAGAGTTGATTCTTTTACCTTTTCTTTAATTAAAATTCTTCTTTTAAGAACCTGATTGCTTTTTCTTTGTTCTTAAGATCCAAGGGTTTGGGTCTGTGTTCACCTGTACCAATTGGTGAGAGATATTATTATCAAGCCTTCCCCAGGAAAGAGGTGTAGGGCTTGGGGGGATATTTTGGGGGAAGACGTCTCCAAGTGGTCTCTTTCCCTGTTCTTTGTTTAAAACGCTTGGTGGTGGCAGCAGCATAGGGTTCAAGGACAAGGCAAAGTTTGTACCTGGGGGAAGTTTTAACCTAAACTGGTAAGAGTAAGCTTAGGGGGTCTTTCATGCAGGTCGCCACATCTGTACCCTAGAGTTCAGAGTGGAAGGAAGGAAGGAAGGAACCTTGATGTACTCTGCTAATAAAACCATGATAGTGGATTAGTTTACAAACATGGCTAACAATAGTTCTTGCTAGATTGTTTAAATATAGGTCCCTGGTTACTGAGCATCAGACATAGTGGGCCTAAAATGGTTATATGGATCTATACTGGCCTTGTGTTTAAATGGTATTGGCAGAAACTGGTTTTAAACATGGGTTAAAAATTAAATTGTTTTACATTCTATGTAGACAAGGTTAGAGATCCTGGGAACTTCACAGCCACCAACTTGCTGCATGGCTTTGGGCAATCATTTAGGAGCTGATTTTCAAAATGTGCATGTGTAACTGCACAGGGAAAACGTGTGCAACACTGTCTTTCTAACTCATTTATGTAGTTACAGTGGTTGTGCATGTGGAATGTTCGGAGGTGTAAATGGGCAGCTGAATATATAAATGGCCATTTTTGATGCAGTTACTGGATTTATGTGTGAAATCACAGCAATTGCGTTTATTTATGTGCATTTTTGAAGACCAATCCCTTGATCTTCTTGTACCTCAGTTTGAGATTGAATTGGTGTCCCCATTTTGAAATGGCAATAATACCTGTCCCAGCACTTAGTCTGGTGTGAGACCATGATTGAGTAAAGCATTTAAGCATCTTCAGCCATAAGTAAGTATTTAAGCATTTTAGGAATTGGGACCTAGGGCGAGGAATAGCTCAGTGGTTTGAGCATTGGCCTGCTAAACCCAGGGTTCTGAGTTCAATCCTTGAGGGGGCCATTTAGGAATCTGGGGCAAAAATTGGGGATTGATCCTGCCTTGAGCAGCGGTTGGACTAGATGACCTCCTGAGGTCCCTTCCCACCCTGATATTCTATGATTCTATGACCTAAATGCCTAGTGACGCCTTCACAGGTAGATTTGGAGGATTAATTAACATTAAATACATTTTTATTTTGTTCAAATATCCCTGTATATGAAAGAATAAAAGAAAGAAGTAGAAGAAATCCCTGTGTACGAGAAAGCAGCAGAATTATTTGTGAATAAGAAAGGACAAATCATAGATTTCCTTCCATCCTGTGCTATTTTGCTGAAATCAAACATATTTAAAATGGTTCAACTAACGTGGTTTTATCCTCACGATGGATGGAGCCTCATGGGTTCCTGCTCTTTGTTCCCAAACTGAAATTATAAGTCCTAAATCTCTCTTTCTGATGCCTCCAATGACTTATGAAGAAATGTGATGTCATAAAGAGAGTGGAGAAAAAGGGGCACACAATTATCTAAAATGTAATAATGTCGTTATGCAACTATCCACTTATGATTAGAAACAAGGGAAAAGAAACAGAAAATAAATTAGCAGAATGATTTCTAAACGGGCTTTGTTTTAACATTGTCAGTGAGGAGTCGGAAGCTCTTTAATCAGTTTTGTCAGATTAGACTATTCGAAGATGAAGTCCCTTTTGTTATTTCGGCGGGGGGGTGGGGGCGGGCAACAGTTTTAAATTGCTGATGGGCTTAATTCTGAGCAATGTGTGCTGTGGATCGGAAATAACCATTATTCATAAGGATTTTTACTATGAATACTTTAAATGCTCATTTAAAAAATATCTATTTATCCACTAGGATGCAATAGCTCCTTCCCTAAAAACCTAATTTTTTGAGTAAATATTTTTTTAAAACATTTTGTCTTTTACATAATGAGCCCTTAGGTGCGTTAAGCAAATAACTTACATGTAACAAACTCTTTAAACATCTTTACTCAGTGGCAAAATAATATACCATATGTCGTTATCAAGTAAATAATATACACTTTAGAAATTGTCTAAATATGTAGCTGCATAATAGGTCATAACACCTCCAAAGAAATTAGAGTTTATCGTGTAAAATCTTACACACTTCCAGAAAAGATTTTATTTTTTCCTTTATTACGCTAACATAAAAAGGAAAGTAAAAGACTGATATTAAAAAAGTTTCAGAGTAGCAGCCATGTTAGTCTGTATCCGCAAAAAGAACAGGAGTACATGTGGCACCTTAGAGACTAACAAATTTATTTGAGCACAAGCTTTCGTGAGCTACAGCTCACTTCATCGGATGCATGCAGTGGAAAATACAGTGGGGAGATTTTATATACACAGAGAACATGAAACAATGGGTGTTACCATACACACTATAAGGAGAGTGATCAGGTAAGGTGAGCTGTTACCAGCAGGAGAGAAAAAAAACCTTTTGTAGTGATAATCAGGGTGGGTCATTTCCAGCAGTTGACAAGAACATGTGAGTAACTGTAGGGGGGAAATAAACATGGGGAAATAGTTTTACTTTGTGTAATGACACATCCACTCCCAGTCTCTATTCAAGCCTAATTTAATGGTGTCCAGTTTGCAAATTCATTCCAATTCAGCAGTCTCTCGTTGGAGTCTGGTTTTGAAGTTTTTTTGTTGTAATATTGCGACTTTTAGGTCTGTAAGTGAGTGACCAGGGAGATTGAAGTGTTCTCCGACTTAACTTCTTTGTCCATGTCCTGTTCATCTGACCTATCTACCAGGACTTAATCTGTTGTCATTCTAAGATGCCGAGCATCATGACAGTGGCAGGCTTTCTTGTGCCTTGATCCTGCCAGTAAAATTGCATGGGCAGACCTTTGTAGCCCCCCACACTGTAACTGGCAAAACTGGGGGCTAAAGATCTAGGAACAATGAACAAACAAATCCCAAATTGGCTCTGAATACCCCGCTGAGGAAGCTCCATTCCAGAAAAAAAGTGGCTTTATGGGTGAAAGCTTCTTGTAACTATGATGTTCTGTCTTGAAACCAAGATAGGGAAACCACAAGGTCTTTTCAGATTATGGGGATGAAAGGAGACTTTCTAGAGATGTCTCCATTGCAATGTCCATATACTGTATACAAGGGCTTCTCATTTCTTGACATGACTTAATATGGAGGGCTATAGTCTACTGTAGTATTAGAAGTCCTCCTACCCTATCTTTTATTCTCTTTCCATTTAAATGAAGGAACATAACAATATGAAAACTTAAACACAAGAAACAAACAAATGTATATAGTCAAATTTAGAACTCTGTATTCATGTCACTTTTACTCATTTGAAGTTATCCGATGTTTTTTTTTAAAAGAGTTCATGAAACCGTGTCTCGCTGAAGAAACTAATTGTGAGTTTAGCTCATAATTTAGAAAAGAAATTCCTTAAAAATGAAAAGTAGTCAATTTTCTTCACCCCTTTTTTAATTCTGGTTTTGTAAGTAGGATTCTTATAAATCAGGGGAACTTGTTGTTTGAATGCACTTAGTTTCATTCCACATCTTAGCCAACTCTAGGAACTTGAACTTGTCATTATCAAACATAGAAGGTCAATGCATTAGCCATTGTACCAGCTCATTCATGTGGCCTTTCTGAAGAGGGGGGAAAAACAGCTTTAATCTTTCCCTTTATAGAATACTGTGTGTACTGGGATACATCGTAACTTGTCATTTTCTTGTCTGTTTTAGTCCTGGGGGCTATCTGGAGACACTTTATGATGCCACACAAACACACACTTCTGCAGAAGGCCTAATCTGAAGTGAATCTTCTATAAATAATAAACAACAAATAGGTTCCATTTAGCTATATTAACCCCAAAATAGGTCAGGTACATTGTTTTAAATGCAAACATAACAATAAAAGTAATTCCCCAGGCACAGAGTTTGATGCGTATGTGCAGATTTTTTTGGACATGGAACCAACACACAAAAAAAGCCAACGCCTATATTTTACCACTTAAAATATTTATATATTGTCTTTTAAAGTGCTGGTTTTGAAATGTTTATTATAAACCAGTAGTGCTCATGAGTTCTTGTCACAGTATAAACACCTCTAGTTTTTCTTAATAGTTGCAAGGTAATTTTTACTAACTTTCACATTTAGAGACTTGGAGGCTTGCATTATCTTCAAACGTTGTCACCTTTGCCACGCTTTGGTTATATATTGCTGATTAACTTGGAAACCTTCAAAATTTTGATTTTCGGTGTTGTTCTGATTTCAGGTGTTGTTCTTTACCACTCAGAAGAAGGTGATACAAACTAGCTTTCTTTCTGATTCACAGGGCCATGTACAATAGAACCTTAGAGTTATGAATAGCTCGGGAATGGAGCTTGGTAACTCTGAAATGTTCATAACTCTAATTGTTCTTTTAAAAGTTTACAACTGAACATTGAATTAACACAGTTTTGAAACTTTACTATGAAGAAAAAAAATGCTGCTTTCCCTTTATTTTTTAGTAGTTTACGTTTCCCACAGCGCTGTACTGGATTTCCTTTTTTTTTTTGGTCTCTGCTGCTGCCTGATTGTGTTCTTCCTGTTCCAATTGAGGGTGTGTGTTGACTGGTCAATTCATAACTCTGGTGTTTGTATCGCTGAGGTTTTACTGTATACTATATGTTAGACAAATTCTACACTGAAACTACGAATAAAATAGGATATTTTCTCAGGAAAAGCACACAAAGATATACCATGCTTTAACTAATCTCCCTTTTAAAATACTGATACGCAAAAACTTTATATAACAAATGTACAATATATGGATATTATATATTTGACTTCTGGCCCCTGATTTTTAGTAAGGCTTTTAGTGCTTTTTTGGGGCACAAGCCTTTGCCTGCATGTTCCTTCAATACTGCATAAGCCCCCTTTCCCTTGTGGTCCATTTTTGCATACCTTACATGCAGGGACTGCATACCTTACATGCTGCTCCTGTGGATAGTCATACGTCCTTTAAGTTCAGTGCACATTGGGACCTGTTTGCAACTGCCAAAGGCACCAGCTCACTCACTCTAAAAGGACCAAAGAAGGCAATAATGAATGCCACCATAAATAAAATGGCCTCCCTCCCAAACTGCACACCCGTAGGATAGCCTTTAATAACCCTGTAAGGGTTTCTACTATTAAGGGTAAGCTGTCATTTCTCTGGCGCCCGCCCCTCCCTCGGGGTGCCTTTCTTCTAAGATCCCGCCCACCCCAGTGATAATTGTCATCATGATATTTGTGAGAAAGTTGCAGTGTTAAGTGCCCTGCCCTTGTTCACTCATGTGGGCTTGGCGAGACTGTGGGCGTGCCCTCAGATCCTCCAGGAACGCTCATTTTTGCAAGGGGGGAAAGGCTGTTCTAGGAGATGAATTCATGGAAGTACAAGGCACACATGCAAGGAAATGTGTATAATATTGAAATAAGATTAGGTTGGTTATTGCTGTCTGTGATACAGCTGTTTTGTACAGTAAGCTTGGTGGTTGATGGTAGTCAGTATAACTTGTGTTTTGATATAGTCCAATGAAATATGTGCAATATACCTTTGTATACCTGTAAAAGAGAGAGTAATCTTTCTGCTTTATCTAGCACTAAGAATTTGTGGCTTCTGTCACTTGTGCTGCTGGCAGTCTGGTTGGGCAATAAAATTTTGGCTGAGAGCATCTGAATTTTGCAACAAGTAATATAGAAGGTGCCTCTCTTCTTTGTAGTAACGGTATAGACTGATTCTGTGGAATCACTGCAGCAAGTTGTAAATGATGTATGAAATGAGAAACCCTGTCCAGTGCACGGAGCGAATACAGCCTGTGCCATCTTTGTAATCGCTGCTGTGCAGGGCTACTTGTTTTAATCAGATTTCCGACACATAGCACCTTTTAATTTTTTAACTCATGTGCTTCCTATCAGCTGCTGTAGCTATTGAGGAGGGAATCCTGCCCACCAGAAACACAAACCCTTTCAAAACCATCAATCCTTGTACAGTACTCTAACAATGAACATCTTGACATTTTCCCGTAGTTTTTTATTTTTATTTTTTTCATTTGATGCCAAAGAGCACAATGTCGCAATACAACATAGACAGGCAAACTGAAATTATAACAGCAACACTTTGCCCTTCTCCAGCACCTTCCATCAGCTGAGTCTTTATAAACTTGACTGAATTGAGATTGGAGTCAGGGGAGAGACTTAGGTTGGATGAGGAGCTAGGTTGGGGAGACTTGGATGAGGAGTCCAGTGGGAGGAGACTGGGCCTGGACCTGGGATGGGGAAGAGACTGGGATTGAATGAGGAGCCTGGTGAGGAAGAGACTAGGAGTGGCTGGACAAAGAGACTTGGTTGAAGAGCCTAGAGAGGGGGCCTGGGACTGGGAGGATGTAGAAGGCTGAGATGGCTTGAGGAGCCAAGAGGGGGAGGCTGGGAATGCCTGGGCAAGGACACTGGGTCTGGGGTAAGGAACTTGGGAAGGTGGGGACTGTAACTGGCTAAGCAAGGAGCCTAGAACTGAGATGAGGGAGGGGAAGACAGAACTGGAGAAAGGACAGGATGGAGGGTATTGGGGCAAAAAGGTCAGGTTTGGAGGACACGGGCAGAAGGGTCTGTGCTCACTAGAGTACATTCCTCTCCAGAAACAGGTCTGGAACCCAAGATTCTTTAGTCTCACTATTCCTCTGCTATCAGCAAATGGCTGTAAAAATTACTGACAAAGTGTGTGTCTCCTCCCCTTCTGGGGGTTGGTTCACATACTGAATGACCACCCTTCAGCTACTCAATTATTCAAGTGGCAGAGGTCTGTGCTTTGGCTCACATGGTTCTAACCCTGCTGATGACTCACGTGGGTGTCAATATGATTCCACATGATGGAATTTGTGTGTTTTAAAATACAAGCTTTTCAGTTTGCTTTTTTAAAAAACCTATGATTTACATGCAAAAAGCTATGTTAAAAGAACACTATGGTTGCAAAGTCAAGGACTCAGGAGTTTGGAAATGCCAGAATTAAAGTTTCCTGTGTAGGAAGATGAAGGTTAAAAATTACTATTAATTTCGGGTGCCCAATTTCAGATGCTTAGGATCTGATTTTTCAGAGTGCTTACTATTATAAAGCATTTTTGATGTTCAAAGCACAGCTCCTATTGATTTCAGTTGCAGCTGTGAGTGCTTAGTGCTTCTGCAAATTAGACCCCAGGTATCAAAGTTGTGTACCCAGAAAAGGAGGAACACACCATTGCTGGCCATGTGTGAAATGTGTGGTTAAGTGACTTGCCCACATCACACAGGAGGAACTCTGACAGAGGCAGAGATGAAATCCATTTCCCCCGAGTGGCATCACATATTCTTAACCACTAGGCCAGTGGTTTTCAACCTGTGGGGGTCTAAGATTTCCAAAGGGGTCTGCACCTTGATTTGAAAATTTTTAGGAGTCTGCAAATGAGAAAAGGTTGAAAACCATTGCAGTAGACAATCCTTTCTCTTCTTGCCTCGTACATTGCACACCTTCCAATTTATGTAACCAGTGAGGCGGGGTCCGACAGGCAACAGCTTCCTTTACTGCTCAATCCTGATTCATTCACTCGAGTAGCATCCATTCTGTGCACTGAATGAGGTGGTGTCCTATGGCAAAAATAGTGTGTGATCATGTAATTAAAGACTGTATCGTAAATTTGCTTCCTTGTCCATATGCATTAAGTTTTCACAGGCAGCCTTAATACTGGCATTTTGTAACTTTTGAGGGGTTGACGTTACAGTCTTAGTGTTCTTATAACATAGGGTTTTTTGTGTATAATATAAGAGAGAGCATCTGTAATTACCTATGTATAAAGTATGTGCTAGCTAGTGTTTGTGTGCGTGTGTGTGTGTGTGCGTACAACACCTCGGTCACTGGGGCCTTGATTCTGATGAGGGCCTTTGAGACTACTGATGAAAATAAATAATGGTAATGCTATTCTGTTAAAAGAGAGATGAGAAAAGTAGAAATGTGTAACTTGTTAGCTTAAACTTTAAAAAGTTCCCCTGTGACAGCTGAATGTGTTTAGTGTTTCTTGGGCTTTCTCATGAAATATTGACTGTTCCTTTTCTTGGATAAATGCCAGTACCTCCTCTCATATTTACAGAGCATTCTATTTACATTTCATTACAGGCTTCTGGCTGGGCTAGAAAACAATGTGTTAATCCTCTGAGCTAGGGTGACCAGATGTCCCGATTTTAGGGGCTTTTTCTTATATAGGCCCTTATTACCCCCCCACCCCGTCCTGATTTTTCGCACTTTCTATCTGGTCACCCTACTCTGAGCAGAGAAAATATCCATTAGAGTGGATCAGTCTTATTAAAACCCACAGGAGCATTTGTTCATTGACTTAGTCAAAGGGCCACCCATCAGTCACTTCTATAAATCTGTTTTACACAAGAGCATCCTCCTGGACTTTTCAGCTGTTTGCGAAATAATCTCTTGGTAGAAAGCAACTAATTATGCCACTGAAATACAGGGATTATTGGTAACTGGAGAAGATTTGTGCATATTAGTTTTATAAAGTTACATAGATAAACGATTCCTCAGTAAAAGGAAACAGGTCATCCCTCTTTCTGTGCTGAGTGTTTGCTTGGGAATTATTCCCTTCCCCTGGACACATAATTTTGGTGCATTTATAAATTGATTAGCTGTCTGTTTTACTATTAATATTGAAATCAATCAACATTGGAAGGAAAATCATTTGCAAATTGTGTTGTTTAGTCTTAGAGAGGAGAAACTATAGTTTAGTTTTTAAAGAAGTGAGAAGCACTTTTCATTGTTAATGCTTTATCACTTATTCTAAATTTGATTGTATTTTCCCCCTGCTTTCCACCCTCTCCAATCAAAATATATCACTCCAGCAGCCCTGTTCTTCAGCTACATTGGTGTGGGACCCATTGAAGATTTAGAAAGAGAGAAAGTTGGTAGGTAGAAGGGAGAGGTGTGCTGATTGCCTCTGAGTGCAACATCCATCTCAGTTGTTTCCCATTTTTGAAAGTCAGTTTTTCCACTTTCCCAGTTCCTTAATACAGAGACTCTTGTTCCCTGCATTCAGTATTGAAACATGGGAATTTCCTGACTAGAATAGACTCATGATCCATCTAGTTCAGTTTCCTGTCTTAAATATTGCCCAGTCCTCAACACTTTAGAAGAAATTCCCTCCATCTTCAAGAAACTACCAAAATCCTGCCTGTTCCAGGAAGTGTTCAAGCTCTAACATATGTGCTCCAACTTCCAATCTGTGTTTTGTTCTGTTTGCCTTTGCCTGTGCCTTTTTACTGCAAGAGCTCCGGGACAAGGAGTTATGTTTGATGCAGACTTTGCACCATGCAATATTATGTACATCTACAGGACTATATAAATTTATTATTATTATGAATTATGTATGTGAGGATGTGTGTGTACAGTATATATCTGTATACTCATGCAGCTAATAATGTTCAAAGGCTTTTGCTTTAACTAGTATTTATGTTAAGGGAAATGTCACCATATGCCAACTGAACAAACATTATACGGTGTTGTGCAATCTCTGAATTTGTTCAAATCCTCATTATGGTTACTAGCTCTTTGTTGAAGAGTGGAAGGGCCTAGAATCTGGCACTGAGATGAGATCTCCTGTAAATTTCCTGTTCCCTTAGAAAAGCTGGACGATGAGCTGCATCTTTTTGGTAGAGGTGAATAGCAGTGGGAGAGCCTGGAATGATGCAGTTTTGCCCCTCCCATGGCTTATCTCCATATTCATTTGCAATCTTAGCCAAAGGTCATTCCATCCTTTTTCTATGTCGATAAATATCTACTGAAGTATTTAAAGCAACAACTGTGAACTACTTATGGAGGCAGAATGTACAAATAGAAAACTGGGAGTTCAGGAGCACTTAAGGCCAGGTCAGGCAGAGAGGGTATTCAGCTATAACCAGGACTTGGAGCTGCAGCACTTTACCCCTCAGATAAGGATGGGTGAACTTTTCAGGTATGGTAGCTCATCTCCCTTAGTGAGTTGCCTTGTAACATGCAAATGCCCAGGCATTCACAGAAGGAGGAAAAATATTGAGAGGAGTGGAATCCCATGTTTCTCAGTTCATGGTGGTGAGGTTAGTTTGAGTCAGGCAGCAGGTGTAAAAAGGAAACAGTTCTCAAACTCTTGTCTCTACTGAGATGCTAATTGGAATAGCTTTTTTGTTAGTGAGTGGTATGGGGAGGGTATTCCTGCTGACTTTTGAAGTCTATCTGAAGCAGCTTTTAGCAAATCCTGGTACCAACAATAGATTTAGCTTTGAGGGATTTTTTCACCTAAATCTGCATTCAAATCTTTCAAAAAGAAGAAAAAGGCCCATCTTGGTTGGACTCTGCCTCCTTGCCTCCCCACTTACTTTTTCAGGAATTAATGATTAGGAGGCTGAGCATCTATGCCAACGTGGTAAAATGTTCCTGCGGAATTGCCTTTGTATTTTCGCCTTGAATTGCAGGTGAAATGAAATTGTTCACTTTCAATGCTGCTTTGTTTTTGACCCCTTTTTGTGAATTCTCAGAGGAAAGAAACATATTCCCATCTTTTATAGTAATCAAATTTATCTGGCATCTCTCAGCCTCTTGAATTACTTATGCTACAGTTGGCCAGCCTCGGGAAGGCTTTAGCTGGTTTATTTATTTATTGTTCTAAAGTGAGGGTTTTTGACATGAGGTCCCCACATCATCCTAGGGGAGTTTAAGAGAAAAATGGAAAGTGCTTTCTGCCGTCGTTCTTAGAGAGAGAGAGAGAGAGAGAGAGCGCGCGCGCGCGTGTGTGTGTAAATGTAAAAAAACATTCCACTATTGAGAGAAAAAATACTTCCGAATCTTATCTTCATGGTATTTATTTTAATGTTTTAGCGTCATCTTGAGAGAGGTCTTTGAAAGTGATGTCACCACAGTTTAACTGCAGAGAGAAAAAACGTTAAAAGGCACAGCGCTTCATAATTGCACATAAGTGCTAATGAAAATTCTTAAACAGGCTTAGCTTTTAATGTCTTTTTTTTTTTTTTTACCAAACTGTACTAATTAGGTGAGGGTAGGAATCATGACCCGGAAGTAATAGCAATGTAGGTCTTGCTGCTGAGAGCACCTCCCTTCCAGCGGAAGTTAGTGGGTTTGGCCTGTTGCACTATCACAGAGTCAGACCGTTTGGATGGACCTCGGCTGCTAACACAGCATTTGAAAAGTAGCAATTGTATGTGCACTGCACGCAGAGACAAGTGGCTCTCTACCTGTCTCTGCCATTTATTGGGCGCCAGCCACAGATATACCAATAAATGACAAATACATTTTACAATAAACAACTCCCCCCCCCCATCAAATTAGACTCTGCTCTCGCCATCCTGGAACTAATTACTTGCAATAGAAGATTACTTTTAAAAACAGAAGTGTCATAAAAACAAAAAAGCATTGAAAACTGGGGTTCAAAAAAGAACTCGATAAGTTCATGGAGAGTAGGTCCATCAGTGGCTATTAGCCAGGATGGGCAGGGATGGTGTCCCTAGCCTCTGTTTGTTGGAAGCTGGGAATGGGTGACAGGGATGGATCACTTGATGATTACCTGTTCTGTTCATTCCCTCGGGGGCACCTGGCATTGGCCACTGTCAGAAGACAAGATACTGGCCTAGAGGGACCTTTGGTCTGACCCAGTCTGGCCGTTCTTATGTTCTTAAACTGGCTAACCTTTATTTGGTACTAGTTGGTTAAATATAAAAAAGGATCAATATGTTTTGCTTTTTAATTTCTTTACAAATAAAAATTCCAAGATGATTTTTCCCCCAAAGTGAATTTGTACATTTGAAACCTCAGGAGTTAAATGTGTAAGGCGGAAATAGCACTAGGAAGCGATACTGAGGCACGCAGCAGAGTTTGTGTTGAAATCAAAGCACTGATATCAAGACAAGTAGATTTAGTTTAAAGGTAAAACAATTATTTTTGCAGCAGCTTGGGTTCTGCTGAAAACAAAAAGTGGAGAAGGCAGCAAAAAGGAACTGACAGTGTTACAGCAGGAAAGAACTGTGTATTAGGATTAAAACCTGAGTTTTACTGGGTGTTACAACAGAGAGTGTGCCCGCGTTTGTGCTTTCAGAGAAGATTTGAGATACACAACAATTAGATCATTTTATTATCTAAAACTTAGACTTGAGAAACACAGAGTATATAATGACTTGATAGTATTAATATTATTTACATAACTCCATGGATGTGCATGGCATTTAAAATTCAGGGTCCCTTCTCCAAAGAGCTTACGGTCTAAAGGGCAGATCCTGTAGGATTCTGAGCACTTTGTGCAAGGCGCTGACCATCTTCAATTATCACATCTTTGGAGTTGTTCTGGTTTGTAACAGATTTAGAAATATACACCCCTTATAAAAAGTCTCAGATATATATAGATAGGTCCATGTTTACAAAGCTCCTAAATATGTTTTTATCCAATACATTGTAACGTTTCCAAAGGCACAATAACCCATAGTGTCGACATTCTAGCAATCTGGGGGGGTGGGGGACGGGACTGTGAACTACCTGTATTATAAAACAGAATGGTCACTCAGAAGAAGGGTTACCTTAGGCTGAAATTGAAATGTACGAAAGTGAGAAAATTCAAAGTTAAGACAGACTGTCCATCCGTAAGCTGTCATGAAGAGTACAGAATTGTCAGGGATCTGAGGTCAGTGGGTTACATCAACTCTTTTGTGTACTGCTATGCCTAGGCACGACACAGCATCACTTTTAATTTTCCCTTGTGTGTGTGACTATATTGACTAGAGTGTTCTTTAAATTATGGTTAGAAAACTATGAACTATTGAGAAGAAAGGGAAAAATGTAGATTCTGCATAGGGAATGATTTTTTTCCTGAATATACTTAATTTCTTATACTTGAATTGAAAACTTATTTCTTTCCTCATAAAGCCAAAATCTAACCACTAATTTTGATGTAGCTCTTTAATTTATTTCTGTTTCTGCTGCTGTCTACTCATCAATTTTTATAAAAGTTTTTACATTTAAATAATGAAATGCCAGTTTTGAAAGGAGACAGAGCCTTACTATGGATCTTATCAACTATTTTACTTTCAAAGAACATACATTTGAGAGAGATCCTTAAAAGCTTTAACTTGTTTTTTTTTTATACTCATGAGATCCACTAAGGGTTGACCTGTCCGTACTGCTCATTTTCTGCTTTTAGTGCCAGCTTGGCCTCTATCCAGCAAGACTTTTCTCTCTCTAACTCTGTGATTATATGAAATTCTGCCTCAAGAGGATAAACAGCAACAATAGGTGAATGCACACTTTCCCTTTCTAGATGTATATGTCAGTGCAGAGGAATTTTATTACTAGGAAAGAAATCAAATCACTGTCACCTAAAGTACTAATTATGTTTGATAAATGTATGGTATGCATTTAAGGCAAAGAGAATTTGGGAAATGATACACCTTTTGTAATTACAGTGACCAACGCATTTCCATCAATCTATTTTTTTTTTCTGATTTTAGGTTCATTTGCATTGCTTTATTTTGATTAAATGAGCTTTCAAAGTGGTTTCAATAGACACACTCACTGTTAAGAAGAATCAGATACTGAGAAATTTTTCAAACTGTATAAATCCAATATGCATATAACATGGATCATGCATGGCCTCTCTACAGACATACAAAAACACACACTCCTTCACAGCAGATAGGCATATGTACAGGCATGGGCACCTCGCACAGATAAATGTAGCAAGCTGAAAAAATATGTGCCAATATAAAGTAAAAATACGTAACATTCTAGTTTTTGTTGGTTGTCTGGAAAACTGGTGTGCATGCACACAAAGTAACCGTGATAACAGTCCTCACTACAAACTACTCAAGTACAGTGATCCGGTGCAGCAAAAAGACCTCTGAAGCCTCCTTCATCAGGAGGTGGGTGAAATTTTGTAGGCACCACACCCTGAGAAGACCCATTGATCACGATGATGAGAAACGTTTAAAAATGCTCCTCCAGGGGTGGCAGCGTGCACTTGTTCAGCACACCAGTGCCCACCAAAGAGCCATCAAATGAACAAAATCAATGTTCCAAACAGTTTGTTCATTAAAAGGGGTCCCCTGTTCTGCCACTGTGCTCCAGTCCACTTAACACTAGGGAGAGTTACGCCTGTCCTGCCAGAGATTGTTACCTCCCCACCCCCGAGCACGTGGGTGGGGTGAGAGGTGAGTTACATGCAGACAGATTTTGACAGTTTCTGTATCCGAGAAGCAATGTCAACTTTTTGCTTGTTTTTGCCCATTAATATACTACGAGCATTTTCGTGCAAGCGTACGCAGTATGTTCCCTTTCTGATACCTGCCTTTCTCATGAATAACAAGATCAGATCAATGTAGTCTTCCTTTCCTTTCTTCATTTTTCCTTTTCGTTTGTTTTTTTGATACAAAACTGCCAATGCAGATCCAACACAAGATATGTATATAAGTTTCTGGAAAGTCAGTAGAACTGTTTAAAAATAACATCTTTCTCTTTCTATTTTTTTATATCTTTGCAAGTTTTCTGTTCTTTACATCTTCCAATTCTCTTGGTGCTGTCTCTTGTTTCGCCCTAATGCACTGCTGATGATCTGTGCTCTGGTACCTAATGGAAAACTTCCACGGCTTTTTTTCTTTTACAAATTTCAGCTTTTCATAACAAATATTGTTTGAAAATAAATGTTTGCAGTGACAGTAACATTGTTTCATTGTATCTGTAGTTATAATTAATTAGGAAAAATAATTACAATGTAGGTTAAACCGTATAGTTTATGTGCAGTTTTATTTAATCATATTCTTATACGTCAAAGCTTTTATTCTTCCTTAACTGCTTCTAAACAATTTATATTTCAATTTGGGTTTTTTAAACCTATTTAAAACAAAAATCTAAGAATAGAACAGTGCTAGTACGCAAATAATTTAAAGGGTGATAATTTAAGTAAAACAAGCTAAGTATTTTTAGCAGTGACTCCTTCCTTATGGCAAACAGAATTGTGCTGAAGTCAAATACCTGTTGTGTGTGACTATAACGCGAATATGAGCCTCAGCTGTTTCCTGTGCCCCTTGCAGGGTCTTTCTGGGAATGGAGGCTCTTTGCAGATAGCACGTTTCCACTCGGTTTACATTGCTGAACGTTTGTTTTCGGTTCATAGCTGATATAAATAGCTGCTAATTGCTATGCTAATTATGTGATGAAAGAGGGCAGCTGCTACTAATAAACAAAATGGCTGCCTGCGCCTTGGGGAAGCCTCGCTGTGTGGCGCATTTAAAATCAGACTTGACAAGACGTTCCTCAGTATCCGACAGGACGAGAGCGAGTCGGGAAATTTTTTTGATGAACCTTTTTTTTTGTTGAAAAATTCTGATTCCCCAGTGTGGAAACTCTTGAAAAAGCCGGGCTGGGCATGCTGGGTTTCCTGACTCAAAAACAGCATCCGAACCGGGTTCAGAATTGTTTCCATGAAATGTCTGGACACCTTCAAAACAGAAAAAATGTTGTTTTGCAGTTGAAAACATCTTTTCATTTAGAAATATAAGCTAATTAGACTAAAAAAAAAGGGGGGGGGGTCAAAATCCAAACAAAAAGTTTAGAAATTATCAAAACAAAATGTTTCGCTTAACGTGAAACAGAAAATCAGGTTTTCAGTCCTGAAATATTTCTGGGATTTTGACTTTTCATCCCGAAACAGGAAAAATGTTTGAATCTCAAAAATATTATCAGGAGAGGAAAGCAGTTTCCACCTCGCTCTAAGCAGAGACCAACCCTGCACTGGCTGGGAGGCGGAGAGTACTTGACCTCATAACAGTCGGATTTTTTTCTCTCTAACCTCTCTGGTTTTTCTGTGTATGTTGGTTTGTTATTGCACAGGGAAGATTTTATCTCAGGGCACAGGCGCACAAACTTTGCCTGCTGCAAGGATACAGTTAGGCTCTGATCCTGCAAATAGATATACAAGTGCTTAACTTTGCCCCCATGAATAGTCCATGAACACAGGAACTTTGGAAAGCAGAAGTAAAATGCACTCTGCAATACCCTTGTAACACTTACCTCAACTGAAAACAACACCCTGGCCTTTTTTGTACTGCTATCGTTTCATAACCACGCATCATCCAAACATTACAACTTTGTTAGGTTTGGATAAAAATGGACAAAGCAGAGCAAATACAGCCATTCTTAAAGCAGGAAATTATTATATAAGATATATAATGTGTATACTGTAGGGCAGTAGAGATACTATAGTTACGGTTGAGATGATTTTTCCCTTGTAAATCTGTATTTTCAGTTTTTAATAACTTTCTCAACCAAAAAAAAGGCCGTTTGGGCTGAAATTTCACATTCTTGGGCTTAGCCCAAAGATGACATTTTATTCTGAGAGATTGAAAGGAATCTGTTTGCTTATTTTTCAGCTAGACAAGCATAAAAAAGCATCTGCACTTTAAAGAAAAACGTGTTCACTCCCTGACTTCTTGGCGTGCAGAACAAAAATGGCTGCTAAAAAAAAAATCAGCCTGGACATGTGACCGTCCTGAATTAGGAAGTTGCTTTGCTAAGCATGACCATTCCCCCCCAGAAATAACTAAGTTATGGCTTATAGATAATTGTATTTTGAGCACACCACATGTTGTTTTCAGGTTGTACTGATAGAATTTCAGCCTCAGGGCCCATCACATTTCAAATCTAGCTAATCCTCCTTCTGAATTCCCCCTTCCTATCTTTTCAAATAGCACTGGAAATGCCTTCTCAGGTCCAGAGGCCTTTCCCCTGAACACCTTTAATTTCAAATTCTGCATATTCTGAATTCGCTCCACGCTTTGCCTGTGTTTAACTGCTGTCTCTGCTCCCAGCTGCAGAAACTCTTCCAGAGACCAGCTCCTTCAATGCCATGTGCCTTCATATACACTGTGCTGGCTTGTGTTGATGTCAACAGTAAGGAAGAATTCACGCTGCTTGTAGAAGAGAATGAGGAATAAAATTACCATTGGCTGTTTAGGAAAGGGTAAAAGAGCGGGAAAGAATACTGCAGTGACAGAATCCTGTTGGAGAGTGCGAAGCAGCTGGTGAAGGAGTTTGATTGGGCCAGAAGAGTAATTGCTTAGTGTGAAAAAAAAAATAGGAAGGAGCTGGATCTGGCGCGCGCGAGAGAGAACAGAAAGGAGCCAGCAAGTAGGTAGTCAGTTCCCTAAAACATTTGAGTTGCAGAGAAGTCAAAGCCCATAGGGAGGAAAACAAAACCTTTTAGAAAACTCTGGAAGAAAGAGCGGGGAAATCTGGAGCATGCAAGCCTTTCCAGGGAACTGTGCCAGGTGATTCCCTGATTCCAACACACTGCTAACTGAAAGGTCATGAACAAGCGAGGCGCTATCCACATGTGGCATTGCTAAGGTGTGGTGTAAGGGCAGGATGACTGGTGAAGAGGCTGTCTGAGTACAAAGTGGACGGGGAGTCCTGGGTGTAGTGGATATGATGCTCCCCCTCAAAGTTCCCAAAAGCTCTCCAGCACTTTCTTTTATCTAGCAACCAGGCTTTCCTGGGCGATGGGGAGACTGAGCTCACCGTATCAGTTTGGCAGATGAGGTTCTAGATTTCATGTGCAGCTTTGCCTAGTTCCACAATCAGTGGAAATGGAAAAGAAGGAGATCAGCTTGGAAAAGAGGAGACTAAGGGGGGTTATGATAGAGGTCTATAAAATCATGAGTGGTGTGGAGAAAGTGAATAAGGAAACATTATTTACTTGTTCCCATAATATAAGAACTAGGGGCCACCAAATGAAATTAATGGGCAGCAGGTTTAAAACAAATAACAGGAAGAAGTTCTTCACTCAGCACACAGTCAACCTGTGGAACTCCTTGCCTGAGGAGGTTGTGAAGGCTAGGACTATAACAGGGTTTAAAAGAGAACTGGATAAATTCATGGAGATTAAGTCCATTAATGGCTATTAGCCAGGATGGGTAAGGAATGGTGTCCCTAGCCTCTGTTTGCCAGAAGGTGGAGATGGATAGCAGGAGAGAGATCACTTGATCATTACCTGTTAGGTTCACTCCTTCTGGGGCACAGGGCATTGGCCACTGTTAGTAGACAGGATACTGGGCTGGATGGACCTTTGGTCTGACCCAGTATGGCTGTTCTTATGTCCTGGTTGAATCATAGGAATTTTGTGGTCAAATACCAACTTTATCAAATGTGTTGCTAGTTACAAAGAGACTTGGGAAGCTCAAATTATTACTGGACAATTGACCAGGACAAGTATACCATGCCTCACTTTGAGCTGAAAATTAGCATAATCTCTGTAGGGTTTAAAAATCTCTGCAGAATTCTCTTAAGGGAATTTTAACAGTTATCACTAACTATTCACTTTAGGAAACAAGCATTTTATTATTAAAAATATAATTGTTTACAGTATTTGTTATTATGAACAGTTCGTAGTTCTTAAGAATCTCTTAGTATTTTATTCCCAAAATAAAACATGCAATTATTATACTCTAGAGAAAATCTCCCAGTACCATTATTCCATTAAACTAATGGAAAGTATTTACCCCTTTTGTTTTCCTCAGGATTTATATGCGTGGTACACAGAACTTCAGGAATTATTTTAAACTAGTCGTAGGACTTTAACAGTTTACAGTCACTTCATGATCCTCCCGTCATTGGATTGTATTTACTTCACCGTGATTATTTCAGAAAAGCCAATTGCCAAATATTAACAAATATTTAAGTTACTATTAAAATTTCCTAGTTATCCAAAAATAATAAAAATCCTCAGTCAGTGGCCTTCCAAAAGGAAACCGCACTGACTTTAACAATGAGTGCTGTTAGTCTGCAAATTTAGTGTGACATAGTATTTCTGGGAAAGAACCCTAACAATAAGGAGTTTTAACGATTTTACTTCTCTTTGCTGCACTGTTGCAAAGGGCTCAGGGTTTAAAGTAATGTCAAATCAGTATTGACTTCCAAGTTAGGCAGTTACTGTATATTATCAAATCTCTGGTGGAGTTGTTCAGATATCGATTAAGGTCACTTGGCAAGCAATTCAGATTTGTGGTTTAGATACATAAAATAGAAGATCAGAACTATGCTGTTTCTCCTTGGCTTCTCAGTCCAAACTTTTCTCTCACTAGTTTCCATGGGGCAACTGGCAGCTGTACTTAGTCTCTCTCTCAGAGCATCATCACTGGTGGTCTCCCACTTTGTCTCCCTTCTGGGCCTCACAGCCATTTAAGTTATGTCTAGCACTATGACTGAGTGTATTTACGGACGTGCTAAGGAACAAACAACTTGTCACAACCAAGGTGATTCTTGTAGCCTTTTGCGGATCGCATATGAGGTCACTAGGGGTAGATGATATTGAATGTGATATCCCGGGGAAGGTTACATCTTTACTCTCCTGCAGAACTGATAAGAACATAAGAATGGCCATACTGGGTCAGACCAAAGGTCCATCCAGCCCAGTATCCTGTCTACTAACAGTGGCCAATGCCCTGTGCCCCAGAGGAAGTGAACCTAACAGGTCATGATCAAGTGATCTCTCTCCTGCCATCCATCTCCACCCTCTGACAAACAGAGTCTAGGGACACCATTCCTTACCCATCCTGGCTAATAGCCATTCATGGACTAAACCTCCATGAATTTATCCAGTTCTCTTTTAAACCCTGTTATAGTCCTAGCCGTCACATCCTCCTCAGGCAAGGAGTTCCACAGGTTGACTGTGTGCTGAATGAAGAAGAACTTCCTGTTATTTGTTTTAAACCTGCTGCCCATTAATTTCATTTGGTGGCCCCTAGTTCTTATATTATGGGAACAAGTAAATAACGTTTCCTTATTCACTTTCTCCACACCATTCATGATTATATATATCTCTATCATATCCCCCCTTAGTCTCCTCTTTTCCAGGCTGAAAAGTCCTAGCCTCTTTAATCTCTTCTGATATGAGACCCATTCCAACTCCCTAATCATTTTAGTTGCCCTTTTCTGAACCTTTTCTAATGCCAGAATATTTGTTTTGAGATGAGGGGACCACATCTGTACGCAGTATTCAAGATGTGGGTGTACCATGGATTTATATAAGGGCAATAAGATATTCTCCGTCTTATTCTCTATCCCTTTTTTAATGATTCCTAACATCCCATTTGCTTTTTTGACTGCCGCTGCACATTGCATGGACGTCTTCAGAGAACTATCCACGATGACTCCAAGATCTTTCTCCAGATTAGTTGTAGTTAAATTAGCCTCAAATAGTATTGTATGTATAGTTGGGGTTATTTTTTCCAGTGTGCATTACTTTACATTTATCCATATTAATGTCATTTTCCATTTTGTTGCCCAATCACTTAGTTTTGTGAGATCTTTTTGATTCTTCACAGTCTGCTTTGGTCTTAACTATCTTGAGTAGTTTAGTATCATCTGCAAACTTTGCCACCTCACTGTTTACCCCTTCCTCCAGATCATTTATGAATAAGTTGAATAGGATTGGTCCTAGGACTGATCCTTGGGGAACAGCACTAGTTACCTCTCTCCATTCTGAAAAATTTACCATTTATTCCTACCCTTTGTTCCCTGTCTTTTAACTAGTTCTCAATCCATGAAAGGATCTTCCCTCTTATCCCATGACAACTTAATTTACATAAGAGCCTTTGGTGAGGGACCTTGTCAAAGGCTTTCTGGAAATCTAAGTACACTATGTCCACTGGATCCTCCTTGTCCACATGTTTGTTGACCCCCCCCCTCAAAGAACTCTAATAGATCAGTGAAACATGATCTCCCTTTGCAGAAACCATGCTGACTTTTGCGCAACAATTTATATTCTTCTATGTGTCTGACAATTTTATTCTTTACTATTGTTTCAACTAATTTGCCTGGTACTGACATTAGACTTACTGGTCTGTAATTGCCAGGATCACCTCTAGAGCTCTTCTTAAATAGTGGCGTTACATTAGCTGTCTTCCAGTCATTGAGTACAGTAGCTGATTTAAAGGACAGGTTACAAACCATAGTTAATAGTTCCGCAATTTCACATTTGAGTTCTTTCAGAATTCTTGGGTGAATGCCATCTGGTCCCGATGACTTGTTACTGTTAAGTTTCTCTATTAATTCTAAAACCTCCTCTAGTGACACTTCAATCTGTGACAATTCCTCAGATTTGTCACCTACAAAAGACGGCTCAGGTTTGGGAATCTCCCTAACATCCTCAGCCATGAAGACTGAAGCAAAGAATTCATTTAGTTTCTTTGTGATGACTTTATCGTCTTTAAGTGCTCCTTTTGTATCTTGATCGTCCAGGCGCCCCACTGGTTGTTTAGAAGGCTTCCTGCTTCTGATGTACTTAAAAAACATTTTGTTATTACCTTTTGAGTTTTTGGCTAGCTGTTCTTCAAACTCCTTTTTGGCTTTTTTATTACATTTTTACATTTAAATTGGCAGTGTTTATGCTGCTTTCTATTTACCTCACTAGGATTTGACTTCCACTTTTTAAAAGATGCCTTTTTTATCTCTCACTGCTTCTTCTTTCTTTTGGCAAGCAGCTTTACTTCCTATTGGCAACTGAATTCTGATGTTTATATTGTGGTTTGTCAGGACAGTTTTGGCTATAGGAATACAGGAATTTTCAAACTTCATTAGATCAGGTGCCCATCTAATTCAGTATCATGTCTCTGGTAGTGGCAAGTACTTGATGCTTCAGAGGCAGACACAAGAAACCCTGTAAAAGACAATTCATAGATTCATTTACAGATTTTTTTTGGTAAGGCCAAAAGAAACCATTGGTTGATGTAGGAGGTCAGTCTCCTGTATAGCAAAGGCCATAGAATTTTACCCAATTACTGCTGTACTGAGCCCAATAGCTTGAGTTTGACTGATGCAGGTCTTCCAGAAAGTCATCCAGTCTTGAACTGAAGGTTTCATGAGCTGCATCCATCATTTCCTTTTGTAGTTTGTTTTCACAGTTAAAAATGTGTGCTTTATTTTTAATTTTAATTTTTTTAGCTTTAATTTCCAGACATTGGTTCTTGTTATGGTTCTTTCTCACCTAAATAAAAAGTCCTTTAATATCTGGGATTTTCTCCCCATGAAGGTATTTGTACAACATATCAAGTCACGTCTTGATTTCCTTTTTGATAGACTAATAGATTGAACTCTTTAAATCTTTACACTGTAAGGTATTTTTCCCAACCCTTGAATAATTTTTGTGGCTCTTCTCTGCTCCCTTTCCAGTTTTCCAACATGCTTTTTAAAATGTGGTCATCAACTGTACACAATATTCCAGTAGTAGGGCTTGTCTACATGGGAACACTCAAGAAATTTAATCTGAATTATCTTTCAAAGTGAATTAGTTAAACTGCATTAGGTCCCTGTGTAAATACTTTTATTCAGAATTAAAAAGTGGCCTTAATTCAGTTTAGTTTAATTCACAAACAAAATTACGGTCACTTTAATTCTGAATAAAAGTGTCCACACAGCAACCTAATGCAGTTTAACTAATCCACTTTAAATTCAAACCTTGAGTTAATTTGGATTAATTTTCCTGAGTGTCCATGTGTAGAGTCTCGCCAATGCAGTATACAGATATAAAATCACCTTCCTATGCCGAATGTCCCAGTTAATACATCCAAGGATTGCATTAGCCGTTTTTGCCATAGCTTAGAGCTCATGTTGAGTTGTTTGTCCATTATGACCCTGTGATGGTGCCCCCCATAAGGTTTTATGGAAATATGCTTATGAATGTATATATGACATAACTAGAATATGTTTTATGCTACATATGCCATGTAACATATTTCTATAAAGGTTATAATCTACTGAATCTATTAATCCTATTTGTATGCACGTATCATTTTTGTATTCGAAGTTATGAATATTGGCTGTGTACTTGCTTGATTTTTAAGTAGCCTTAGTAAAGCCTTGGGTCAGTTTCTTGAGAAAGGAATGTGAAAATTAAGTGCCTAATCAAGAAGCACTTAACGAACAATGGATCTTGGAATGCTCCAATCCACATAAGAAGTCTACTTGAGGATGTTCAAGGTAGCATGTGACCCATGGCTGCTACCTGTAAGTTCTGAGTCATGCATGGACATGTGACTGGCCCATGTGACTCTAAATATCCATTTTGTAGCTGGATTCTACACAGTGGGAGGGAGGGGTGTCCACCCACAAGAGAAAGTCTATTTAAACCCTTGGGAGACCCCTCCATTTTGTTTTCAGCTGGCTCAAGAGAGAGCCTCTCCACCCCAAGGATACCTGAAAGAAACTGGAACAAAGAACAGTAACTACAGGGGGTGTGAGTGATTGCTGGACCCAGATTAGAAGGCGATTAGTCTGTAAAAGGAAGCTTACTGGAATTCCTCTAAGGGTGAGGTTTTTTTCTGTATTCAGTTTTCTTAGACATAGACTTGCGTGTTCTATTTTATTTTGCTTGGTAATTCACTTTGTTCTGTCTGTTACTACTTGGAACCACTTAAATCCTACTTTCTGTAGTTAATAAAATCATTTTTTACTTATTAATTAGCCCAGTGTATGTATTAATACCTGGGGGAGGGAGGAGGGTGGCGGCAAACAGCTGTACATATCTGTCTATCAGTGTTATAGAGGGTGAACAATTTATGAGTTTACCCTGTATAACCTTTATACAGGGTAAAACGGATCTGAGTGTCCCTGTGTAGAGTCTCGCCAATGCAGTATACAGATATAAAATCACCTTCCTACGCCGTACTCCCTGGTTAATATATCCAAGGATCGCATTAGCCCTTTTTGCCATAGCTTAGAGCTCATGTAGAGTTGTTTGTCCATTATGAACCCTAAATCCTTTCCAGGATACAGCCCCCAATTCTGTAGGTATGGCGTGCATTCTGTCTCTGTTAAAAACACAATTTTTGTTTGACTGGTCTCAGGTTACCAAGAGATCCAGATCATTGTGCATGACTGTCCAGTCCTCCTCATTATTACCACTCCGCCAATCATTGTGTCATCCACACATTTTATCAGCAATGATTTTGTATTTATTTCTGGATCATTGATAAAAATATCAAGTAGTGTCAGGTATAATAATGATCCCTGCAGGACTCCCTTAAAAACACCCACACTCAATGATGATTCCCCATTGATGATTACTGTCAGTTAGCCAGTTCTTATCAATTTAACATGTGCCTTATTGATACTGTAGAGTGTTAATTTGTTAATCACAATTTCATGTGGTACTAAGCCGTACAAAAGTCTAACTAGATTACATCTACACAGTGGCCTTTATCAACCAAACTTGTTATCTCATCAAAGAATGAAATCCAGTTTGATTAAAGAGACTTATTTTCCATAATCCATGTTGACCGTCATTAATTATATTCTCATCCTTTAATGACTGAATCCTGTATTAGCATTTTCATTATTTTACCTGGGATTGATGTCAGGCTAACAGGCCCATAATTACTCAGATCATCCTGCTTGCACTTTTTGAATATGGGTACAACATTGGCACTCTTCCAGTTTTCTGGAATCTTCCAGTGTTCCAAGTTTTATTTAAAAAAATATCAGCAGGGCAAAGATCTCCACAGCCAACTCTTTTAGGACTCTTGGGTGCAAGGTATCTGGTCTCTTTGATTAAAAATATGTATATCTAGTAGATATTGTTTAACATCCGGTCCATTAGTTACTGAGGAGGAAAGTAATTCATCATTGTTATGTTCCTTTAATATATTTTCTTGTTTCTTCCAAATACAAATTGTGGAATTGAGGCTCTGGAGGTTGTATAGCAGGATGTGTGTGTGTCATGTGCATTAAGGAAGATTTTAGGTTAATTTAATATGAGTATCTCCATTCTTGAAATTATCATAAGGTTGGGGGTTCAGTTATTTCTCTTAACGGTCTTTGGGGAGCCTACAAGCCTTTCAAAATGATTCTCCCACACTCTCTAAATTGGACATGGGGGGGGGAGTGTCTCCCCCATTATCTCTATATTGGGGGGCCTCCAGCCTTCTCCCTTGTTAATTTCTCTCTGTCCTTCAAGCTGGGGGTCCCCTGTGTACTACCACTTCTGAGAAATCATGTCCCTCCACTGAATTCTCATTCCTCATGGTTGCAACCAAATTCAGGATTAACCAGGTTTAAACTAATTTTCCTGTGTTCCCCATGTTAGTAGCATTTGGCAGCTTCCCCAAAAGAGAGAGAGAGAGACACACCATTTTGGGGGATGACCAGCATAACTCACTCATGGCTACATAAAACGCTCTGCCTCATGTTGCGGCCACCTCAAAATCATTCCATAAAACCTTTTCACCACCTCACACTCCTGTGTAGACTCTTAATACATTTCTAAAAATACAGTGTGTGTACGTGTGCCTGTGTAAATAGGAGGGCTGTCGATTAATTGAAATCAGTATATTTGAAAATGTGAAAAACATCCAAAAATATTTAAATAAATGGTATTCTATTATTGTTTAACAGCATGATTAATCGCACAATTAATTTTTTTTGAATCGCTTGACAGCCCTAGTAAATAGTGCATGTATTTGTTTATTGCTCAAGTTATGCCAAAAGATTTAGCTCTGTAAATTTTTGAGAAATTCCATCTGATTATGTTTAGACCTATTCAGCAATCTTCTGAGTATATTTACTTTTTTCTAAAAAGCTGCTAATGCCAAACTGAAAATTATTAGTGACAACATGGTCACAGCTGACCATTTGATCTGAAAGCCGCAGGATCATATATATGTTTTTATAATTGTATAGAACCATAGTAGATTTGTCAGTAATCAATGGCCAGTGGTAATTACACTAATACTCCTCTTAAGCAGACTCCAGTAGTACTCACACAATTGGAGTATTTGGCTTTCTCTGTTATGAGGAAGTTCCGTACAGTTAATCAGTCTCTTGGATTTTCTTACAAAGTTAACTAATATTTTGACAAAGGGAAATGTTCTGTAGTGTCAAGAAAACACTGACCTGCTGGAAGGGAATGTTAAGAGAACTTCTCAGACTAGCTCCAGGGGCAATCTTGGGGAAAAAATAAATAAGTTTCCATTGGTTTGGAACATGCCTGTAAAATGTAATTCACAGAGTTTAGTGAACACCCAAGTTGACATTTTGAGAGGCAGTACGGCGTTTTCTAATATTAGGTCCATAGAGTAGTAGAGAGTTTTGGGTCACACTCTATATTAAGATTCCATTTCTAAGTAGTTTATTAGGGGTTAATAAATGATTAACAGATGTCTTAATAAATGGTTAATCAATTATTGTATGTGGTTATAGAGTCCTACAGGTCAATGGGTTGCTTTTAACCATAGCTTACATCCTATAACACCTTTTACTGACATGCGTCTAACTGTTAACGCGTTACTCACGTCTGTAACATGGTTATAACATCTCTTACCCATTTATTAACCCTTTATAAACAATTTATAATGGAATTTTGTTATAAAATGTAGCATTTTTTATACATCAGGCCTTCTGTTTAATTGGTTTAGCTGGAGCCTAGAGGCTCCCTAATGTTATTGGCTGAAAAATGTAGAGCCATAATTTGTGCTGAGAGCGGGAGTGGGAAAAGAAATGTGTTGAAAAGGGAACCCCCACACACCTCCTAAAAACAGGTCTGAGAGGGAATTGGTTCTGGTTTTATGTTGAAATTTTCAGCACTGAATTTTCCATTTGTAATTGTTAAACTGGAGTCAAGAACTTAGTGCGGTTTGTAATTAAATACCTTTTTGTTTTCTTTTTCTTAACATTGATCACTGATGCATAGAAATTAAAACCTAAATATCATCTAAGAAAGTGTTTTCAGGTCTGCAAATGTCACAGGCAATGCCTTACCATTTAAAAATCCCTGTGCTTAACACTTCTCTTATCTGACCTACGAGTTAAACTGCTGGGTGCTGGGAGATTTTTTTTAATTTAATTTAACTGAAAATCTCTCCAGACTGTATTGTTGGCTTTGGTGCAGCGCATGAAATAATTTTTCCATCTTACCCCAGCATTCTTCGAAGGTCAGATTTTAAATTGGGCTGTTACTGTCTTGCTGCAGAGTTTCCAAGCTACGTTAATTTTTGGTCTGCCATTGATGGATGGAGCAGTTTGAATTCTGACATGCAGCAGCCTGAGTTGAATGACCTGCAGAGGCAGATGTCAGCCTCTTATTTCATGCCCGTTTGTCAGGAAGGAAAACAGCATCTTTTCTAGAAGTTCTTTGTTTATCCATGCAGGCATGCGTGTGTGCCCACATGTGCATGTGTGTGTGCTGCAGGAGACCATGTGTGCATATTGTATGTAGTGAATTTCTATTTACAGGTCTCTCAAGGCTATGGGGAGACGGGAGGGGACAGGGATGCATGCATTCATGTGTATTCTATATGGTAGAAGTGTGTGTAAGTACTGGGTTGTATTTATATGTTTGTGCATTGCATAATTAGGCATGGTTTTGCACACAGGTTGCTCACATGAGCATGCATCTTTTGTTAGAACAGACAGTTGGTAGCACCTGTTAAATTAAGGTTGCAAAACAGTTTCCATTATAATCCTGTTTTGATAAATGTATAACTTTCTGAAGCAAATGTCTAACACCATTGTACAGGAGCACACACACACTCTCTTGTCTTTCTGGGCTCCAATTTTCAAGGCTTTTTCTATCCCTATAGGGGATTGATCTAATTTTATTTTTCATTCATTTATTTATTTGATAAATTCTTTCATCAGTATCAATGAGGAGAAAATAAAGGGGAAATTCACTTTTTCCATTTCAAAAATGGAGAAACAAACTTCTAGGACCGGCTCCAGCAGAAACAGCTGAAGTTTGCAACTTGGCCTGTGTACAGCTCTCAGTGAGGACTAACATCTTTGCATGATTTTTGGGGAAAAAAACCTAAAATACTTTAAGGGATTGAAAATCACTTTGGAGCATGCTCGGTAGCTGAAAAGATTTTAGCGGCGCCCCAAAAAGCCTGTTTCCCTTTGTGCCACTACAATGCACATTCAGTGGTGCTGCTCAAAATCAGCAGGGAGCTAGAAGGGTAAGGATTTTGTTCTCAGTCTGTTAGGGTATTTAGATAAGATTGAAGGAAATGGAGAAATTGTAGACTGTGGGTGAAATCCTGACCCCTAGCAAAGTCAGTTGGACTTTTACCATTGACTTCAACAGGGCCAAGTTTTCACCTGCAATTTTTTTGTCACTGCACAATTTGTGCTGCATTTTTAAAAAAAATAATCTTAAAATTGAAAGTTTTCATTTTAAAACCTATTAAGCTTTATCTTGTTTTCCATGGTCTTCATACAAGAACAGTGGCAAATCTCATTCTGTTCACAGCCTAACTGGAAATCGTTGCTGGTAAAATTTGCAGATTGTGCATAAATTAGTGGAGGGTAAATAACGATGAGTTGTATACACCAGTCTGGATTGTGAGGTAAAGTGGGATAATCTGAACAACAGCTAAAAGCAAGATCTTATATTGAGGAACAAAGAATGTAGGTCACCCTTACAGCATAGAGGACTGTATCCTGAAAAGCAATGATTCTGAAAAGAATTCAGGAGTCATGATTGATAACCAGTTGAACATGAGCTTCCACGGTGATGCTGTAGCTAAGAAGGCGCAAACAAACCTTGGATGTATAAACAAGGAAATATCAGATTGGAGAAGGGACGTAGTTTTTCCTCTATATAGGACATTAGTGAGACGCTTACTGGAACTCTGTGTCCTTTTCTACTGTCCACCTTCCAAAAAGGATGTTGAAACATGGAAAAGGAATCAGAAAAGAGCTACAATAATGATTCAAGATCTGGAAAACCTATTATACAGTGAGAAACATATGAAGCTCAATCTATTCAGTTTATCCAAGAGAAGGTTAAGTAGGCACTTGATCGTGGTCTAGAAGACCCTGCATGAGAAGAGATTTCTAGTAGTAGATGGCTCCTTAATCAGCAGAAAGAGACATAATTAAATCAAGTGGCTGAAAGCTGAAGTTGGGCAAATCCAGACTAGAAATAAGGTACAATATTTTAACAGTTTTCAGAGTAGCAGCCGTGTTAGTCTGTATCTGCAAAAAGAAAAGGAGGACTTGTGGCACCTTAGAGACTAACAAATTTATTTGAGCATAAGCTTTCGTGAGCTACAGCTCACTTCATCGGATGCATTCAGTGGAAACAGTGAAGCAAGGTGGTGGGTTCTCCATCATTTAAAGTCTTTCAATGAAGTTGGGATATCTTTTTTAAAGATATTTTATAACTCAAACAGAAGTTATGTCTTGATGCAGAAATTACTGGGTGACGTTCTATGGCCGGTGTTATGCAGAAGGTCAGGCAAGACGATTATAATGGTCCCTTCTCGACTTTAAATCTGTGAATTTATAGCAAATCCTTTTAATGTCTTAACTAATAGTATTTAATTTCCTTGTATTTTTTAAAAAAAGTATGTTAATGGAACACTGAGCTGGTACAGCTGAAAACCACAAAGTCAGAAAATGTATCTATTATATTACATTATTACCATGCCATCTAGGAGCCTATTCATGGACCAGGACCCCGTTGTGCTAGGCATTGTACAAACACAGAACAAAAAGAGTCTTTGCCCCCAGGAGTTTACAATCAAGTATAAGACAAGAGGCAACAGATGGAGACAGACGGGGGTGGTGATACAAAGAAACAGTGAGATAATATTGGTCCGCATAATAGGCAATGGTCTCGCTGCACCAGCAGCCTAGCTGTTAAGCTTTTGTAGACATCATGGCAAAAGAGTTTTGGGGAGGAATTTGAAGGTGGATAATAAGGTGGTTTTCTGGATGTTTTTTGGAGCATCAGGTTACAGGCTTGATGGTGGTGTCCACACTGATCAAGAAAGAAGGTAGTGGGTCTAACAGCAACTTTAACTGGGAATGTGTTTGTGCTCCTGCATATTGCATGGTATAATTTTTGTGGTGTTATATATTACTGCCCATTGTAAAATAAGTAACATGAAATATACAGGGTGACTTCAGAGAGGACTATAGATCTTGGATGCTTCAATTTTTGAGTGCCCAACTTCAGATGCCATAAAAGGGCCAGATTTTCAGAGACCAGGTGCTCAGAACTTCTGAAAATTAAGCCTCTTCAAAGTGCCAGGTTTAGTACCCAAAAGTTGATGTAGCCAAAATTACTGATCACTTTTGAAAATGTAGGCTGGTGTGCACCATGGCTGAACTAACAGTTTAGTTGTAGTTGAAACCTTAACTTCTGCATTTTGTTACTCTTTCAGTTTAACTCTGCCACCATTAGGTTGCATTTTTATATTTATTAATTGACAGGGGTCAGCAAACTTTGGCTCCCAGCCCACCAGGATAAGCCGCTGGTGGGCCGAGACGGTTTGTTTACCTCGAGCGTCCGCAGGCATGGTGGTAAACCTAAGTAAACAAAATGTCCTGGCCTGCCAGCAGCTTACCCTGATGGGCTGGGACAGCAACTGGTGGGGAAATTTTGGGGGGATGGGGAGAAGCTGGGGGTCAGGGGAGTAATCCCTGTGACCACCCCGCACATGACCCCACCCCTAACCCAGGACCTCCCCACATGACCCCTCCCTGTGTAACCCCTCCCCGCCCCACCGCTAGCCCGGGACTCCCACACTCTCCCCATCCCATCCCTTCCCACCTTACCTGGGGCGGGCCAGGGGAGGATGTCCCTGGCCTGGCCGGAGCTGCCGACACAGAGTCACATACAAGACATCTGCCCTGTCTTTATCAAATTAGGTGTAAAATGAGACAGTTTGTTCTGGCAAACCTGGCTATAGGCGCGGAAATCTGGTTTGTTTCTTTACTCACCGTGGTCTTACTGGAACTGGGAAACTGGCTAGATTTGTGAATTGCTCCAGATGCATGAGAACATGAGAATGGCCATACTAGTTTGCACCAATGGTCCATCTAACCCAGTATCCTGTCTTCCGATAGTGCTTCAGAGGGAATAAACAGAACAGGGTATTTTATCGAGTGATCCATCCCCTATCATCCAATCCCAGTTTCTGGCAGTCACAGGTTTAGGGACACCCAGAGCATGGGGTTGTATCCCCAACCACTTTGGCTAATAGCTATTGATGGACCTGTGCTCCATGAACTTATCTCATTCTTTTTTGAACCCTGTTATTCTTTTGGCCTTCACAGCATCCCAGGGCAACGAGTTCTACAGAATAACTATGTGTTGTGTGAAGAAATACTTCCCTATGTTTGTTTTAAACTTGCTGCCTATTAATTTCATTGGGTGACCCCTGGTTCTTGTGTTATGTGAAGGGGTAAATAACACTTTCCTATTCACTTTCTCCACACCAGTCATGATTTTATAGACCTGTATCATATCCCCCTTAGTTGTCTTTTTTTTCTAAGCTGGACAGTCTCAAGCTTTTTAATTTTGGCTGTTCCATACCCCTAATCATTTTTGTTGCCCTTCTGTGTAGCTTTTCCAATTCTAATATATCTTTTTTGAGATGAGGCAACCAGAACTTCATGCATTATTCAAGGTATGGGCATACGATGGCTTTATATAGTGGCATTATGACATTTTCTGTCTTATCATCTATCTCTTTTCTAGTAGTTCCTAAAATTCTGTTCGCTTTTTTGATTGCCACTGCACATGGAACAGATGTTTTCAGAGAACTATCGACAATGACTCCAAGATCTCTTTCTTGAGTAACAGATCATTTAGACCCCATCATTTTATATATATAGTTGGGATTATGTTTTCCAATGTGCATTACTTTGCACTTATCAACGTTGAATTTAATCTGCCATTTTCTTGCCCACTCACCCAGGTCCCTTTGTAACTCTTCACAGTCTGCTTTGGACTTAACTATGTTGAGTAATTTTGTATCATGTGCAAACTTTGCCACCTTAACATTTACCCCTTTTTCCAGATCATTTATGAATATGTTGAACAGCGCTGGTCCAAGTACAGATCCTTGAAGGACCCCACTATTTACCTGTCTCCAGTGTGAAAACTGACCATTTATTACTACCCTTTTTTCTGTCTTTTAATCAGTTACTGATCCATGAGAGGACCATCCCTCTTATCTCATGACTGCCTACTTTGCTTAAGAGGCTTTGGGTGGGGACAATCTTAAAGGCCTTATAAAAGACCACGTACACTATATCACCGTGGTTCACATGTTTGTTGACCCCCTCAAAGAACTGTAATAGATTGGTGAGGCATGATTTCTATTTACCAAAGCTGTGTTGACTTTTCACCAACAAGTTGTGTTCATATATGTGTGTGACAATTGTGTTCTTTACTATAGCATCAGCCAGTTTCCCTGTACTGAAGTTAGGCTAATCAGCCTGCAATTGCCAGGATTTCCTCTGGAGCGTTTTTAAAAAAACTGGTGTCACATTAGCTATCTGCCAGGCATCTGCTATCAACTAATTTTATGTGATCAGTTACGTATCAGAATTAATAGTTCTACAATTTCACATTTGAGTTTCTTCAGAACTCTTGGGTGAATACCATCTGGTCCTGGTGACTTATTATCGTTAAATTTATCAGTTTGTTCCAAAACCGCCTCTGACACTTCAGTCTGGGACAGTTCCTCAGATTTGTCACCTAAGAAGAATGGCTTAGGTGTGGGAATCTCCCTCAATCCTCTGCAGTGAAGACCCATAATTCATTTAGCTTCTCTGCAACAGCCTTCTCTTCCTTGAGTGTTCCTTTAGTATCTTGATCATTTCGTGACCCCACTGATTGTTTGGCAGGCTCTCTTCTTCTAATGTTCTTAAATTTTTCATTGCTGTTCATTTATGTGTTGTTTGCTAGTTGCTCTTCAAATTCTCTTTTGACCTGCCTAATTAAATTCTGACAAGTCAAGTGTAAAAGTACATGTTCCTTTCTGTTTTCCTCAGTAGAAATTGATTTGTAATTTTTAAAAGATGTCTTTTTGTCTCTAACAGATTCTTTTGCTCTGTTTAGCCAGGGTGGCATTATTTTGGTCCTCTTACTGTTTTTGGGGGGAGGAAGAAGAGATACGTACAATTTGAACCTCTGTTATGGTGTTTTTAAAACATTTCTGTGAAGCTTGCAGGCATTTCACTCTTGGGATTTTTCCTTTTAATTTCTCTATAACTACTCTCCTCATTTTTGTATAGTCCCCCCTTTTTAAATTAAATGATACTGTGGTAGGTTTCTTTGGTATTTTCCCTCTTACAAGCATGCTAAATTAATTACATGATAGTCACTGTTACCGAGTGGTTCAGCTATATTCACCTCTTGGACCAGATCCTGTGCCCCACTTAGGACTAAATCAAGAATTGCTTCTCCCCTTGTGAGTTCCAGGACTAGCTGCTCCAAGAAGCAGTCATTAATGGTGCCTAGAAATTTTATCTCTGCATCCTGTCCTGAGGTGACATGTTCCCAGTCAATATGGGGAAAGATGAAATCCCCTGTTATTTTTGGATTTTCTGTTTTTTAAGCCTTACCAGTCTCCCTGATGAACATTTCACCATTGCCATCCTAGTCAGGTGGTAGGTAGTATATTCCTACTGCTATATTCTTTTATTACTCAAGCATGGAATTTCTATCCATAGAGATTCTACAGTACTGTTTGATTCATTGAAGACTTGCACTATATTTGACTCTATGCTTTCACATACAGTGCCACTCCCTCATCAGTATGATCTACTCTTCCATTCATATATCTTTTGTATCCTGGTGTTCCCATGTCCCCTTAATTATCATCATTTCCCCAAGTTTCTGTGTTGCCTGTTATATCAATATCCTCATCAATACTAAGCACTCAAGTTCACCCATGTTAGTATTTAGACTTCTTGCATTTGTATACAAGCACTTGTAACATTTGTCAATATTGCACTGTCTGCCTACATGTGATGTAATTGAATGGTACTCTTTTTTGTTTGACTGTTTCTCTTCCATTCCTACTTGTACTTTATCAACTTCTAGCCTCTTCTCTTTACTCGGCTGTAAAATTTAATAAATCCTCCCTTAAAGGATGTGTCTGTCGGAACTGTGTGTTCCTCCGCACCTGTCAGTCTCCCCTCCCCACCGCCAGCCCTTAGTTTAAAAACTGCTCTACGACCTTTAATTTTACATGCCAGCAGTCTGGTTCCATTTTGGTTTAGGTGAAGCCCATTCTTCCTGTATAGGGTCCTCCTTTCCCATAAGGTTTCCCCAGTTCCTAATAAACCTTAATCACTCCTCCCAACACCATCATCTCATCCATGCATTGAGCCCCTGCAGTTCTGCCTGCCTGCCTGCCTGCCATGTGCTTGTGAAACTGGAAGCATTTCAGAGAATGCTACCATAGAGCTTCTGGACTTTGATCTCTTACATAGCAGCCTAAATTTGGCCTCCAGGACCCCTCTCCTACCTTTTCCTATGTCATTGGTACCTATATGTACCATGGCCACTGGCTCTGCCCCAACACAGCACATAAGTCTGTCTAGATGTCTCAGGAGGTCTGCAACCCTTTCACTTGGCAGGCAATTGACCATGTGGTTCTCCCGGTCATCACAAACCCAACTATCCATATTTCTAATAAGCAAATCCTGCATTACTATTACCAGTCTCTTCCTAATGACAGGGGTTCTCTACCCAGAGAGGTTTCCTGAGTGCAAGAGCATACCATAACATCATCAGGAAGGAGGTCCCAGTTGTGGGAGTGTTTCCTTCCTCTCCAAGTTGATGTTCTCCTTCCTCAAGGCTTTCACCCTCCTCAACAGCACAGAGGCTGTCAGACTGAGGGTGGGACCACTCTACTGTGTCCCGGAAAATCTCTCTGTCATGTCATGGCAGGGGTCTACTACAGATCACCTAACCAGGAAAAAGAGGTGGATGAGGCTTTTTAAACAACTAACAGAATGATCCAAAGCACAGGACTTGGTGGTGATGGGGGACTTCAACTACCCAGACATCTTTTGGGAAAATAATACAGCAGATTATCCAACAAGTTCTTGGAATGTACTGGAGACCATTTTTTAGTTCAGAAGGTGGAGGAAGCTACTAGGGAAGAGGCTGTTCTAGATTTGATTTTGACAAATAGGGAAGTACTGGTTGAGAATTTGAAAGTGGAAGGCAGCTTAGGTGAAAGTGATCATGAAATGGTAGAGTTCATGATCCTAACGCATGTTAGGAGAAAACAGTGCAGTACAGATAACGGATTTCAAGAAGGCAGACTTTAGCAAACTCAGGGAGTTGGTAGGTAAGATCCCATGGGAATCAAGTCTAAGGGGAAAAACAGTTCAAGAGAGTTGGCAGTTTTTCAGAGAGACATTATTTTTAAGGGCACATGAGCAAAATATCCCAGTGCATAAGAAAGTTAGGAAGAATGTCAAGAGACCACTAAAATAGGCTGAAATAAAGAAAGAACAAGTTAAAAATTATTTAGATAAGTTATATGTCTTCAAGTCACCAGGGCCTGATGAAATACATCCTAGAATACTCAAGGAGCTGACTGAGGAGATTCTGAGCCAAGGAGTAATTATCTTGGAAAAGTCATGGAAGACGGGAGAGATTCCAGCGGACTGGAAAAGGGCAAATATTGTGCCCATCTATAAAACAGGAAATAAGGACAACCCAGGGAATTACAGAGCAGTCGGCTTAACTTCAGTATCTGGGAAGATAATGGACCAAATAATTAAACAATCAATTTGCAAATACCTAGAAGATAGTAAGGTGATGAGTAACAATTAGCATGGATTAATCAAGAACAAATCATGTCAAACCAACCTAATAGCTTTCTTTGACAGTGTAACAAGCCTTGTGGATAGGGGGAAGTGGTAGATGTAGTATATCTTGACTTTAGTAAGGCTTTTGATACTGTCTCACATAACCTTCTCATAAACAAAGTAGGGAGATAAAACCTAGATGGAGCTTCTGTAAGGTGGGTGCATAAATGGTTGGAAAACCATTCCCAAAGAGTAGTTATCAGCGGTTCACAGTCAAGCTGGAAGGGCATTCAGGTGGGGTCCCGCAGGGATCAGTTCTGAGTCCAATTCTGTTCAATATCTTCATCAGTGATTTAGATAATGGCATAGAGAGTACACTTATAAAGTTTGTGGGTGATACTAAACTGGGAGGGGTTGAAAGTGCTTTGGAGGATAGGATTAAAATTCAAAATGATCTGGACAACCTGGAGAAATGGTTGAAATTCAGTAAGGACAAATGCAAAGTACTCCACTTAGGAAGGAACAATCAGTTGCACACATACAAATAGGAAATGACTGCCTAGGAAGGAGTACTGCGGAAAGAGATCTGGGGGTCATAGTGGATCACAAGCTAAATCTGAGTCATCAGTGTAACACAGTTGCAAAAAAAGCAAACATAATTCTGGGATGTATTAGCAGGACTGTTGTAAGCAAGACACGAGAAGTAATTCTTCCGCTCTACTCCACGCTGATTAGGCCTGAACTAGAGTAGTGTACTCAGCTCTGGGTGCCACATTTCAGGAAATATGTGGACAAATGGGAAAAAGTCCAGAGAAGAGCAACAAAAATGATTAAAGATCTAGAAAATATGACCTATGAGGGAAGACTGAAAAATTGGAGTTGTTTAGTCTGGAAAAGAGAAGACCGAGAGGGGACATGATAACATTTTTCAAGAACATAAAAGATTGTTACAAGGAGGAGGGAGAAAAATTGTTCTTCTTAACCTCTGAGTTCAGGATAAGAAGCAATGGGCTTAAATTGCAGCAATGGAGGTTTAGGTTGGACATTAGGAAAAACTTCCTAACTGTCAGAGTGGTTAAGCACTGGAATAAATTGTCTAAGGAGGTTGTGGAATCTCCATTACTGGAGATTTTTAAGAGCAGGTTAGACAAACACCTGTCAGGGATGGTCTAGATAGTAACTTAGTCTTCCATGAGTGCTGGGGACAGGACTAGATGAACTCTTGAGGTGCCTTCCCATCCTACAATTCTGTGACTCTGTCTCCCTTAGCTGGTCCAGTTCAGCCACTTTGGTCTCAAAAGCCTATACTTGGTCTCTGAGGGTCATGAGCAGGTAATCATGGGCAGGTAATCATACTTGTTGCATTCAGTGCAATAAACTAGATAGCTCCCACTGTGTTGCTGGAATTCTGCCTGCATTATTTTGACTCTTGCAGGTTTTTCTGTGTTTGTTTTTTGGGGTTTTTTTTTTTTTTTTTTGGGGGGGGGGTGGCATTTATTTGCCTAAATGTAGAGAATGTTTGTTAAATGTATCTGGCTGTCCTGCTCCTGCTCAAACTCTTTTTCAAAACTCCCCTGTTCGCTAGCTCCTCGGGCCACTTAGGAGCAGGCTTTTTAAAATCCAGTTCTCCTTGGGTTAGCTCCACCTCCTTATCAAGGGATCCTAAAGGGATTATGGATCAAAGGATGGGAGGCTGCATTCTTGTTAGGAAGCTCTCAACCTTGTCTAGAAGGCTGCTAGGCTCAGCCCACAGCCCCCAAACAGACTGCACTGTAGCCTGCTTTGCATGTAGAGCCTGTTTTCCACGTCTGTCTGGTTTTAGCCGTATTTTCTTCTTTGTTCTCCTTCATTGGCATGTGCCATGTAAAACCATTTGCCTGTGTCACCAATATGCCAGACATTTTTCTCACTTCAGTATAAAATCATCTAGGTGTTAGGAATATAAGTAAAGCAGAGTAAATGTGAAAATAAAACCGATCTACGATAATAGCTGATGACGGAGATGGTAGAATTATGGAGCCAGTCCTATTAAGGATTTTTTTCTGTTGACAGCTAGAACTCTTTCTGTTACCGTTATGGTGTGTTACACTAGGAAATGTTACTGTGAATTTTACTGTCTGTAGAGTGAAGATTGAAGAGACTTAGGATCTGATTAATTTCCCCTTCCAAATGGGTATTGTTTAGTCCAGGTAGGGACAATTTGGGAATTTTGGGTAGGATGGTATAATTCACAAATCCACATAGCCTGTTTAATTTCGGTTATTTAAATTTGGTTGCAGGGATTTCTGGCTTTCCTTGTAATACGATGCAGGTTTATTCGTTGTTAGCATTGTGGACTATACGCTCATTGAGACAAGTGCTGTTTGACAGACTCATTTAGAATCGCTCCCAGCATCCTGGTGATGCCAAGGGCAGTCTTTAAGAGCACTAATTTTAAAGAAAATCCACACCTAGGAGCTGTGCTTTTACTTCAAACCAGATGTGCTTTGCGCGGCCCTGCAAGTAATTGCCATCAAGGACCAGAAGGGATGTAAACAGTGTTGTAACAGTTATTGTGTAATATGCCCTCCACACACACCTTCTCCCCATACACACACACTTCCGGAATCTTTAAACTTTAGCTCAACGTCTTTTGACTCTATCCCTCTACCCTCTCATGCTGCTATTTTAAATGGGCATTTTATCAAAAGAATGTGAAGGTGTTGCAGGTACATTGTGCAGCAAAGGATGTGACCAAATGATGAGCAAACTCTAGACGCAACACTTAGCAGTAAAAAAACAGTTCATAGACTCACTCATCTCTGATAGCTGCCTTCCTTCCCTGGGTTTCAGGGAGATGAATGTCAGTGAATTGTACTTCGTTAATTTATTTCACAATCATAGCAGGTAAGCTGTAAAAGCAGTAGATATGATCCCAGATAATTAAATGTATCCAACCAAGGGGCCTGCCCAAAGAAATTGGAAGAAGACTAGGGATGGGTCACTCAGCTATGGCTTCCCTTAAGGAAGTAGAAAAACCATGGCATCTTGAAATGTACAAAGGCAGGATTGGTGAAAAGCTTAATTTTTTCTGTAATGATTTATGAATGTGAATTGTGGGAAGTTGATGCTGCTGACAAGAAAAAAATTGAAGCTTTTGAAATGTGGTGCAGGTGAAGACTCTTGCATATCTCCTGAATAGAAAAAAATGATGAATGCCTATGTTAGGAATATTATTGGAAAGAAGCAGACCCTAATGTCAGAAATCAAAGACACACATGTATGTACTTTGGTCATGTTAGGTATAGAGGTGGAAATAACCTTGATAACATTATCATGGAGAGAATGGTGGAACATCATCCTAGTCGGGCTCAACATGGGAGGAGATGGGTGGATGGTGTGCACCGGATCACTGGAAGGTCAGCTGCTGAATGCTTAAAGTGAGCAATGGATCCTGAAGGCTTCCGAACATTCTGCTATGAATATTCAGACATGAATAAATAGATTTACTTGCTTTAATTCCTTCCATGAACTATGGCACAGGCTTTTTCTCCAATGAATAACTTTAAGATGTGACTTCCCTGTCTCCTTTTTATACCAATCCTTTCTGGAGACTTTTGCCTGAATTTATTTGATTTCTTTCATAAGAAACTTTCACAAGATTACACACACAAAAATATACTGTCAGTCTGCTATATTTCTTTTAACCTGAAAACAACTATTCCTTTTAAAGGTAAGCTGCTCCATAACTAGGATAACCACTCAAAATTTCTTGGAGAAAATCATTAGTGAATTGAAAGCAAAAATTGCACGTTATGTTCGTCTCTGTGGAACAGTTTTTATTTTAACAGCTTTACAGGATATTCATAAAACCTCCCACATTTCTTCAGGCAGCAGCCAAATGCCTGATGTGAAAGTTCCAGATATTCTGGAGTGGTCCTCAGCTTTTCAGCTTCCTTCTTGTAGACATATTTGTCACAGGTTGTGCAGCGTATAGCCTAAAATAGGCCTTCCTGCCACAGTTTGCCTTACTAGTCACTTCCCCACTGTTTACACAGAACTATCCCATACTGATAGCTCTTCAGTGTGTTTGTGTGTTTGTTTAGAAGTGACCTTAAAAGATATAAGTTGGGGGCTGAGGTGGACAATGTGTGGTTTTTTTCCGGTTTCCAAAATCATAAATGGAGACTTAGGAGACCTGACTTCCATGTTTTTCTCCTCCCTTCTGCTAATAAACCCAGGAGCAAGACCCTCTCGCTTCAACAAGCTCAGTGTAAACTGAACTGTTTGAATCTGATCCCTCTGAAGTAAACGGACTGAAAGGAGGCCAACAACCTTTCTCTTCTGTTGGTGTTTGGAATGAGAAAGGGAAATCAATGTCACTTAAAATTCTCTCTTTATTGGAATCTCACTGTAACTAGATGTTTTGGTGTTTCAAACACACTCCAAATCATGTCCTTGCTCTCTATCCAGGTCTGGATTTATTCCTGTAGAAATAGAAACAATGACATTTAGTCCCATTAGCAAAACAAAACAACAAAAACACCCACCACTTTTATTTCTTCTTCAACTATATCACAGAGACAGCAGCTTTGTTCTCCCTCCCCGCCCCCCCCAGTTCTGTTCTTTAGTTGCATGCAAGCCGTATTTTCTCCAGTAAAATTGGGGGGAAATAAATCATTCTGTCCCATATTGTTTTAGGTTCTTGAAATATTTATATAACCTCTGTCATTTAGTGTAGGTTTACTCATAATATGTAGTTCTATCAGAACATGGGTAGCACACAGAGTAGTACTGGCATGAAGTGGTAGAGCTGGTTGGAAAAGGGAATTTTCATCCTGTGGGAAATTCTGATGTTTTGACATCTGTTTTTGTCTTGAATCCGGATGAAATATCAAAATTTTTCACATATGAAAAATTTCAGAAACATTTCAATTTGGAACTGTCAAAAAATTTCATGTTTTTGATCAAAAGAAAAAGTTTTTGACATTTCAAATCAAAAAATTTCATTTAGAAATGTTAATTCAAAACAGAATTTTCATTTTGGACCAACATTTCCATTTAGAACAACCTGATGGTAGCACACAGGAGTGGCATAATGCAGATAACAGCTGGAACAATCTTCTCTCCTTCTTTCAGTGGGCATCTCCTAATGTTTCATCCTGTTCTTCTCTCTACACCTCACATTTCTAAGGGTATGTCTATACTTAACGTGGATCGACGATATGGCGAACGATCCACCGGGGGTCACTCTCCCATCGACTCCGGTAGTCCACCCCAATGAGAAGCATAAGATAAATTGATGGCAGAGTTTCTCCCGTTGACCCAGCATGGTGTACACACCACAATAAGTCAACCTAAGCTACGTCGACTCCAGCTATGTTATTCACATAGCTGGAGTTGCATAACTTAGGTTGACTTAACCCCGTAGTGTAGACCTTCCTTAAGTGTCCTTATCAACAAATGTGACTTCTGATACCATCTTTACACCAACAACTCACATATCTACCACTCTACTAAAGCAAGGATGTAGCCACAGATGGGCTTGGGTGGGCATGGCCCACCCAATTAGCCCCAGGCCCACCCAAATCTGAAAGTATGTGAACCCCCCTCCCTCCCTTACAACAACAATGTGGCAGTGGTGGGTTGCTCAAGGGGCCAGGCAAGGAGACGGAGAGTGTTCACTCCCGGGAGCTTCTGCCTGCCCTCATCCTATTCCCACCAGGGAAGTGGGGGACACACTACTAAGGGGAACACAGTTGCACTACAGAGACCTGTATGGACTTCCCATAGCTGTGCAGTTTGGGAGGGCTGTGCAGCCTGAGGTGGCAGGGGTCCAAGCAGAGGAACAGAGAGGTAGAGGGGCTGCTGCTTCTGTGGTGTAAGGAACAATGCATTACATGAGAGGTGAAAGGGACTGGGTAGCTGGGATAGGATATGGGGCTCACGGTGCTGGAGCCAAAAAGTCATCAGCCAGGCTCTCTGGTCATGGCCAACATAAGTTTGGGTCCACCAACATTTTCATTCCTACCTACCTATCTCTATCCATCCAATCCAGCATCTCTGCTTGGATGGCAACCCATAGTACCAGCCCTCGTACATGCGCTCTGATCTAGGAGGCCACAGCTGTGCAGTCTTTGTCATGTCAATATCCTTCCTGAAGAACTATGCATTTAAACACCAAATTCCACCCCTGGGAAAAAAGTCTAATGTACACACTCCTCTTGGGGATATTCTTGGGGGAAAGGACCTATGAGTCACTTACCATTGTCTGGCAGCAATTTTTAAGAATCCTCCAGTTGTGACATCAAAATGGCAGTTGGCTGGCTACCTGTACATCATTCTGTGGGACAGTTTCCTTTTCTGTAAGTTGCCTCCGGGAGTGCTGTCGGCTAAGCTGACCAATGAGTATAATTAGTAGTGCTGATGCAGTTTGGAAAGTGGGCGTGGTCACAGAAATAGGTGAAAGAGACACAAATCTCTCACTGTGCTGGAGAAGAGATTCAGAAAGGTACCTTTTGAAAATCCCAAAGTGACTCAGCAGCACAAGACCCAGTGACTTTTAATGGAATTTATGCTTCTAAGTCAGGTAGGCATCTCTGAAAATCCCATCCTTAATGAATTGCTCAAAGCAGGTTGTGACAGAGAAATGGCACAGGCCAAATCCCAGTCCAGCTGCTTGTTGAAATAAGCACGTGTTCAACACCCAGACTCCATGCATCTGAAGAAGTGGGGTTTTTACCCACGAAAGCTTATGCCCAAATAAATCTGTTAGAAGGTGCCACCGGACTCCTCGTTGTTTTTGTGAACACCCAGACTGATTCCTGTCCTGTCTATAAGCAGGGTCTGGTCTGACTATGTCTTGACTTGGTTTCCATGGTGGGTGCCAGTAGATCGTATAAGTCAATTATAGCCTTTCTGTTACAGAAAAAGTAATCAATATACTCTCTATCTGTTCAGTACCCCATGGCATCTGTCTTATATTCTGCCTGGTCCCCTCTCTCGCTGCCTTTTGTGGCACTACATAGCAAGCAAGGGTGTACGCCCGGCCCATATCTACTTCACAAACGTTGGTTCAGTAATATTGACGGTACCAGAGACCAATTGAAATAGCCACATCTTTCTCCAACAAAACCTCCTTATTCTTCTGTACAGCCAGTTTATGTTTGGGCCCATTGCTAGTCACAGATAAATAATAAAGTACAATAACAAAGATACCACATGGCAGGGAGGGACAACAATCCATAAGACAAATTTTCTTAATACAAAACCTCCTGACAAATATCCCATCATTTGGCAAATGTAGTGTGGCAACACGGCCACCAGATTATGGTGTCTTCACTGGCAGAGTTACTGAAAATCTGCAGTCCACTACCAACTACCTGTCACCCCAGCGTTTGACGGTAACATGACTTTCTTAGCAAAGCACTGTGCTACTGCAGGCAAGAAGACGGTTTAGATTGAAATCTCCCTTTCAGGAGCCAGCCAGTTATATGTTGATTGAAGCTGTTGAAATACCTGTGGCTTTTAAAGCACTGCAACCTTGTGTTCTGGTGAGGCTACACAATGGGTTTCAATTGCTTTGCTCAGTTACTCACTGACTTCCTTCAGGTTAGGCGAATTTGTCCATTAAGGTACCTTTAAAGGCTGAGTGGGGCACATGGTTGTTGGACACCAACACTGCTATAATAACTAACTAGTTTATTTCACCATGTTGAGCAAACTTTTAGATCTCTGGCCCTAAAGTTTGGGTAATGGGAAGGTGTCAGAGCAATGCATCTCGTATGTGATCACTAATGACTAGGAGCATAATGCTGGCATCAAGTTCTAAAACACTGGGCCCTCTGAGGACTACGTTGACAATAGTTGCATATACACACACTAATTTGTGAGAAGTCTTCATAGGCTATTGCTATTCAGGAGCCACTAACATCCAGGGAGATGCTTGGATATACATTATATTATCGATTGCCAGATGAATGCAGTTGGAGCATTGCTGACAAGCTCATATCAGGCAATATCAAAGTAGAAAGGTTACCAAGGTGGATCCTGCAACCTTGATGAATCTTGCTTTCACTCAAGCACTTGAAACCAATTTTCTCAGCTAGTTCAAGGCAGTGACAATTCTAAGAGTTCCTCCAATACTGCTCCACATCCACATGATCTGGGACACCAAATCCTGCTGATGTTTTGCAAAGGAGAAATCTCAACTTCATTGTGGGGGAATCCAGTGATTGTACAGGCGATTACAGAAAAGTAAAATGCACTGTTCAGTGGAGGAGAGAAATAAGTCCCCGAGCCTGAGACGGACCAAGAAGCAAACAATAACTAATTTAGCAAACTCCAGGAGTTACTCTCAAAATTTCCTTCCTGATGTACAGTGTCAATGATGAAACATCAAAATTGTTTTCAAATAAACAATGGGCCATTACCATAACGTTTCCAAAGCTACAGCTGGCAGTCCTCGCTTTGTTGATGCAGATGGTGATGAATAGAACTGGTTGAAAATGTTCTAAAGAAAAGTATTTTTGTAAAAAAAAAAAGAAAAAGAAAAGAAAGAAACAAAAAAAAAGCCTATTTTGGAAAATAGATTTTTGTCACAAACTGTTAACTTCAATTTTTTTCATTTTTCTCTACGTTTGTTACTTATTTTATATTGAAAACATTGAAATGGTTATTAAAAACTTTCATCTGCAAAACAAACAAAACCTAATTTCAACAACCATTTCAAAAAAGCTTTCATAACATGTTCAGTCAAAATTGTAGTTTTTTCACAAACTCAAATATGGATCTGTTTAAAAAGCTGTGAAATTGAAGCGATGGAATTTTTTCACAGAAATTGTATTTTTTAGTAAGGTTCCATTGCAAGTGCCATTTAGTCTAGGGAGAGGTTTAAACCGTTGAAATAAACAGTGAATAAGAACACACACTTACAAGTAGAAGCTCTTAAAATGTTCACTATCTATCCCTAGCCCTTTGGAGTCAGCACTTTTAGTACTGTTCCTGCCCATATCCAATAGCTACCGCTGGGCATCAGGTGAGCGTTGTTTGTATGCAATCTTATCAGCTCCAATCAGATCCGAGGTCTATAAAACCATGACTGGTGTGGAGAAAATGAATAGGGAAGTGTTATTGACCTCTTCATAAACCACAGAAACCAGGAGGGGTCACCCATGGAATTAACAGGCAGCAGGTTTAAAACAAACACAAGGACGTACTTCTTCACACAGCACACTGTGGAACTCGTGGCCAGGGGATGTTGTGAAGGCCAAGATTATAACTGTGTTCAGAAAAGAATTAGATAAATTCATGGATTAGATAAGGTCCATTAATGGCCATTAGCCAAGATGGTCAGGGACACAAACCCATGCTCTGGGTGTTCCTACCCTCTGTTCGCCAGAAGCTGGGACTGGAGAACAGTGGATGGATCACTTGCTAATTCCCTGTAAAGCATCTGGCATTGGCCGCTGTCAGAAGACCAGGTACTGGATTAGATTGGCCGTGGGTCTGACCCAGCATGGCCATTCTTATGTTCTTATCCACAAGGTATCTTGGCCTTGGAAGAGATGCTAAGTTTGTTATAGACATTAATATTCCTTTTGATTATTTTAAATGAGTGCATGGCATTGTGGCCAGTGACATGGACAATGGCGTACTGTTGTGATGTGTAGGCCTGACTGCTTTGTGTAACCTTGCCACAACAGCACACAACGTTTGGATTGGATTATCATTTGCCTAATGGGAATGGATATCTTTATCACCTAGGACTAGAGTCATGGATTATGATGTGTGTGGATAAGGTGCACTGCATACTAGGATGTTAGACCTGGAGAGGGGATGGCAGTCTACGTTTATACATCTAGCATATGTTCACAAAGTTCTTTCACCTGGGTCTTTGATAGGTGATAAATGGATGGATGGCTTCAGCAACGTGATGCTGTCATGCTTGAGGAATAAGGTGTTGTGTTAAAATGGTAGCACGCTTAGCTACAGCATCTGGCACCCAATCAAAAGTAACAGGGTTATCCTCATGTCACAGGTTCGTTGGCTTCTGCCTGGCTATCAAAGAGATGGGTTTGGACACATGGCATTCTCTTGTGTAGGTTTCCCTTCTGATTGCAATTATCGATTAGCATTCTTTTAACAATGGGTTGTTTCATGTTTTATTTAAATCCAGGAGCACAGAAAAGGCCAGAGCTCAGTATTGTCCACCTGAGAGTCTGCCCTAGGTATTTCACAGTCCCAGTCCCCGAGGCAGAGTTCTGATGGGCAGTGATAGAAAACTGCAGCAGAGAAGGATGATGCAGCCATACAGCCACAATGATTTGAAATACGTCACCATGAAGCATTATCCTGTCTCCTGCTTCCGAATCCCTGACTAGGGAACTTACTTGAGTATAATATCATATTGTCTGTAAGCACTAGTGCATCTCTGTCAAAGTGTCTGCAAGAATGAGAGGAGCAGTTACATCTGTGTTGCACAGTCCAGGAATGTGTTCATGTAGCAGATCTTAGTACCCATGATGAAAGCTCCAGGGCCCAAGGAAAACTGCCGGGAGACAGAGGCCATCAGTGCACTGCCTCCTTGTCATAGCTGGAATGCTCGTATCAGCAGCAGCATGCCAGGTTACAGTGCAACTGGATTCATAACCCGTGCTGAATTAGCTACAGCTGTATCCGACGGGCACCTCTGCTTTATGATCCTGTGCTACGCAGGAGGCTAGACTGGGTGATCATAATGGTCCCTTCTAGCCTACAATCTGAGTCCCCACATCAGAGGTGAACTGAAGCATCACTTCCAGTCTGCAGCTGGCTCCAGCTGGTCCATTAGGACCAGCGAAATGCCAGGCAGCTAATACACATTTAAAAGCAGACCACTACTAGAGTTCAGCTCCTGTCTCTTGGAGAAATAATATCCATTCCTTTTTCTAACCTCCCTCTGCCCTCCCCCCAAAGAAATTAGATATAGAAAAATACATTTAAATATCAGGTTGTTATTTAAACTGATAACAACCAGGAAATGAAAAGTTAAGCCTGATGCGGTGTCCTTAACTCAGTGCCTCCACATCCCCGCTCTGCAGCGGTGCGAATAAAGGATGAAGCCTCATCCTGAAGTTTCCATTTCCTGGCTGTTGTCAGTTAATGTCACAATGTTACTGTCATCCAAACTTCTTCTTTGAAAAAAGATTCACGCACAATGCACTCTAGCATCCCAGGGGAATATGCAGGGGCAGGGATGCTAAATAGCTTTTGGGGTTTCATATTTCATCTAAAATTAACTTACTTAATATTTTGTTGGGGAGGGGAGTGACAAAATTTGATTCTAAATAATTAATATTAAAACCCATGCACTGCTCCGCAATTGCAGGGGGAATATGTAAAAGGAGGGGGTTTAAAATCTTTTTACCATGATATTTAAGCTATTAGTAGTAAATTTCAGAGCATGCCATTAAAACATTGCTACTTCTTGAAGTGTTCCTGTTTCAATCCTGCTGACAAAAGCATCCGGCATATCCTGACTGTCTCTGGATACCATAACATTGACTTGGACCAAACAGAGAATGAGAGGGGGTGAAGGAGGAGATTGAGCATTAGAAACTGTATGTGCTAAACAGGTGTTCAAGGAGAGCATCTTTGTTGTCTGAAAGGAGACGTTTTTGTCAGCGTAAAGGTCCAGCTGAGCAGCACAAGAGCACAGGTCAGATTTGAGACTCATAAATCTGTTGTGGCAAAAATGCAACAAAATATTTCATGAAAGCACTAACCCACTTTAAGCTGAATTTCTTGAGTGGTGGGAGGCACTTGGACTTTGGCCTTGTGCTTCATTATGTACCCTCGGCATGGCATTTTTGTGCGTTAGCTGAACACCTTGTTATCTGTTATGGTTTACTTCCAAGTCTCTCTTCTGTTGCTCTTATTTTTTCCATCTGGGGGAGGGAGAATGACAGGTTTCTGATTGTGTTTTAAATTCAGTCTGTTATGTCCATCTTTCAGTAACAGATGATAGATGTGCTATAATTTTTTTCATATGAATTCATAACCCTTCTTGTTCTACCTTTGCTCAGTCTCTCTCCCTTCCAATCTGTTCCGTGGTCAGGCTTGTGGCAGGTGCATCTTTCTTTATTGCCTTGAAAAATATGGTACTTTTATTCTTATTAAACTCACAATATCTTAAACGAAATTCAAATTTATCTGCAGAAGTCACACTATTTTTAATGTGAATCATAAACATCAGTAATGCAATTTTTAAGGAGCTGATTTCCCACATAAGAAGAAAAATCTTTGAATCTAGCAATCCAGTTTTCCTGCTCTGAACAAAGTTTCTGGTGATAACTTTCCATATTCTGTACAATACTTTAAGAGTATAGAGGCAAAAGGGAAAGAGACCTTGTAAAAGGGATACCCTTCTCTATCTATTTATATATACACATATATGTGTGTTTATACATGTGTATGATTGCTTTGTGTATTCGCACAGGCACAGATGGAGAGGAAGAAAGCGTTAGATTTAAATATATAATGTCACTGATGTCTATCTTGTGGTGTACATATTGCCTGTAGAATACAGGTGATGGCTTTTTGCATTTGTGTGTGTTTTTTATATTGTAACAGTGTCAGCAATCATAACTCTCAAATCCTGTTGTTGGCACTAACAGAGGTTATACATGTTTTTGAGGGATAAATTTACGTCCTTTTCCCCCCTAACATTAAAAAAATGTTTTTGACGGGAGCTCTTTTAGGCTGCAATCTGTGCTCCTGGGATTTTATACCACCCCTGTCACTGTAGTATCTGAACCCCTGATCTGTCTTTGTAGTGGGGTCGCTCTGGGGAAACAGCCTACCCAGCGCACAGACTTATCTCTTTGCCCCAATATAACCAGCCTCTATCTCTTCCATATGTATTGTTTCTAATTCTTCCTTCATTTAGGGACAACTTCTGTCCTCATTAATTCAGGAAGTAGTTCCAATTAACTCTACTCCCGTGAGTAAAACGAGAGATTTAGATCTCTGTTAGTAAGTTCTTTGGGGCAAGAATGGTGTCCTTTTATAGTCCGGTAAAGCCTTGTGCACACCAGCGATACTTCATAGGATATAAAAATAATAATAATAATAATGGTTTAGGGAACGCCCCAACCATGAGGGTTTGTAAATGTGCGACAGACCAAAACCATGAGTATGATTCCAAAATTCGGCAAAGCCTGTGTTCAGCGGACATATTTCTATTATTTTAATTTCAGTTAAAACAGTTTCTGTGGATGTAAATTTGCCTCTGTTCTGTTTATAACCCAACTGTTGCAGTATTGTGCCGCTGCATGAGACCCAGCAAATGAAAATGACAAGAATCCAAAGGAACGGATACGTCTACTCTCAGAGTGCAAACCGAGGAAATACAGAAAGGAGTAAGCAGCATGGCTGGTGAAAAGTAAATTAGTTTTTTTATTCCTTCAATTTTAATAATTGAAATTGTGGTTGAGAGTTCAGAGCACTGGGCTGGGACTCAGAAGCTCTGCTCTGGCTCTGCCATTGGCCTGGGTGACCTTGAGCAAGTCACTTCACTTCTCTCTTTCTGAATTCCCCCATCTGTAAAATGGGGATTAATAATACTGACCTCCATTGTAAAGCACTCTGAGACCTAGAGATAAAGAGCTATATAAGAGCTAGATTTTATTTATTAATAACATGCTCTTGCTCTGCTTTGAAACTGTAAAGCATCATAATTGCAAGGTAAATAGATATGTCTTGTTTTTTCTTAGTCAATATGATTTTTATCTGGAGTGTCCCTTTACAAAACCCCTGTATGTTCACAAGGCACAAACCCAGCAGAAGAATGCAATGTAACCACATGCTGGATTTACTTACCAGGAGCTCTTATCTGTATTTTTGTACCCGTAATGCTGCTATATTTTTTCACAAAAGAGAAACTAATATAGGAAATCCCTAAGCAGAATTTAAGAAACAGATTCTGATTTAGTCACAAAAGGTGAAGTTTGAATTTTTTTTAAAAGTGGACATTTTCTGCAATCCTTGTGAAATCACGAAAGCAGCTTTAATCCGAGGAGTTCAGACCTGAAGTTGAAGCTCCACTCTAGTTCAGATGCTTATGCCTGGATGAGGCAGAAATCTCCAAGCACTGAGTGATCATACATTTAGGTCCAATCCAGCAAGATGCTGAGTGCTCCCTGTGAGCACTTAAGCACTGAAATCAATTGTACACAGTATCTAATAGGTAGGGCCCTGCCAAATTCACCGTCCATTTTGGTCAATTTCACGACCATAGGATTTTAAAAATTGTAAATTTCATGATTTCAGCTATGTAAGTCTGAAATTTCACAGTGTTGGAATCATAGGGATCCTGACCCAGAAAGGAGTTATGGGGAGGGGGTCTCAAGGTTACTGAGGGGGGGGGCGGTGGTTCTACTATAATTACTTCTGCGCCGCTGCTGGCAGTTGTGCAGCCTTCAGAGCTGGGCAGCTGGAGGACGGTGGCTTCTGACTGGGAGCCCGGCTCTGAAGGCGGAGCGGCGCCCTCAGTCAGCAGTCACCAGTCTCTGGCCACCCCGCTCTGAAGGCGGAGCGGCGCCCTCAGTCAGCAGTCACCAATCTCTGGCCACCCCGCTCTGAAGGCGGAGCGGCGCCCTCAGTCAGCAGTCACCAATCTCTGGCCACCCCGCTCTGAAGGCGGAGCGGCGCCCTCAGTCAGCAGTCACCAGTCTCTGGCCACCCCGCTCTGAAGGCGGAGCGGCGCCCTCAGTCAGCAGTCACCAGTCTCTGGCCACCCAGCTCTGAAGGCGGAGCGGCGCCCTCAGTCAGCAGTCACCAGTCTCTGGCCACCCCGCTCTGAAGGCGGAGCGGCGCCCTCAGTCAGCAGTCACCAATCTCTGGCCACCCCGCTCTGAAGGCGGAGCGGCGCCCTCAGTCAGCAGTCACCAGTCTCTGGCCACCCCGCTCTGAAGGCGGAGCGGCGCCCCCAGTCAGCAGTCACCAGTCTCTGGCCACCCCGCTCTGAAGGCGGAGCGGCGCCCTCAGTCAGCAGTCACCAATCTCTGGCCACCCCGCTCTGAAGGCGGAGCGGCGCCCCCAGTCAGCAGTCACCAGTCTCTGGCCACCCCGCTCTGAAGGCGGAGCGGCGCCCTCAGTCAGCAGTCACCAATCTCTGGCCACCCCGCTCTGAAGGCGGAGCGGCGCCCTCAGTCAGCAGTCAGCAGTCTCTGGCCACCCAGCTCTGAAGGCGGAGCGGCGCCCTCAGTCAGCAGTCACCAATCTCTGGCCACCCCGCTCTGAAGGCGGAGCGGCGCCCTCAGTCAGCAGTCAGCAGTCTCTGGCCACCCAGCTCTGAAGGCGGAGCGGCGCCCTCAGTCAGCAGTCACCAGTCTCTGGCCACCCCGCTCTGAAGGCGGAGCGGCGCCCTCAGTCAGCAGTCACCAGTCTCTGGCCACCCCGCTCTGAAGGTGGAGCGGCGCCCTCAGTCAGCAGTCACCAGTCTCTGGCCACCCAGCTCTGAAGGCGGAGCGGCGCCCTCAGTCAGCAGTCACCAGTCTCTGGCCACCCAGCTCTGAAGGCGGAGCGGCGCCCTCAGTCAGCAGTCACCAATCTCTGGCCACCCCGCTCTGAAGGCGGAGCGGCGCCCTCAGTCAGCAGTCACCAATCTCTGGCCACCCCGCTCTGAAGGCGGAGCGGCGCCCTCAGTCAGCAGTCAGCAGTCTCTGGCCACCCAGCTCTGAAGGCGGAGCGGCGCCCCCAGTCAGCAGTCACCAATCTCTGGCCACCCAGCTCTGAAGGCGGAGCGGCGCCCTCAGTCAGCAGTCACCAATCTCTGGCCACCCCGCTCTGAAGGCGGAGCGGCGCCCTCAGTCAGCAGTCACCAGTCTCTGGCCACCCAGCTCTGAAGGCGGAGCGGCGCCCTCAGTCAGCAGTCACCAATCTCTGGCCACCCCGCTCTGAAGGCGGAGCGGCGCCCTCAGTCAGCAGTCACCAGTCTCTGGCCACCCCGCTCTGAAGGCGGAGCGGCGCCCTCAGTCAGCAGTCACCAATCTCTGGCCACCCAGCTCTGAAGGCGGAGCGGCGCCCTCAGTCAGCAGTCACCAATCTCTGGCCACCCAGCTCTGAAGGCAGCCGTGCAGAAGTAAGGGTGGCCTGGGATGGTGCTGCCACCCTTACTTCTGCGCTGCTGCTGCAGGCAGGGCGCTGCCTTTAGAGTTGGGTGCCAGGCCAAAAGCCTCTGCTCTCCGGCCGCCCAGCTCTGAAGGCAGCACAGAAGTAAGGGTGGTGATACCGGGACCCCCCATAAAATAACTTTGTGACCCCCCTGCAACTCCCTTTTGAGTCAGGATCCCCAATTTGAGAAACACTGGTCTCCCCCGTGAAATCTGTATAGCATAGGGTAAAAGCACACAAAAGACCAGATTTCACGGGAGGAGACCAGATCTCACAGTCTGTGACGTGTTTTTCATGGCTGTGAATTTGGTAGGGCTCTACTAATAGGAGTGGGGCCAAATGATGCAGGGCATCTGGCAAACACATATACTATAGCCCTTTGTTTATAACCTTTCCTGTGGATAACATCATTTTATAGATAGATACGCTAAGAAAAATGAGGTTTCATAAATAATTACATGTGCCATGAATATATTGGACGTATATAATACATTTCTAAATAGTAGTATGTATGTATACACAACAAAGACATGGAGTACATGAATATCATACAACAAACCATTGTTAGCCCGGCTACATCATCTGCACAGGGAAACCTGAGCTGCTTTTGTGGCTGGGGACTTCTTACTGTGACCTGCTGCTCAACTGGATCAGGCGTTTCTCCAGCAGCCGTTTTAAACTTGCACCTTTGATGAAATATGCACATAGAGCTGGCATATTGGACTGCTTATTTTTCGGGGGTAGATTCTTTATTGTCTCCGGAATTCATTTCGCTCTGCCGATTTTATATAAAGAAATGATGGACATTCTATAATTTTGTTTTTCATATCAATTTATAATTCTTGTTGTTCTTCCCCATCTCCCACCTTGATCAGAAGCTGGGCTGGTGGCAGCTGCGTTTTTCCTTATTGCCTTAGAAAACTGCAGGCCTTTTTTCATATTAAGCCTACAAGATCTGCAATGAAATTCAGATTTATAGCTGGAAATAGCCCTATTTGTAATGTAAACAGTACAGCAGTTTGAAGAAGCAGAGAGGGTGTTTTCTTTGTGTTTTTCTCTCTCTGAACTTCTGTTACCTACAAGTGCTCTTTTTAAATTTTCTGGCAACATGTTATAATTGATAATGGTATTTAAGCAGCATCTATTACCATCCGGTGTGGTGCAAAGTGAGCCATCATAGAAGATGAGCTTTAAAAAATTGCTTTAACGCTTAGAGAAAATGAAATTTTTATACTTGATTTTCTCATGGTCGGACAGATGCAACTAAACACAATTTGAGCTGTCACTTCACAACAGAAAAAAATGCAATTTTGGAATGTTTCAAATGAGCCTGATATTAGATTCTATAACTCAGAATGACACAGGAAATAGTATTTGCAACATGATTGGTTCATTAATATTTGGTAATTGCAGTCCATCATTTTAAAAGGGAAACTAAAACACAAACAAATGATCTCAGCATCCAGCAGTCGCAGTATCCGAGCTGTCATCTCTGGGAGGGGTTTTAGGAGAGATACAAGTTGTGTATATTTGGAGGCTTATATTTTTTCCTATCTCCTTCATCATTTCAGGAGACTGATTTTCATCATAAACTAACATGTCAGACAAAGCATTTACATTTAAAAAAAATTATTTCACGATTTTCCACATGCACATTTGATGTAAACCCTGGAGGTGTATTCCCTGAGTACCTATTACCTCCATTTTAGGGAAATTACATTAAATTATTAGTGACAAATTTACTTGTCTGCCAATGTGTTTTTCTGGAACTTTACTACAACATCAATACTTGGCTGTTTTATATGGGCCCTCATTTACCTGTCTTTGAAGGCAGTCACCCCTCTGGGAGCGCTGCTGTCACTAACAGGCACTAGGAAGAGTCTTTAAGTTTAATATTCACTTGTTTTGAATTAGAGAAAAAATATGTTGCACTTTTAAAATATAATATGCATTTCCGACAAGTCAATTTAATGTCTGTCTCCTTTTATAGAGCGCGAACCCAGTCTAGCCACAGCATAGTCAACAGGGACATTGTTTGTGAACACAAAGACCCCTGCAAAGACCTAATGCCCAAGAAAAGGGGTTTCGTGCCCCTTGTCCTTGGTTTAGGGAAACGAATACTTTGCCTACGTTTGCCTCTGCCTGAGAACTCCTTTCCAGGCCAACATAAAATACAGGCAAACGGAGGAAAATGTCAGACCGGGAGCAAAGGTCAAGTACTATGCTTTAGATCCCCATTAAATTCATATAAAGAGGGGCAGTTACGAGTCAAATGAAAGAAGTGGCCTTTTTAGAGCAGACACGCTGAGAGAAAGTGGTACTTGCTTGCTTAATTTTTTTTAAAAATCCATAATCTCTCTATTCAAATGTAATTAACATAAGACTCAGAGTGGGGCGGTGTTTGTCTTTCCGGGGCTCTGGGATGGTTGCAGAGAAGGCTGTATCCTTCATAATTTTTTTCTGCTCATTAAATCTTGAGATCATGACTGTCATCGAAGTCTCTCTGTTCCTCCTCTTTTTCATCTGAAGAGAAGGTATGATAGGCTTTTGGTGCGTGACTCTGGTAGTGAGACGTGCCTGCAACTGTACCACTGTCTACTTTGATCCTGTCAAGTCATAGCAGTCAACAGGCGTGTATCAGCTTAGTGATTAGATGGGAGACCCCCAGGAATACATAGGTGCTCCAGGAAGTGGTACTGGATATGGGTAGAGCCCTACCAAATTCATGGTCCATTTTGGTCAATTTCACGGTCATAGGATTTAAAAAATCATAAATTTCATGATTTCAGGTACTTAATTCTGAAATTTCAGGTGTTGTAATTGTCGGGGTCCTGACCCACAAAGGAGCTGTGTGAGGGGGTCGGAAGGTGATTGTGGGGGGCCTGCGGTTCTGCTACCTTACTTCTGCGCTGCTGCTGGTGGCGGCGCTGCCTGCAGAGCTGGGCAGCTGGGGAGCGGCGGCTGCAGAGCTGGGCCCTCAGTCAGCCGCCATCGCTCTCCAGCCACCCAGCTCTGAAAGCAACAGAGCAGAAGTAAGGGTGGCCTGGTCTGGAATTGCCAGCCTTACTTCTGCGCTGCTGCTGGTGGGGAACTGCCTTCAGAGCTGGGGGCCTGGCCAACAGCCACCGCTCTCCAGCCGCCCAGCTCTGAAGGCAATGCAGAAGTAAGGGTGGCAATACCGTGACCCCCCTAAAATAATCTTGTGACCCCCCACAACTTCCTTTTGAGTCAGGACCCCCAATTTGAGAAGTCTTGGTCTCCCCCATGAAATCGGTATAGAATAGGGTAAAAGCACACAGAAGACCAGATTTCACGGGCCATGAATTTGGTAGGGCCCTAGATATGAGATCACCTTTCATTATGTGTCCTGAAGTGTTGCTCTTTGCTGTTAAGTAGCTGCTGCCTTCCATCCCAGAAGTGGCTGCATTTCAATAATGGGGGATGTGATCTCTAGTGTTTACTCATTTAACAGGAAGGGGTGTTATGAGTTATAGCTAACTAATGTCTGTAAAGTTCTTTTGAGATCTTGCATGGACATAGCTATAGGACTGCAGATAATTATTTTAATATTTAGTAATGCTTTTGTTTAAGTATTGTTTTGAGAGGCTGCATGAAGATTGAGCCATTATCCAGCTGCACTGTTGATTTCAATAATCTGAAGCTGCCCGCTAGTGTTGGTACCTTTGCTGTACCTCTTAGTGAGTCCGACTCAGCAGCCTGTGTAACCGCCATCCTGGTACTGCTGCCCTCGTCCCTCCCAGTCGTGTTTGTTCCAATCACTTAGGACAGACAAGGTGAGTGAGGTAATATCTTTTACTGGAACAACTTCTGTTGGTGAAGGGACAAACTTTTGGCTTGAGAGAGCTCTTCTTCAGATTTGGAGAAGATAACCATGGTGTCCAATTTAAATACCAGATGGGGCAGATTGTTAAGCCTAAGAGGACCACACTGCTAAAAGAGACCACTTAAAATTCAGTGAGCAATTAAGGGTTAGCAAGCAGCAGGGTGTTTTACAAATTGTTAATAAGCATAAAACCAGTGTCTCTGTTAGGTCCATGGTTTTTAGAGTTCAGGGAAGTTATGAATTTTAATTCACAGGCTCGTCTTCTGAAGGTGTTGGGCAGGTTTCCTTTGAGGACGAAGACTGAGAGATCAGATATGGAGTGATCAATCTGTGAAAAAGTGTTTGCCCACAGGTGATAGGGTTTTTTGTCTTTTATCATTTGTCTGTGTAAGTTCATTGAAGAGTGTAGTGATTGGTTTCACATATATAGTCATTGTTGGGACATTTTATGCACTGGATGCTGTACACCACATACTGTGATAGGCATGTGTAGGACCCAGGGATCTTGAAAGGTGTGTTGTGGGGGATGTTGATCATCAGAGCAGTGGAGATATGTCTGCAGTTTTTGCATTCATTGTTCCCAGACTTTCTCCTCAGAGTAAATTATGTGGTATCTGGTTACTTGGTTGTAAATAACAGATTTCTTGGTGTGATTGCTGGATCTATGAAGGTAAGTGGGGGGATCCATGGATTTCTTGTATATAGTCATCTGTAAGGTTCCATTGCTGAAGCTGATTGTGTTGTCCAGGAAGTTGATGCTGGCATGGGAGCGTTCTAGAGAGAGTTTGATGGATGGATAGTGGTTGTTGAAGTTGTGATAGAAATCTCTGAGGGAGCTTAGGTCATCTGTCCAGAGGATGAAAATATCATCTATGTATCTCAGGTATAAGATTGGTTTGGTGGTGCATTTTTCCAGAAATTCTTCCTTGATGTGGCTCATGAAGAGGTTGGCATTTTGGGGACCCATCCTAGTACCCCTGACTGTTCCCCTGGTTTGGACAAAGTGTTTGTTGTTGAATGTAAAGCTGTTATGGATGAGGGTGAAATTGATGAGTTTGGCAGTGTGTTTTGGATGGATTTCCAAGTGTTGTCCATTGTCTTGTAGATGTTTGAGGCAGGCAGCAATGCTGTTACTGTGAGGGATGTTGGTGTATAGGGAGATGACATCCTTGGTGGTAAGGATGGTGTTCTGGGGGAGGTTGTAAATGTTTCAGAGTTTCTGGAGGAAGTTGGTGGTTTCTTGGAGGAAGCTGGCTCTTTGTGTGCTGAGACATTTGAGGATGGTTTCTATTAGTCCTGAAATTCCTTCAGTGAAAATGCGATGGCCAAGTATGATGGGTCTGCCAGGATTCTCGTTTGTGTATCTTGGGAAGCATGTAGAAGTTCCCTGGGATGAGTACATTGGGATGAAATTGTAGAGTTTTTCTTGAGTTGTTTGGGGAAGGATTTGATGATACCCCTATATTCCTTGATGAAGTGTAGTGTGGAGTCATCTTTGAGTTCGTTATAGTTGGTGGTGTTGGGAGTGCTGTGTGCTGGCGTCATTAATGTAGCCTTCACAATTAAGGATGGTGATGGTGCCCCCTTTGTCTTCTGGTTTGATCACTATCTGATATATTTCAGGGACTATATAGCTGTCCTCTTGGTGGAGGAGAGATTGTGGTGAATGTAAAGTTTGTTGAGGATTTCACAGATGATTTCTTTCCTGAAGCAATCCTTGTAATGAACCAGGGTGGATTCCATCCACTGTGGGGGAGAGTGTCCAGTTGGATGCTTCTTTTTTTTTTTATGTCAATGGGGATGTGGTGATTGTGGGTGGTGGTGTCTTTATTGTGAAAGAATTCCTTGGGGTGGAGTCAGTGAAAGAATTCTTCTAGTTCTCCACATGTTAGTATGATATCAGATTGTGTGGTATGGCAGGAGTTCAGTCCCTTGAAGAATATAGATACTTTGGGTCTGGTGATGGATAGTCTCGATATGTTGAAGATGTTGGGTTCAGGCAAAGAGGTTTTTCCTGTGGGTGGTATTCTGTTGGTTGTAGAGTTTTTGTAGTTGGTTCCACTTTTTGTTTTTCTGTTGGATGGCTGTTGTTAGGGTTTTTTGATAGCTGTTTTGGGTTTCCCACGTGATCTCCAGGTTGGTTTTCCAATTATTATTTTTTAGTCCACTGTGTGGGAACATGTGGTGATGTCTTGTCTGAGGTGGTCCCTTCTAGCGTATGTAAACCCAGAAGATGGTTCCTCAATTTTTCTGAGTCCTTCTGCAGAGCTGTTCAGCATCTTTGGACTTGTATGTGGTTGTCAGAGGGTTATAGTTGGTAAATCCTCTGGAGATGATGATTTCTTTCTTACAGGACTCACCCAATTCTGTTTGGGTCTTCCAGGTGCTACCACATTTTAAATGATAAAGGATTATAAGTACTGTGCCAGGATTCCAGCCCTTGGGATTTCCAAAGCAGGAGCATCAGGTTTCTGAGAGTTGGCAGGCCCAGGAAACTTGAAGAGAATCAGAGTTGATGGTGAGGGATGGTAATCTGGAGACAGACAGAACTCTTTAGACAAATTTCAGCAGTCCACCCTTGTTTAGTAAAGCATTTAAGTACATGATTGAGTCTCATTGATTTCAATGGGACTTAAGCATGTGCAACATGCTTAAATGCTTTGATGACATGGGACTGTAAACACTGAAAGTGGGGACGCTGAAGAGAGTAGAGAGAGGAGGAGGAGGATGGCAGCAAAAGTGTTATAATCAGAATTTCGGTTTTAGATAATGGTGACTCTGAAAACCTGGGGCTCTGAAACATACACAGTCCCAGGAACAGTGTTTTATTATCATTATTTATCGTTTATATTGCCGTAGTGCCTGGAGGCACAGATCAGGGCCCTGTTTGCTCGGTACTGCACTGGCACAGGGAGGCTGGCCCCGTGAATGAAGTAGGTCCAGAGCCCCTGTGCCAGAACAGGTGCTCCCAGATTGGCCAGTGCAGAAGGCAGGGAGTCACCTGGGGGATATAGAGGACCAGGGGAATCTGAAAGCCAGGGGGCCCTGGTGAGAATAAGGCAGGAGAAGGTCTTTGGGCATCTTCCTGGAAAGAGGGTGGATTTATCAGGAAACCAACTCAGGTGGTAGCCCATAGACCTTTCTGAGTCAAAGCCCGTGCTGGGAGGCCAAAAAGGGCTGGGAACCTAGGAGCCAGCAGAGGGACCCAAGGCCAGAGAAGGCTGGAGGGGGCTGAAGGCTGAGAGCAACAGAGGGAGATGCCTCCTGGCTCTCAGAGCTGGAGAGCTGAAGCCATAAGGCCAAAGAGGCTGCCTCTGGAGAGCCAGGGCCTGGTGAGGGATACCGGGGCTGTATTGGATGTACTGCCCGTGTTGGCTGTTATGTGCACGGGGCTTTTGCTTGTATAAATTATCCTCGCAAGGGCTATGTTGGTACTCAGGTAGACTGGTTGGACTGTTACTGGGCACTTTGCTGAAGGGGTCCCTGCGGCAGGTGTGCGTGTCATGCCACAGTCTGCAGCAGGAGGGCACTTTCAGCAGACTGTCCCACGACATGCACAAACACATGCACAACTAAAAAGACAATCCCTGACCCACCGAGCCTACAATCTGAACATGTAACAAGACACAACAGGTGGAGAAAAGCCAAGCTGGGCAGAGGGGAAGACAAGGTAATAGTGACAGGACTGTATTCAGCAGTAGTCTCATTTAGCCTTATTTTAGGACGAAACTCACTCTCGCCCCAAATTTGAATCTCTTATGGTTAAAAAACTTTAACAGTAATACTTACTATATAGAGTTCTTCATATTTTCACACCCCTATACATTAGCTGATGTGAATGTGGTTGCCCCATCTCAAAAAAGATATATTAGAATTGGAAAAGGTTCAGAAAAGGGCAACAAAAATGATTAGGGATATGGAACGGCTTCTGTAGGAGGAGAGATTAATCAGGCTGGGACTTCTCAGACTGGAAAAGAGACGACTAAGCGGGGGATATGATTGAGGTCTATAAAATCATGACTGGTGTAGAGAAAGTAGATAAGGAAGTGTTGTTTACTACTTCTCATAACACAAGAACTAGGGGTCACCAAATGAAATTAATAGGCAGCAGGTTTAAAACAAACAAAAGGAAGTATTTCTTCACACAATACACAGTCGACCTGTGGAACTCCTTGCCAGAGGTTGTGAAGGCCAAGACCATAACAAGGTTCAAAAAAGAACTAGATAAATTCATGGAGGATAGATCCATCAATGGCTATTGGCCAGGATGGGCAGGAATGGTGTCCCTAGCCTCTGTTTGCCAGAAGCTGGGAATGAGCGACAGGGGATGGATCACTTGAAGATTACCTGTTCTGTTCATTCCCTCTGGGGCACCTGGCACTGGCTACTGTTGGAAGACAGGATACTGGGCTAGATGGACCTTTGGTCTGACCCAGTAGGGCCATTTTTATGTTCTTATGAAACACAGTTTCTACCCAAATTCCTCTTCCCCTTTAACTGTCAGTATTTTTGCTAAGAAATATTTTGCCCACTTGTCCCAGGGAGCTCTGCAACTTCTTGGCTCTCAAGCTAGGTGTGTAATGTGTAAGGCTGCTTCTCTTGTCTCCATCATGTCCAGTCCCCTGAACAAACAGCAGCAGGATTCAAGATATACCTAATAATTAATTTCAACTCATTACATCCCTGAATCAAAGTAATTGACTACATCAATTCCATTTTAACTGATGTAACCCAAAATATTTTAATTTTAAAAATACAGGCTCAACTTTTCACCTGGGGGAAAACCCAACAAAATCACCTGTGCATAATTTTGTCCAAATTTTTATCCCAGTCTAGAAAAAACAGACACAGAGCACTGTCACTGAATATCATTTGATGAGGAAATTACCTCCCTTTTGCCACTCTCCAGATTCCCTGATAGAAGTGCTCTGCCCAAGTGTTATTGTGGTCCAAGCTGGGTAGTCTGGGAAATATATATTGGTCGAAAGAGAAATTCAGAATGGGAGAGAGGCCTTGGGTGCTTCTCTCAGGTGCTCTTTTCTATGCAACAGACTTCTACTGTTCAAAGACAGTGTTGCCCTTTTTTTGGAGAGTCTAGTAGAATTCTGAAGGATCACTTAAAAATGTTCCTGAGAGTATCTGGGAGGAGTTCTTCACTCCTGAGTGAGGGACCTTGGAGAAAGGCTATTCATTTCTCTTCTCTTCTTTTCATTACATCTCCCATCCATGCACACGTGTAAGGTAACTCCACAGTCCACACATCAGCTCAAAGTATGCAACTCTACCAGCAAAGCGACAGTGGCTACAGTTTTGCTTTCCTTATTGTAAAACCTGCCCCAGAGAGAGAGAGAGAGAGAGGCGGATAACATTCCTGACTCCCAGTCTGCTTTAGATATGTAAGTAGCTCTAACGTGGCGGGGGGAGGGGAGGAGCGTTGGATTGCCTGTTATTCTAGGCTTACTGTACATCACCAGACAATTTAAGCCAATTTTGTATATTAATTTTCAGTGAAATATGCACGAACACCTTAAAATCATCTTTCCTTTCTGTGTCTGTTTGTAATTCTTATTATGGCCAAAGCGTGGTCAAGTGGACAGAGAATCAGGACACCTGGATTCTGTTGCATTTAGGATCATGCACCACATACATCACCATTTATCTGTTCCTAGCGCTGCCACTGACTCCTTGTGATCTTGGTTAAATTCACTGCACTGGACTGTAGTTTACCCATCAGTAAAATGGTGCTAATAATAGTCCTTGTCTCTCACCTGTGGGTTATGAGACTTGATTATGTTTGTAAGGCGCTTTGAGAGTTTCAGGAGACATGTACTAAATAAGTGCATCTCATTGTATAATCTGTGTAGTATATATTATTTATATAAGGAATTCATCTGGTTAACATGCTGTGGTCCTCTGGGCTTCCCGAGGTCCTTTCTGGGCTGATTTAATGGTACCATACACAAGCATCAGTTAACAAACATTTGAAAGTGCTACCAGCCTATTACAAGCCAATGCATAGATGCCTCAGTTCAGCAAGTGTTGAGGCATGTGAGAGCAATTTCATCCCTTTTCAACAAAGCACCTAAACTCATACTTGTCTTTCAGCGTATGCTTAAGTCCCCCTGAAATCAACATTGTTCCTGAATTGGGGCCACTCTCAGTGAAAGTTAATTGGCAATGTGGCTCAGGATACAGTATGACAAAAACGCATTTCAACCCTTATCAGAGACAGACAGTGTTGAACGGGAAGGGTTTAGAGCAGCCACACAAAGTAAAATCTGGGCAGCTTGTTGAGACTCTGTTCCTTGTCCACTCAAAACTCATGACTGGTTCTGGGATTGTTTTGTTTCTTGGTAATATGTTCTTGTTCCTACGGACCTAGCATGCTGTGTCTACACACGAGATGTCTCCTTAATCAGTTACGTCTAGTCAATATTTAGAACAAATAAGTAATAAGTCAATAAATCATTTCAATCTTGTTACAGATTATTACAAATGCAGAGTATAACTATATTCAAGAAAACATACCGATTGAATACACCTCCCATCTTAATAAATTACCTAAACATCATGTGATACTTGTTTAAATTCCAAATAAAAATTGCTTACAGAAATATATGACATCTATCTGAACAGTCCTGTTAAGGTGTTTGATGTAATTCTGAGCCCAACACGGAGAGCAGATATTAGAGTAACTTGGTATTCTTTTTTCATTTTTAATTCTCTTTTGGTATTTTTACTACTATGGCTAAAATACAATATGTTTACTATTGCTTGCAATTTCTTTCTTATCTATGCAGAGGCAAACCATACCCGTTGTGTTGTCCATGTGCAATGTATATAGATATGATATACATATATGAAATAATACTCTGTCCAGCAGCATTCTCATTCAGTATCTTCAATTTTCCGTTCATTTCACCTGGTTTTGCAACATGCCTTCTTGTTGTCTGTCCTGGACACAGGTCTCAATTGTCCAGTTAGATCTGTAGCTAGATTCCTGTTTCCTAGGCAGTCTACCTTATAAATTATAGCTAATATTATTACCCCCTTCTCACAGTGCAAGGAATGTGTCTGAAACAGGGAAAGGATGTGTTCAGTTGGGAGCAGGGAAAGAACTTTCTCTGCGTATACCTATGGACCTAATCTCTCGTTTCAGCTTAAAATGGAGGGTTTATGATTAATACAGTTTGATACAGAAAATGGCCGATTGCTTGGCTTCTTTTAAATATATCATGCTCAATGCACACAGGCTCTCAGAATCAGTTAGAGAGAAGTGACAGCAGACTTGACCTTTCTCTCCAGATCATATATGGAAAAAAATTTGCATGATACAACAGCACTTTAACTTGTTTTAACTTACCACTTTCTTATTTAGAGATGCTAATGCACACTGGAGATTTAAAATCAGATGCTAGCAAATGTGGCCGCATGTTAGATTTTAACTTTAGTCTCTATGTGCAACGTAAGGTGACTTTTAAGGAATTTAACATGGCTATTTTTCTTCAAAGGTCAACAAAAATATTGATGGTTTTTTGTTTTTTTTTTTGGTGTGTGGTTTTTTTTGGTATGTTTACTGTTCCAAAGAATGGACCAATACCTGAGAAGCATCCCACTGAATATTGTAGGGGATATTTAGACTGCTCATAAGAAGGCATGAACAATAGGTCTTACACATGGGAAGGTATTAGTTATAAAAGGATTTAAATTGGCTTTAGTGTAACTGGAAACCAAATAAATGGTTCTGGAAACTACATGAAGAGATTTAGCAGGTTTTTTCTATAGTCACCAATTACTGCTATTAGAAAGTCTAAAAATGCACAGTGGGTACCTGCAACAGCTGTGATTGATGCAGAGTTCAGCCAATAACATTGTTTCCTTGTCAGCTCTCATTATCTTGTGATCAATTACCAGGATTTTAGGCCATCTTGAATGAAAAGTAAAAACACATTGTTACCACAAATTTCATCAAGTAAATATGCTGTATAAGGAAATAGATCAGCTATGACCTCTTTGACATTTTCAAAATATTTAAAAGCTGAAGTTAATTCTTTGTGATGTCCTTTCATCTTTAGTTGACAACAGAGAGACCTTGAGTGGTGACAGGCCTTGTCAAGTGGGTCTGTCTTATCAAAAACAATACCCTCAAGATCTTTCAAGCCAAATATTCTAATCTAAGATAATTGCATTTAAAATTTCATGTAGCTTTTGCGTTTTTCACTGAATCTTTCTTATATTAACGAGCCAACCTTTCCATTCAACGCTTTTTTACTTTAAAATTAAAGATTGTATTAGTAAAAAATATTTAAATTATTATAATTGACTATAAGAGATGAAGCTCAATGGTGTGTTTCACTTCGAGGATTCCGAATAAAGTTCTGACTTGATTTTTTTTTTTTGAAGTATTTTATATGGGCTTTTCCAGATTTCATTAGTCCCTCTGTCCATCTGTCATGACAGCACTTTTTGTTTGTTTGTTTTGTTTTTGGGGGTACGAGGTGTTCTCCTCTTCTTGTGTTCAGATTAGGCTGCATAGAAATCTCTGGTGTCGGCTGGGCATTCTCTCTGGGATTCTGTTCTGAGAATTTGAAAAAGATTCTTGTAACTTTGCATTTTAACAATTGTTTTGGAATCTCAATATTCACCATTTGTACCCTGAAAGAGTATAGTGGGTTAAACAAAGAGAGAGTTTATCACAATTCTGCTTCAGTATTGATAGAAGGCGGTTACTGGTTATTGGATTAGAAATTGTCTTTGGCCCCTTTTATCCAAACACAGCACTTTTAAAGAAATATATTTTGGTCTTTGTTTAGGGGAATTTTAGCTCTGTAACTGGCTAGTAATCGTTATTGGGCAGGACTGTGTATGAAAAAGACACCTGTGTCTTTTTCAAAAGATTGAAGGCAAGATAAAAGGTAATGAGTTCAAGTCACCCGTTAACACCCTGACAAATTTCCTCTTAGTAAGTTGCTGTTTATAACTTCATTTTTAAATTACAAACCAGCAAACAAGAGAAGAAAGTTGTATTTGTACTAAAAGATGATGCTTTGGAGCAGATTTGCCAATGCGGGGGTCTGAAGCTGAGAAAACATTAGCTGAGATGTTGATTATGGGATAGTTTATCCATTCATGGGAAAGCCTTTTATTGTTTTATATACTATTTAGATTAAATCTTTTCTCCTCCATATCAGTGAGCTCTCCACTATTTTGGGGCATGTATTTACATGCTGTGTCAATACACTCGGACACTGAACTTCGCTACATCAGGAAACATTTCTGAAAATAAGATTTTCAGGACTGAATTATTTATAATATATGATTAGCAGATTTGTTGAAATTCAATACCAGTTCATAAGTAACTGCTTTCTTTTACTTCCTTTCTCCCTATCCTCTACTCCAGCCATCACTTGGTCGGAAAGAGCACTTCGTTCTTTCCTGACACATTCACAACTAAAGACAGCGTGTAAAGCTAAGATGCTGTTCATTTCAAGCTGGACAAGCTGGAGGAAGTAGAAAGCTAAAACTCATTGTTTTCCTTGATCTTATTATCTAAGAGAAAGTTCTAATGGAAAACAGCAATGCACTGAGGGTGTGGGAAAAATTAGGAATCTGATTGCAAAGGCTGATTTTATTCTAACATTAGCATTAGAGTTCCCAAACCCTCCCCGGCCATACTGACCCCACACAGCCCTGCAGAATTAACAGATTCAGTGGTGTTTACACAACACCAGTCACAAATTGCAAAAAATTCAGGTTTTAATTATGAAAGCTGCACTCAAATCCAGAGGTACTATTGATAGCTTGGATTTTGCTGAAATGCAGAAATCTCCATTCAGGAATATAGTCCAATGGCAAAAGAACCAACATGCCCCATAGGCAAGTTCAGATGCTTCTCTAAACATTACCTGAACCTCTTGAATCCACAGAATTGGACTGTCCATCTGATGGAACTGGCTTTCTCGGAAGATTTATGGTACTTGCAGTTCATGAGCAGGCAGAATTAGCACAGGAAGAGCCCTGCAGCCCTACAGCACCTCCACTTCTAGTCCCTGAACCAGAGAGTACAGTTACTACCCAAAAACGAGAAGTAATGATTGGGAAACTACCAACACTTTTTCATATCTTGTGGAAGTTTTGGATTATTAGGCCAATTCTTATCTCAGAAACCCCTTCCCCATGGCTCTATTTCTTCACATGTCACCAATAGTTACCTGAATATCATGGGGGATGCTGAATACATTTGTTCAGCTGAGGTTTAGGATGATCCAAAGTGTACTGTGACCTAAGCAAGTTTTCCTCTTTATCATCTAAGCAAATCCAGTTTTGCTAATAACTGGAATTTGTTTGAAGTCACTTTCCTTATATTTTACATTTCCCACATTTATTTTTATTTATTTTAATGGTTTCCTTTTTTCTATTTTCTTATAGTTTTTCTGTCTATTGTCTTTTCAAAATTAGCAAAATATTTGTTTGAAATCCCCTTCTCTGTCTCTCAGCCGCTTTCCCTTTCCTTCTAAATGTATTAATCTCTTTCCTATTCAGTCTTGTTCCCACATTCACACTCTTAGAGTTTTCTTGTCTTTCTTTTTGCCATGTTTGCTATTTTCATCTTAGAACGTTTTTCTCCTTCTATTTCTGTCATGTTTGTTTATTTACAGTGGCTCTTGGACTCTACCTGCATTTTCGTTCAAATGCTGCAGTTAATGACAACGGTCTCATTTTAATTCATTTGAAAAGCAGAATTGAACAGAGTGTTTATGTTTTGTGTCTGTGATGTTTCTCTTCTTGGCCAGCCCCCAGATATTAGTTGTTTTAATTTTAGACACTGAGCTTTGTTTTAAAAGGTGGATTCTGTGGCAGAAAACGTCAGTAACCCTGAGCTGTGATGAAACACAAACTCAAAGGAAGCTGCTGCAACCTCCACTATTCAGAAATCCTCCAAAAGACAAAGATAAATCTACAGCTTAGGTATAGGAGGCAGAACCTTATCTCCCCTGTAGTCGTTCATTTAATATATGAAACTGGGAAGGTTACTGAACATGATCAGACAAATCTTAAAATATTCTGGTTAATGTACAACTTTCTTATTAGAGCAGCACGTTTGTACCTGTAGAGTTAAGGCTGTGGCAGCATGGCATTATACACCCCATTGAAAAATGCAGCTGTTTTTGGTTATGCAGCATTGAAGGGTGGCTCTGAAGCTCCAAGCACAGAATGAGGCTTTGGGGTGGTTGATTTTCCAACAAAATTTAAACTACATGTTATTTACCATTTTCAAAATTTGGCTGAGACCAAAAATACCTCAAGAAGTGGAACAATTGTAATTTCTTTGTATGTATGTAAAAAGATTTCAATATCCGGAGGAATTTGTATAAAACAAATGCTAATTCCTTTTGCCATTTTGAAGTCAAACACTAGAACATCTTAGTTACTAAACATAGAAATATCTGAATCCTTTTGATCATGATTATTAAGAGGATTTTCAATGATCTATACTAAATATTTATTGATGACCCCTTTGAAAAATGCTGAATGCTTTTAGCAAAAGAGAGCGAACATGCTGCTTCAGTCTCCAAGGCAAGGAAGGGGAGGCCTCGCCTGCACCACAGACTGAAGTAGACGTAAAGCAGCTTACGTCAACATAATTATGTCAGTGCCCACACTGCAGCCTGGCTCTCGCCAGTGTACGTGCCCTATAACACCAGCATCATAACTCCACCTCCATGAGAAGTGCAGGGCTTATGTCAGTGTAGTTAGGGCGACACAGTGACCGTATAGACGCTGCGGGTTACTTAATCAGATGTTGGCTGTCATTCCAGCATGGAGCTGTGAAATTGAGAAGCAAGCTGGGCTGTCACCCGAGGGCAGGTTGGGGGCTCCAGCGAGAGCCTGGCTTCCCCCTGAGTTCCCTGCTCCCAGCGAGGCTGCGCATGCCCCACTCAGAGCCAGGCTTCCCCCCAAGTCCCGGCTCCCACAGTCTGGCTGCTGCCAAGGCTCCCTGCTCCGAACCCGGCTGTGCCTGCCCCAGTCCTGATTCCCCTCCAAACCTCTCAATCCCCCCTCAATCCTGCCCCTCCCTCTCCCCCCTGCAAAGAGAGAGACGGCTTGTTGGGAAGGGACATGCAAAGGGGCATGCCAGGGGCAGGAGAGGACAAGGCTGGAATGCTGTGTGCTATATGATCCACAGCCAAGGAAGCGAGCCCTAGGAGCCCTTCCTTCCAGTGTAATTCAGTGCACCCCTCAGGCTGCTTTTAAGTTATTCAGGGGACCAAACCAACCCCCATCTAGCCTCAGTATTAGGGTACTGGAAATTCTTTTTTATTTTTACACACATCCCATATTATTCATCCAAGTGGAGCTCTGTGTCTATAGGTCTAGTAGTGCACACTTCTGGAATTTAAAAAAGCTAAACTATCCATCCCACCCCACCCCCCTTTTAAATCCTGAGTTATTTAGATTTAGTGTTTGGAACATAATATAAATAAATTGACATGTGGCCTGGATGAGGTGAGAACTTGGGTCAGAGAGGAATTTTCTCTTAAGTGTAAACCTCCAGAGCTTTCCCCATGACTGAAAAAATCTTCACTGCCATGCCTTGAAATTCATGGATTTCTCTCCTTCTCCCACCCCAGCTAGATGATTTCTTTATCAGGTATTGGTATGAGGTCAAGTGTGTAGCAAACAGTCTGGTGGTTTTACTTAGAGAATTCTTTAACAAACCTGATTCTTTAACAAAGGTCTTCTGAACCCGGTTGCACCATACATTTAGCAGTCATAGAGCAATGGGCACAATAATTTAGTACTAATGGATTTATTCTTCTATTTGATATTCCTCTTAGAGGGCTGAAGGTACCAAGAGTTTGTTTTTCCTGTGTGTAAATAGAAAAAGGCTACAAGCAATTTCATTTATACCAAAGTTTCATTTTTAGGGCAAGAGAAACCTCAAGAAAGGAAAAGAAACACATTCAAAAACCTGTTGTGCACATTCTGCATATATGGGTAATGTATAAAATATATGTATTTTTAAATTAATACTCAGACTGTTTTCATGACTTAATATTTATCTTTTCATTCACAAGTGAAAATGAACAATCCCTTCTCTGGCACCAGAATTAGATGTTATAGTGAATTATTTAAAATTTAATTTTATTGAAGTTGATTTAATTAATAAATACAAGGATAGTCCTCTAGCTCGCCAATGTGTTCGTGGCCGTTTGCTAGCTAAAATAGACCTTTACAGTCCAATCGATTCCCATTTTCAGTCTCTGGGTTGCAAAGTAGCTGAGCGGTAGTTGGAACAGTGGAAGCACCTTTGAAAAAGCTGCCCCACCCACAACAGCAGCCACTCTCCGCGTGCTGTAACTCCTATACATACGTACAACATTTAAGTACATATTTACATATTCCAGATTGAGCCAGCTGGATGTAATGACTTTTATAGTCTATTAGGTAAATAGTAAGCATCTTAGAAACTGTCGCTCTTTTCTTTACACAGCAGACTGTAATGTACATAGGATTTGAGCTGACTAAGTTTGTAGTGGGTATGTGCACTGTAGTTTGCTTTTCATGTCACTGTAAACAGTTATTCCTTTTTCTCCATTCCAGATATAGTTCTGAGGTTTTTTCCAGTTTTTTAAATGGAGACTTCTAGATTTTCAAATGCTAAATAAAAAAGCACTATTTGTTCTCAAGTTCTTCCCATGGTTTCTGAGGCAGTTTATATTATTATATGTACATGTATATGTATTGTATGTAAAGACCTTAGGCCTTTTTTGATGCTTTTGAGCTATAAAGAAGCCATTAAAGGGCTTGTTGTGATTTTTTTGTTTTTGTTTTTTTTAAGAGATTTTTCTTTTGCTTGTTTTTTTCTTAACAGTATCAGCAGTGTCAAGTTTGGTCTTCCATGGCTTTATTGAAAGACCTTTAGGATGATTTAAAGGATATATACTGTGTATGACAAGGCTTTCTTCCGGAAACTAACAGAAGTTACTAGATCGCAGGCCCTGGTTCTCATGGGAGATTTCAATCACCCTGATATCTGCCGGGAGAGCAATACAGCCGTGCACAAACAATCCAGGAAGTTTTTGGAAAGTGTAGGGGACAATTTCCTGGTGCAAGTGCTGGAGGAACCAACTAGGGGCAGAACTCTTCTTGACCTGCTGCTCACAAACCGGGAAGAATTAGTAGGGGAAGCAAAAGTGGATGGGAACCTGGGAGGCAGTGACCATGAGATGGTCGAGTTCAGGATCCTGACACAAGGAAGAAAGAAAAGCAGCAGAATACGGACCCTGGACTTCAGAAAAGCAGACTTTGACTCCCTCTGGGAACTGATGGGCAGGATCCCCTGGGAGAATAACATGAGGGGGAAAGGAGTCCAGGAGAGCTGGCTGTATTTTAAAGAATCCTTATTGAGGTTACAGGGACAAACCATCCCGATGTGTGGAAAGAATAGTAAATATGGCAGGCGACCGGCTTGGCTTAACAGTGAAATCCTTGCTGATCTTAAACACAAAAAAGAAGCTTACAAGAAGGGGAAGATTGGACAAATGACCAGGGAAGAGTATAAAAATATTGCTCGGGCATGCAGGAATGAAATCAGGAAGACCAAATCACACCTGGAGTTTCAGCTAGCAAGAGATGTTAAGAGTAACAAGAAGGGTTTCTTCAGGTATGTTAGCAACAAGAAGAAAGTCAAGGAAAGTGTGGGCCCCTTACTGAATGAGGGAGGCAACCTAGTGACAGAGGATGTGGAAAAAGCTAATGTACTCAATGCTTTTTTTGCCTCTGTCTTCAAGAACAAGGTCAGCTCCCAGACTCCTGCACTGGGCAGCACAGCATGGGGAGAAGGTGACCAGCCTTCTGTGGAGAAAGAAGTGGTTTGGGACTATTTAGAAAAGCTGGACGAGCACAAGTCCATGGGGCCAGATGCGCTGCATCCGAGAGTGCTAAAGGAGTTGGCGGATGTGATTGCAGAGCCATTGGCCATTATCTTTGAAAACTCATGGCGATTGGGGGAAGTCCCGGACGACTAGAAAAAGGCTAATGTAGTGCCCATCTTTAAAAAAGGGAAGAAGGAGGATCCTGGGAACTACAGGTGAGTCAGCCTCACCTCAGTCCCTGGAAAAATCATGGAGCAGGTCCTCAAGGAATCAATTCTGAAGCACTTAGAGGAGAGGAAAGTGATCAGGAACAGGCAGCATGGATTCACCAAGGGCAAGTCATGCCTGACTAATCTAATTGCCTTCTGTGACGAGATAACTGGCTCTGTGGATGAAGGGAAAGCAGTGGACGTGTTGTTCCTTGACTTTAGCAAAGCTTTTGACATGGTCTCCCACAGTATTCTTGCCAGCAAGTTAAAGAAGTATGGGCTGGATGAGTGGACTATAAGGTGGATAGAAAGCTGGCTAGATTGTCGGGCTCAACGGGTAGTGATCAATGGCTCCATGTCTAGTTGGCAGCCGGTATCAAGTGGAGTGCCCCAAGGGTCGGTCCTGGGGCCGGTTTTGTTCAATATCTTCATAAATGATCTGGAGGATGGTGTGGATTGCACCCTCAGCAAGTTTGCAGATGATACTAAACTGGAAGGAGAGGTAGATACGCTGGAGGGTAGGGATAGGATACAGAGGGCCCTAGACAAATTGGAGGATTGGGCCAAAAGAAATCTGATGAGGTTCAACAAGGACAAGTGCAGAGTCCTGCACTTAGGATGGAAGAATCCCATGCACCGCTACAGACTAGGGACTGAATAGCTAGGCAGCAGTTCTGCAGAAAAGGACGTAGGGGTTACAGTGGACGAGAAGCTGGATATGAGTCAACAGTGTGCCCTTGTTGCCAAGAAGGCCAATGGCATTTTGGGATGCATAAGTAGGGCCATTGCCAGCAGATCGAGGAATGTGATCGTTCCCCTCTATTCGACATTAGTGAGGCCTCATCTGGAGTACTGTGTCCAGTTTTGGACCCCACACTACAAGAAGGATGTGGAAAAATTGGAGAGAGTCCAGCAGAGGGCAACAAAAATGATTAGGGGACTGGAACACATGACTTATGAGGAGAGGTTGAGGGAACTGGGATTGTTTAGTCTGCGGAAGAGAAGAATGAGGGGGGGATTTGATAGCTGCTTTCAACTACCTGAAACAGGGTTCCAAAGAGGATGGCTCTAGACTGTTCTCAGTGGTAGCAGATGACAGAACAAGGAGTAATGGTCTCAAGTTGCAGTGGGGGAGGTTTAGGTTGGATATTAGGAAAAACTTTTTCACTAGGAGGGTGGTGAAACACTGGAAAGCGTTACCTAGGGAGGTGGTGGAATCTCCTTCCTTCGAAGTTTTTAAGGTCAGGCTTGACAGAGCCCTGGCTGGGATGATTTAGTTGGGGATTGGTCCTGCTTTGAGCAGGGGGTTGGACTAGATGACCTCCTGAGGTCCCTTCCAACCCTGATATTCTTTGATTCTATGATTTTATGCCTTAAATGAAGAGTTACTTAGTCTTTAACAAAGATGTTCTTTCTTTACCTATTCAATAGTTTATTGATATGAGGATAAAAAAACTCTAAAACTACATTGTTTTTTTAAAACCATCTCTTCCTTTCTCAATTGTTGAAGCTTGCACTCTCTTGATTTTTATGTCATTATTTTGGTAGTTCTCCAGTTATCACAGTATCTTCCAGGACAGATAAGACTTGAATGTCTAACGGATATAACAAGCTGAAACAAAACTGTTTGGAAAATAACAACAGCAATTCTTTTCAGGCCCGTCTTATAAATATTAAAGAAACAAAAGAGAGTTATAATCCCAATTAGGTTTTATTTTGCAAGTCAGCTTTTGATATCAGATTTTTAAAAATGGAGATAATAAACACTCTTCCTTTGGACATGAGTAAAAGATGCATTTGAGATTTTTGAACCAAAAGAAAAAAGGGCTCCCTCCAGATTTAACACAAGCCAGTAAAGGAAATTATGTTGGTGCTATCTCACAGCATCTGTTTAAAAGTCACTAAGAATTAGATGTGCTGTGCAAGTCCAATATCTGAGGAGAAATCAATTTAATACTATTAAATAACCAGAAATAAAGGATATAAGAAGACTAGTTATAGACTCAGCAATATGGGGCATATACCTGTGAAGTTCTAAGTTCTTCCCCTGTTTCTTCTATCATCTTATTGAATCACTTTTTTGTTAATTCATCCTTTAGAGATTTCTTGCTGATTTTACATCTACCTCTGCAATGGCAAGGCAGAAATGTTTTCTTTGTAGCTCATTGACTAAGGACAGGCTCTGCAGCAGGGGTGGCTGAAGTGCAAAAGATTGATTTCTGCAAGTAGCTGCCTTCATCTTTAATAGGGAGGTGTAATCTACAGACTGTATAGATTCCAGCACACAGTGATCTGTCCTGTTTCAAGTAGGTAGGACAGAGTGCATGCTGGGACCTGTAGTGTACCTTGCACATGCTTCCATATTGAAGATAAGACTGATTGCAGTTGGATTCATGATGCAAACTGTTCGGCCTTCAGTCTGCTCTCAAGTCGTCAGTAGTCACAAGGTTGGACAAAAGTTGGTGTCAGTGGTCCATCTGCCCTCCTCATTATGGGGAGCAGGAAGTTTATTGAGCTAACCAAACTTCTACACAGAGGGAATATGCCAGGGAAATACTTTTCTGTTCAATACGTATAGCAGATGGATCAGTGAAATGTTGCACTTGCTGGGCAGTTTTTTGTTCATATTATACTAATAAATATAAAGGTTTCTGTGCACGTCAACAAAAAAAGCCTAAAAGCTCGAAAGGGGAAATTACCCCCATTAACCACAGACTTCATAGCAATGTGGTAAAGGGAATCCAAATAATGCAACCCGGGAGTACTACACAGCCAAACGTAAAGAGAAACTGAACAGTTTAGAGTCTCTTTGTGAAGAGTACCACCAGGGCCCTTCGGCATTTGTTGCTTGGAAAAGAACTCCTGTTCTTAAGCTTGTAAATTGGTTCCCACTCCTCCCACCTCAGCTGCTGCAGTGGGACACAGGTTTGGAGGGGGGTCATCAGAAATACTAGCCCTATATTAATTTAGGCTTTAAATATATAAAGTAAAACCACTTGCTGGATAAAAAATAACCAGTGCAGGTCGCAGAGCAGAGGTGTCACGGTTGAGGGATGAAGACCTGTGAGCTGTTCTGCTACCATGTTCCACCATAGCTACAGCCTGCAGGTGGGTTCCCAGGGCAGACAGACGGAAGCACATTGTGCTAGCTCTGCTTAGAGGACATTTAAATGTGGATCACTGGGACTAGGTTCGTGCCAAGAGGAAAGGTCCAGGATCACAGAGGGGGCAGTGGAAGAATTGAGAACAAGCCCTGAACTCTTGACTGCAAGTCCTGTACTGTTAGCCACAGTGACACTTAGTTTTCATGTAGTGCTTTTCAGCACAGTTGCCAACTTTCACACGGTAAATAAGCACCCCGACTTTCACAATAAGCCAAAAATCACGCGAATCCCATTTCAAAACAAGGCCAAAACAAGCCAATCCCTAAGAACCCCAACACTCTGTGACCAGATCCCCCGGAGTGCAGTCTGGGACTGTGGTGGGCCCGTTGTGCACCCCTGGCTACAAGCCAAACAAGCAACAAGCCAAAAACTAGCCAACAAGCAACTCACAAGCCAATTAAGCCAAAAACAATCCCAATTTCTGCATTTTTTCCACCGGTTTGGGATGTCTGCTTTTCAGCTGTAGAGCTGAGCATTTTCCAAAGGAAGAAAAGCATTGACTCGATTTTATGAGTGGGGAGACTGAACCACAGAGAAGTGACATGACTTGCCCATAGTCCCACAAATGGTCAGTGGCAGAGAACTGAAGTCTTCTGTGACCCAGTCTAATGCAATATCACTGAATGATATCGCTGCCCATTCCTCTGCTGTAGCTGAGCCTCCAGGATAAGTTTCTAGCTTGAAATGGCCCCTGAATGTTTTATTTGATCAGCCTGACTAGCACAAACCTCCTCAGGAGGTAGGGCAGCCACAGAATGGCAAAGATCTCCCTGGTCTTAGCTCTGTCTTATCACATTGACTACTGCCTACAACCTCAGTCAAACCATGGCACAGCAATTCAGTAACTTGAACCTGAAGAGAATCAGTGTAAAAGAGATGCTTTGGACCATGCCGGTTTCTCATAGCTCCACATTAAACTTTTATGGTGACAGAACTTGATCCTCAAAAGGGTCTCTGTGGAAGGGACCTCAGTGCTAATGGCCCATCACAACTGATAGGCTTCAGTGCACTTCCCTGCAATCCCCCACCTTGTCTCTAGGCCAGTGGGTTAGGTCCACAGCATCTTATGATCAACAGTGTCATAAACATAGTGCTGGTCTGTTTGTTTCATTTAGCATTTGGTGGCTATTTTGGTTCGATTTGGGGTCTGTTTTCATGCTTTGCTCTGGTTTTTCTTACAGTTCTTTGGTTTGGTCTCCAAGTTCTGGTCATGGCAGTTTTACTATTTAAGTTGGCTCCTGTGTGTACAGGGTGACATGGATAATTTTTGTAACCGAAGCAGTTATTCCCAGTGCTATATAATAATTTCACACTTAAAATCATTCACTCAAAGAAGATAAGCCACTAAACAAACTAATGCCACTTGCATGCACTTTTATAAAGCACTTCCAACATTTCTTGCTTTGTTTTAGATCTGCATGTTTAGGTTTGTGCTTCTGACACATCAAAATCAGAGATCTGCGCTCCTACTCCAAAGGTACAGAATCACTGAACGTGAAATGTCAGCAGTTTGTGATGACAGAAACTGCACTGCTTTTCTATTACCTGAGCCAATTCTTCCCCTGGTGTAAAACTGTGGAGCTCCATTGTCTTCACTGGGATATGCTGATTGATGCCAGGTGAGGATATAGCCAGTGGTCTCTCCTTTCACCTTTTCGGATTTGTGAATTCTGGTAAGCAGTTAGAACACCCTGTCACGTTTATTGTATTTTTAGTCTTTTGACAGGGTGCTAGCTGGTTAAGAGAAAGAAGTGGAAAGCCAAGGCCCGTGCCCCAGAGAGCTTACAATTTAATTTTAGATATGATGCAAAGAGAAGGGTGATGTAGGACAAGGATTACAGTAATAAGATCACAGATTCTCAGTTTGGGTCTGTGCCCTTTGTGGGGTTCGATTGCAAATTAAATGCTGTAGGGTTTCTTTTTAAGTGAAGTACTTTTTACGGGCAATGATGCAGAAGTGAGTTTAAAGAAGAAGAGGTTTCAGCAAGAAGTTCTGCTATAAAACCCAGGATGGATGTCACAGGAAATCAGGGTGAGACGAGAGAGCTGATGATCATGGATGCAGGATGAAGTGAGAGGTGCAGTGACTGGGGACATAAGCTATGTTGAGAGCTATGGAGACAGGGATACAGGGTAAGGTGACAACTGTGGTAGGCGGCACATGCCAATGTGACACTTACAGTGACCCTGGGCTACAGAGTGAGGTGACACATACTGTGACCGGGGTGAGGCAGGGCAAGTATCAGGTGTAGCCTCTGGGTGTGTGTGAATGCAAGACCCGGGGACAGGTCTGGTGAGCTGGTAGGTATAGAGTGAGGGGACGGATGAAGTTACTGGGGGGATACGGGACATAGTGACAGGTTGAGTGTCTGGGGTAGAACAGGGGCTGATGCAAGACAATGCCGGGAGTGGCTAAGGCCTGCTGTAGTTCAGAAGCAGGGCAACGAGTGCAGTGTGAATGGAACGGCATGGTACAGTGATTTGCTAGCAGGCTTGTTTCCATTTGGAAAAATTCTAGACTGGAAGACAGGAGACGAACAGTTCGATCCTAGGCTCATATGTTGCAGTAAAAACATGATGTGAAAAGGTCTTTGCTGCTGGGAACATATGTCACCTCCAGAGGACTTGTGCTTTCTTGCTTCCAATAATCACTAAATTGAAATAATACAGAAAAAAAATGGCATCGGGACCTGGAGCTGCTATGTGCAAGGTGACGTTTCTGTTAACAGCGTGCAGGCGTGGTGAAGTTATCTTGGCTCTTATTAGGATTTGTGTTTATACTGGAACTTTAAGTTTAAAGATGAAATCTCTCCACTGGACTGCTACATGCCTTCCCTCCCCCGCAGAGGAATAATTCAGTTTGGTTAGCAAGACTTTGCATATGGGAAACCACACAGGAAGAGAATGGTCCTTGAATTTGCTTAAGAAATAATTCCCAAGAAATCAGTAGTTACCAACAATTAAGTCCCAGTGCTGGGTTAGCATCTGAGACAGGAAGCTATAACACATCAGTATTAAACCCCAGGAGAAAAGCTTGTGTTCCTGCTATTAAAAGCCATTGTTAAGAGCAGTGTGTTGTGTGCCTGTGCTGTGGAGCTGAAGGGCAGGAGCCTCGTACCTGGGGCTCCCTGCCGCTTTGCACCTACTCGAATGCAGGACACACTTGGCTGGACTGATAATATTTATTCAAGGGCTTTTCAAGAGACATGGAAAAATGTGTGCTTTTTCGTCTTGAATTTATCACCCTCAGCCTGATAGCAAGAGGGGATCCAAATGCAATTCAAAGAGTAAAAATGATAAAAGAAACATGTACAGTCTTTTCCGGGTATTCTGTAAGCTGTTTCCAAGTAACCTTGTGCATGGTAATGTACTTTGTCCTGAGATTTTGCAAAGGCCTGAATAGTGTCTTCTGTGCAGATAGGTGCATGATCTGGATGCCAAGAAATGAAATAACTTCCTTTGCCTTCCTCACGCTGGGTTTTGTACATCTCGAATAATCACCACTCTCTCATTCAAATCAAAATGAGTTGCTGGTTTGGGGGTAGAATCTGTAATGTCTGTCTGCTGCTTTCATCTCACCCGGTGTAGTTTGGCCGATGACATGTGGGGACAGAAAGAGCTCCGTTATTGTTGTATATGGAAATTTTTCCGGAAAGTTTCTGGTTAGTTTCTCAGCTTCCCTGAATGGTACAAAGGTTTTAATATTTTTTTGTATGAGTCCTGTCTCTATGCATGAATGAACAGAAACCCACAGATCAATAGACGTGGGACAGCAGGATAGCTGCAGAGAGATATACACCTATCGGATATGCATCACAGGTTCCTTAAAAATGTGCTGCCAAGCTTTTTAAATAAAAGATGTTTAAGAACCTAAATTACTAACAGGAAGTGTGTGCAGACTTAAAAGTTACACCGACATATATTTTAAGAGACTTGAGTTTACGGTTCTGTGCCTCTTCTGTGAAGACTCGTACCTTCATAGACATCTAAAGCAGTGGTTCTCAACCAGGGGTACATGTATCCCTGGGCATACACAGAGGTTTTCCAGGGTCTTCCTCTAGATTTTTGCCTAGTTTTACAACAGGCGACATAAAAAACACTAGTGAAGTCAGTACAAACTAAAATTTCATACAGACAATGGCTTGTTTATACTGCTCTATATATTGTACGCTGAAATGTAAGTACAATATTTATATTCTGATTGATTGATTTTAAAATTATATGGTAAAAATGAGAAAGTCAGCAATTTTTCAGAAAGCGTGTGCTGTGACTCTTTTGTATTTTTGTCTGATTTTGTAAGCAAGCAGTTTGTAAGTGAGGTGAAAGTTGGGGGTACGCAAGACAAATTAGACTCCTGAAAGGGGTAAAGGAATGTAGAAAGGTTGAGAACCACTGCTCTTGCAGGGGAGTACTCTGCTTTGGGTGTGGAGAATGGCCCATTGGGCTGAAGATATCAGTCCACAAAGCCATTGGGAGGAGGGGCTAGCCCACAGCAGGTTTGATCATGAATTTTAGAAAGGTGTGCGTTTCTGTCTTTGTCCCAGCATTTCTAAGGCTGTCGTAATTTGTGCAGTTTGGAGCAAAGCCGGGGAACTGAAAACAGGGAGTGTTGCTGTTTGGGGCAAGCAGTTTGTTTACACAGTCCTCCTACACACAGCCCACTACCCATAGTGTGACACTGGTGGCTCTATTTCTTTTCTGGGTCAGACTGGCCTGTTTTCTGAAAAGGTCAAACCACTGCAAAAGTGACACATGCAGCAGCAATTTCTTAAGGTCTGAATAAGGCTCTTAGCAATTTAGGATCCCACACACTACAGGATTGCATTAGTGCTTGAGACTCAGAAAGTGAAAGTGACTCAAATTAGACCAGACCAGCTTCACTGCTGAGGGTGTGAGTGTGAAGTGCAAAAAAATAAGCAAACCACATCAGTATTGGAAAGCAAATAACATTGCTCATATTCTTTGTTTTATAATCTGGAGTGATTGTAATAACACAAGTACAAGTATTAATCTTTTTAACTAATGTTTTTATTTTTCACTTTTTGTTTGTTGTACTAATTATTTGTGCCTTTCCCCTGGTAAGCCTCGAGTGATTTGTCCAGTTCATCCTATGCAGATGAATAGGATTAGTAAAGGAAAATGGGGAGAATTTTTTGGAGTGTGTCCTGTATGAGTGGAGTGAGGTATACTGTGAATTCCAATATGCCAAGAGAGAACATCCCTGTAAAATCCACTTAGGTATAACTAAGCATCGACACTCGTTCAGATGAAATACCACCAACATAGATTCTTGAAAATGGCTGTTTAAAAGTCATCTAGCTGCATTGTGCCTACTCGGGATGCCACAAACAGGCAACATAAGAATTATGAATTAATTATTGAATATTTGATCCATAACTCTTGAAAAGTTTTTGCAAATAAGGATCATCGTGTTTTTTTCCTACTCACTAAAGTCTGCTATTTGCCTATTTGTCTGTCTGTCTCTAAATGTCTGTCTAGAATAGATGCCTAGGTATGATGAATTTAGTGGCAGAAGCAAAATGGCATAGTCATTTGATGCAGAATATATTCATTTTCTGTCCCTTGTAAAATGCAGAAATGTTTAAAAATACAATAACCCAAAGGGAGTCTTGAAGGGAAGAGAGAACACTGTTCCATTGTCTTTCTGCAGCAAACTCTTTCCTTGCACGTCACTGGAATGTCTTTTGCGGTATCTGTGCCCTGAAAATATATGGAGTACAGTTTCTGAAGAGAAAATAGAAGGTGTTTGCAGTCAAGCTGCAAACAAGGAAGGTAAAATGGGTGTGAGTGGGTGCAGCTCTTGCATGAACTGCTTTCCAAAATCCCGCACATTCTCAAGAAATGTAGAGAAAAAAATCTCCTCTCTCACCAAAGATTTGCCTGTCAGTGATCAGGTGTCATGGAGACCAACACTTGAAATATATTCTTATTTCTCTGTCTCTCTCTCTCTCATATACTATATGTCTATTGTGTGTGTTTGTATTTGTGTATACACACACAAAGGATCCAATTATGCCCTGAGTTGTACCTAGGCCCCTTGTGTATATACATTGCAGCTGTGACCATTTGAATGAGAGAGATTTTAAAAAAAAAAAAATCATGACACACACACAAAAATCTTTCTTTGGAAGGGGAAGTTTAAAACTGCCTTCAAATTAATCCCCAAAGAAGGAATCTCTCTCCCACTGAGTGAGACTTGTCAGGTGCATGTGTGATTTATATATACACAAACACCCAGTAGGAAAATACTTCGTGTGTATGTACTGTATGGTATATACTGTGCTCCACGGGCAGATCCTGAGAATGTTTAAAGGAGAAAATTTCAACCAAGGACTCTGAAATAGACCAACAAGTTTCAGCGGGTTGGATCCCTCAGCAGTTCTCGCCTGTCTGCATTATTTTCAGCATGTACTGTATTGCGAATGGTGTAAGGAAGGACCATAACCAGAGCAACTCAGCCGTCTGGAGAGAGGCATGTTAAAAACTAAAAAAATGAGAAGGCTCTTGCCTCGGTTGCTGGCCGTTGAACAGCCCCTGGGCAGGACGTGTGAACGTTGCTTGAGGCAGGGGCGTCACTTTGTTTTTTTTCCTCCCCTTTGTAATAATTCTTTATCCAAATACTTGTAGTGAATGAAACCTGCTTCAGTGAAAGGTGCATTATCTATTCTTGGCCACTCCTCAGGTCCTTGGTGGTCCTAATGTCTAGTGTGTTGAGGGGTAAATATTTGGCCACTGTGCTAGCCACTTCTGCACAGCCCCTGAGTGACCCTGCATTAATTAGCTGGGAATTTCAGGGCTTTGAATCTGATTGAATCAAAATATTGTTTTTACAAGTTGATGAAGGCTTGATTGATGTGGGTCCTGCTGATTCTTTAAAGGATTAAATTGTATGTACAGATTACAGACTCCTGCCTGTCACTGCTTAAATGGGAATTGTTTTTAACAAAGCTTTTTTTTAAAAAAGTCCCATAATCTGGTGTGTGTGTGTCTCTCTCTCTCTCCATTCCAGTCAAACTGAAAGTTTCCTTTTCATGCGAGTACCATCTCCTCTCCCTGGGCAATGGCAGGAAATAGGAATCTCTCGGTTCCAAGCTGGACAAGGCTGGGAGGAGATGGAGAGCACAGTTCACCTCTAGCCAAGATGGCTATGAGAGGCACCGAGCGGTAGAACTCTGCTGTTGCCCACACAATCTCACGGGCAACAGTAAGGAGCTATCAAGTCTCTAGCCCTCCCTTATGCAGAGAGGGAAGGGCAGGCGGGGAGCAAATAGATACACTGAAGAGAGTAAATGGAGATCTGGTGAGGATCTCCCACAGAGTACTGGGGCTGGAAGTTTACCAGAAAAAGCTTAAACTGTATGGTACGTTAAAGAAAGAATTCAGAGGGCCGTTATTCTATAAAGAGAAAAGCACTGAAGGCAGAAAGTCCCTTTCCTTCATATGTGGGACAGATTGGGTTGTGTTTTTTTTCATCCTAGAGATTTACAAAACCATAATCTCATTTCACTGTAAACCTGTTAAATTGAAAAATGGCTTGTTCCTATCACCGCTGTGCTGTATAATGAATCAACCCCAACAAACGTCTAAAAGAAACAATAAAAGGAAACAAAACTTAGCTGGGGCCCTGCTGAAGGACGTACAGGCTGCATCACTCTACTCGCTGTTTAAAATGTGCACATGGCCACTTTCAGAATTACTGCTCTTTGGATTTACTGTTGCCACTGAGTCTCTTTGGGAGAGTGAGATATGGCTGTGGCCGCCCTCCATTCACCTGTGCCAAGGGTGAGCTCCCACTAAGACAAGGGCAAGGGAGGAAATAGGGGATATGAGTGTGTTTAAAAGCCATCGAGGGAAGAGAGAGGAATATAACAGCGAGCACATCACCATAATTGCCTGACATTTCACCCAAAACACATCAAACACAAGAGCTGGTGATTCTAAAATGAAGAGAAGGAAGCAAACGTTCTGAACGAAGATCCAAGGAAAGTAGTCACCAGAGCCGGGTCAGGGTGAAATCCTCTACGGCAGCAGATAGCGCTCCCCACCACACTGGAGGCATTCTGGCCACTTCTTGACTTTTTTTACGTTTCCTTGAAAAACATGGCGGCCCTTGGTTGGACTCTATATGGAGATGTTTTACATCCAGAAGTCCTTCCACCACTGTCTAGCATTAGTGCATGAATACTGGATCTCACCCTCCCAGCCAGTTCTTACTGCCAGGAGACCCATGTTTGTGGAAATAATTAAATACAAGTAACAAAAATATAAACGAACCCTAAACCATCAACCCTCTCATATACACAAAAGACCCCCTCCATTGAGGGGGAGCCAAGAATTTTGTAGTTAAGGAAAAACACCATTATCTAATGACCTGCATTCCAAGGACGTGAGGAACTACTGTATGATAGACACAGGACAACAGTTATTTTTAGGGGGTGCTGCTCTTCAATAATTTTGTTCACAGCACAAACTTACAAATGTGTGTCATTGTGTGTGATCCTTTTGGGATTGTTGTTTGAAAATGTACTTTGAATCTCTTCTATTTCATCTGTTTGCACAGGCTGCCGCAAAGGGTGGCATTTGATGGCGGCGTGTTCTGCGGGGAGAGAAGCGGATTGTGTTCTGTGTTTCATCGGGGCCTGAATTCTGTTGGCTGTCAGGGCAGCTGCTGCTGAATTTTCTTTTTGTTTTTGTAACTGGTGTCAGGGCACTTAGCTCTCATGGGTAGGCATCCTCTTTTGTTGTAGAAACCCAAATAAACTAATTCGTGCTGCTTAGCGTGGACACAAGTTACAGTATATTGGCACAAAACAATAATTTCTCTGAACTAGAGGATGGGCTGTCACCCAATCCATCATAAGTCAAATGGCCTTATCCTGGAGTCACTTCTTCGTATTGTAAATTTACAAAAGTCTAGACCAAGTGGGCTCAGAGTATGGCCTGCAGCTGACCTCTGCAGCATAGAGCTGTAAACAAATTACAGACCCCTTCATTCTGTCCTGCCCTGACAATTTGATCTGAGTGGCCAGGCTACAGAGCATGCTAAGAACTAGTCGCTATGGTCACAACTTCATACTACAAGTGAGGCCCTGTAAACTGCTTCATTTTATACAAATTATTAGGTGGGCAAAATATGGGTGTTCTTCTGTGTGTGTGTGTGTGTATAGTTAATGATATATTTTATTAACCACCACAACCTCCTCCATATGCTGAATGGCTACAACCTAGTTCTGAAGAATGCACTGCAATTTGTTTCTGAGAGATTGCATTTTTGTAGGATTGTGAAGTATGGGGAATTGGGTTTTGCCTTCTGGATGAAGCAGGAGCACTGAGGAGTCTATTACTTCCACGCTCTGTCTCTCCTTTGACATGGTGTAGCATGAGAACGTAATAATGAGTTCATGGAATGGTTTCAAGAAACACTTTGTCCAGAAGGGATATGCTGTCGAATAATGCAGCCTGGAGAGCATCCCTCTAGTACCTGGCTAGTTCTGTAATAAAGAATTGCCAAGATGAAAATAGGTTTCCAGGGATCCATCTTGGTATTTAGCTATAAACTGAAGTTATCCTTTTACCTTCAAATTACAAATACTAACCAGTTCACCTCAAACACCCCTCTGAGGCAGGTAAGTAGTTTTATCTGCATTTTACACAAAAGGAAACTGAGGGGCCTGCCCGTGGCCAGCAAAGGAGTCAGTCCTGGAGCTAGGAACAGAACTCCGGTATTCCTGATTCTCAGTCATCTGCTCGGACCCCTCGTCCACACTTCACCCTAAAACACAATGTAAATTATAAATGTCTTTCTTGTAGCTATGTATAAGTTTGTGCATTTTCCAGTTGTCCCTACCTGTACCCAGTTCTCATAAACTAACTGCACTTCGCTGATTTCTAATTGAAATTATGGCCAACACAGCCTTCCATTTTTCCTGACAAAACTTTCTGATAGTGCTTGTAGCATAGAATTTTATTGATTACAGTTATTCTGTGGATAAAGCAAAATTATACTGGAAGAGGTGCCAGGATGCTGTTGATTTTTGGTCTTTTCCTCTTCCTGTAAATCCTGTTAGAAACTGGTGGGTTGTTTAGCTTTATACACCTCATCAGTCATCACCTGAGTCTGAGTGTGAAGATTCTGCAGAAACCTTGTCCCATTTTGGCATTTTAGTCCTCAGATTTTTTTCCTTGCCTGGAAGACAGCTGGACTGAGGGCTGGGAATCTGGTCAGCAGGTTGCACGCTACATTTCCAGTATTTTCTTTAATTTAGGTATTTACCAAAGCTACTGAATTCAAACTTGTTCATAATGTACACAACAAATAAACAACAGCACAAGATTATTTTACTATGTCTTCCTCCTGCCTTGTGGTGACGATTCAGCAGCTATAATGAGAAAAGGTTTTAATGTGTCTTTTATCTTCTACATGTTTTTCATAATTTCCAAGACACACATTTTAAATAGGTGTCATATTGAAATGACCCTTCCAAACTCAAGTGATTCTGCTGCTGCCCGCCATGCATTCATTGTCTCTGACCACTTGGCTGCTTCTGATGAGGAAACATATGCTCATGCTCTGTCTTGTAACACTGGACTGATACCCACAGACCTCTCCCTCTGAAATCTGTTTTTCATTCAGTAATTTTTTGTAATAATTGTTCATGCTGATTTGAACACATTTTACATTTGTTTTTGGATCTGAATTGGTTCAAGAAGAATAACATTTGCAACAAATATAGATTCCTGTCATGGATTTTTTTCATTTAGATAATCACTCACCAAAAAGTGAAATCCTCCATTTTCAGTGTAAGAAATCTAGATTTAATAACAACTTTGTATGTATTTCAGCATATCTTAATATTTTCTTAAATTGTGTGTGTGTTGAGATGTGTGCAATATACAGTTATGCAAGATGCAAACAGACTTTAATAACAAATTAAAGAGCAGTTTGTATTCATCTTAAAATAGCCCACAGCTAAATGCAAGTAAATATCTCTGCAGCCAAACTGAAATATGCAGGGAGGCATTTAATCATTTAGCCTCCAGATTACAAGTTACAGAATTTTTAAGGGATTTTTTAAAAATATAGATTTGTACAATGGGATTTGCTTATTTCTTGTATGAATCACATTTTTATTTAATACAGAAAACGATTCAGATCTTCTTTTTCACTCATGCTAAGTATTTAGATTTCCCTTTTTGTCATTCTTAACTCAGAAAAGAGAAGAAAAATGCATTTGTAATTGTTTAAAATTGTCAGTAACATTTAATTTCTATCAACAATTTCTTAATTGTTGCTTTTAAAAGCAAAGCTTCAATGTGTCAGTCTAAATTGCACTACAAAAGGCTTTTTAAGAAATCACAAATTATGCTGTTAACATTTACCATTTTCAGATACTACTGATTAGATTAGAGATAATTATTCCTCATAATTTCACCACTGAAAAAGCTATATGTCTAGTCATATCAGAACATCTAAACGAAATTATAGAGAAACAATTTCTTTACACAATGTTTGCAGACTTATTCAAGAATGAAAGATTGAGGGTTTTAATTTTATCCAGTATTTCTTTAATTAAAATCTCTTAGAAATCTAAAGTTTTAGATCTGATTTGGCTTTTCTATTGCAAAACACCACAATCTTTTTAGAATAATTTTATAGCTGTGTTCCTTAGAATAAGAGTAAAATAGAATATATCTAATTTTAATATATTTCAAGTTACTTTTCAAATAATTTCTTTATAAAACTGAACAAGGTGTAACTAATAGTAATATCTGCCATTCTGCATTTCCCCCCACAATTAAATGAAAAGCAAATGATATTAATGGGGTGAAATACGTGTCCAGAAGAAATGTGGAGAGATTTAAAGTGTGCAACCAGTTTAAAATGGAAATGTAGGTGAGCTTCTTTGTCATATTTTAAATATTTCAAATGAAGTCTTTTAAGAGCACTGTGAAGAATGGCCTCAGCCCTAAAAAAAAGTGCCCTGCTTCTGCAACAAAGAGCTTTGACTTTAGTTAAGAACTCATGACTATTATCAAAATTAGAAATGTCATTTTCTGCATTATTTTAATGGCAAGCTTACCTTTAGTAGGATAAGTCCTTTCTGACATGATATAAATGTTTTAAAATAAAAAAAAGCATTGAGGGAATCAGAGAAACATTTTAATCTTAATTATTCATAAATAGCTACCTCAAGTCCATTTTCACAAAATGTCAGTTGACCAAAAACATGCTTATTTTTCATGAGGAAAAGAATATTTATGCTGTAAAAGAATGCTAAATCAACGTATATTTAAGTTAAAATGAAATTTGCAAATCAGAAACAACCGTCTATCACAAAAGTCCATTAACAGCATAGCATTTGCTGCAGAACATGCAACAATGTTATGAATTTGTTAACTCTTTGGCTAACTGACTGAAGAGAGCTCATGATAAGGGACAGTTATTCTTTATCAATAATTTTTTCAGGAGATCTTAGATAACTTTATCTAAAATATTTGGTAAAAGTTTTAAAAATATTTATCAGTAAAGTTCCAAGATGCAAGTGCAAGTGATGTAAATATTTGAGAAGCTTTATAATAATTTTCCTAATCTCTGCTCAAGAGACATGGACTGACAAACACACATTTGAATATACTGCACACTTCTAAGTTTAACAAATTCTGTGTGTAGAGATGTCTAGAAAAGACTTCGTATTCAATTGCTAAATACATTTCACAGCAAATGATCAGTTTGTTCTTTTAACTATGCAGATGAAGGTAATAAAATGGGAGTTTGGGAGTTTTTAGGAGGAATTAATTGTTCTTCTCAACCTTCCTGGTACCCGTACTATTTGCGTTCATGCTGTCCTACATGGCTGCTTGTATGTTTGTGTGTGTGTGTATATATATATCCAGGTTTCACTGGCAGACCTAATTTCAGAATACATAATGCATGATTTTGAAACCAATTTGTTATTGTAATAAAATATTTTTAGGAATGCATGGAGGTACTTGAGAGGAGAATGTTAAATTATACATGCATTGTGGCCGAGTGCATTTATTTAGCTCAGTGTGCAGGTGAATCTCCCCATGACCTTGGCACTTGCAGGGTAGCATAGAATAACAATCAAAGCTAGGATTGGAAATCCTACCATTTCCAAATATTAACAACTTCTTTCAAAGGAAATGCTGATTTCAGCATTTATGTTAATGCAAACATCAGTATCCCTTTCAGAGAACTTAAAAAAGAAGCCATGATCTTAATAGGATTAAAAGCCATGCTTTTTATTTTCAAAATGCTAATTTGTTTTCTGCATTCTGTTTTCATATCAGGTCTTGTTATTTAGTATGCTGGGATCTAGAGGACACTGAAAGCTGCCAGAAATGCATTGGTAATGATAGGAAAGCTACATAAAAGGTTTCTGTCTGAAAGGAATTCTAGATTCTTCCCAAGCATATTTCCTCCGTTCCTGTTAGGCGGTTTGAGAAACTAAATGCGGTGGTGCTGCTAGGGTGGGGTGTAGGAAGGAGTTTGCTTTGTATTTCTCTCTGTTGATCCTTTCACATTAAGGAACAAACATTAGTTATTAGAGGTGCATTAATTGACACAGTCTGTGACCCATATTAGTGAGAAGAACTGATTTGTCCAGAGAAGTTTGGCTGTGAAATTCAGAGTAGCCTGAGGCACCGGACATTCTGTAATCTTCTTATTTCTGCAGGCTTTCACAAGCAGCTCTCCCATCGCTGTTCATGCTGAACAGTGGGGTGTAGAGAGGAGGCCAGAACAGAGATAATCATTTACCATGTAATTTGTTTTGAGATTCCTGTGATAGATTTCAAAACCGAAGCATCCTGCAAGAGAACATAGCCCTTAAAACCTTTAAGTCAAGCCAGTTCTGTGCTTGGTGGTGTGTTATGCAGTGTCTCAGCAGGAGACCACCCTAACGAGTGGACACCCAAGGCACTGACCACTATCAATGGGGACCCTCTATTTATTTAATGGCTTTTAAACATTGCTTCTATTCCTTTTTCTCAAACAATCGCTCTTATACTTAATGCTGTCAGTGTGGGAGAAACACAGTGAAAGTACAGTTCAGTGCAGGTTGATTAAAACCATTTGCAGCAATCAAGAGAGGCAGGTAATTTTCTGGACAGATTTTTTTTGTAAATGAGGTGTTCCATTTGGGGAGCTCAGGCTTCATGCTTTGCTGGCTAGCAGGTGTGCTGATGTACCAGAACTTTCGTGTATTCTGCACTGGTTAGGGGCTATTTCTTCAGTTCACAAACTTTTGTTTCAGTGACTCCACAAAGGCATAAAACTAAGGGATTCTATATATTCAGAATATCAAAGCTTTCGTCCAAATGGGGAAAGAATCTGAAGGAAAAGGTGGGTTTTAGTGGGTTTTGTATCTTCTTGTCATTTTAATATTTGTTAACTGGACTATAATTTGTTTTCTACATAAAGAAACATAAGGGAATTTTGTTAAAGAAAAACCGACTGTGAATCATCGCCAGCTGCCAGCAGAAACCAGGGAGGCGATTTTTTCACTTTTTTGCTTTCAAAGAAGATATTTGCATTCTTCCCTCCACCTTTTCTTTGTTGTTGAACTGACATTGTTTGCAAGGATCCATGTTGCTTCTCGTGCTTAATTGATTTCTTAAAAGTTTTCTTCCCATTTAGAACAGTTGTTTTTGACTGTTTTCCAATTATAAGGACTGAGAGTCACATAAAAGAAACTGTCATCTTTGCTTTGTTACTTTGTGTGGGGCAGTGGGTTACATTTAACAGGGGTCTCTTTTTTTTTTTTAAAATAACCTTTGGATTTCTCACAAAACTCAAGGAGTTTGTCCAAATTCTGGGATAATTACCAACTTCTCTACAGGTCACATTTAAAGGTATTTAGGCACCTCACCATGCAGATTGACAGCTAGTGGGATTTTCAAAAGCACCTAACTCCCATGGAAATCAATACCACTATATGTGTATCTGCATCTTTAGGCACCTAGACACCTTTAAAAATATGGCTCTAGTTCCTTACACAGATGACATAACAATCTGTGGCCATGGAAATCTTTAGGGCTATGCCTTTAACTGGCTATGGTTGTGCTAGAAAAAACACAAATCTGTATTTCAGTGGGAGGGGGGATGAATAAAGCTTTGGAAGGGCCCCATAAAATTGTAAGTGAATAAGTGCCTTGAGATGACCGGTAAGGAAACTCTTAAATTGGACGTTAGTTCCTCACAGCAAACTCTGTGTCTTCCTGTTTGATGCCCAGCACCATGCCCTGATTGGGGCCTCTGGGTGCTACCCTAATACAAATAACACTTATCATAACAGACACAACATGCTGGTTTTATAATACATGAGTTTTCACTGAGGGCTTAAAATGGTCTCAGAAGTGCTGGCTCTGTCAGAGTTTGATGATGGAATCACACAAGTTTGCAACAGTTCTGTAAGGGGGAGGGGTGGAAGCCTATTGAAATGCATTTGTAATACTGCTGCTTGGTCTGCCAGCAGGCAGGCATGTTTTAATAGCAGAGAAAAAGGAAAGTGGATAACAAAGTGAAATAGCCAGAATTTGCTAATCAGGATGCTGTATGACTTCAGTAGTCACCAAGAGGGGCGTGAGGACAAATCCAGGCCCATAACGGAGCCCAGCATGCTCTGAAATACTGATCTGGAAAGGGCAAAACCAAAATCAGCAGACAGACAGTGAACCAATGAGATTTCTTACAATTTGCATTGAATGTAGAAGCCCAATTATGGCACACTTATGTATCACAATATAGTGTCCTGAGAAGTTCAAGAATCTTACAGGAAAATATCCCTGTCACAGATTCAGAGGGTCTGCTTTATGCACTGGCCTTTAACCACTTTTCTGGGAGCCACCCTTTGGTGTTCTGGACACGAAGGATCCCCACTATTCCACAGCAGTTGGCCCATGGTCTCCACAACTCCAAGACATGGTCTTCAGGCTCCAGTGATTCGTCTCTCCGTCTCCCTGCTGCAAGTCCAGCCAAGCAAGATGACTCTGGGAGATTTGTTCTACCCCTTCAGGGCGCAGTGCTCTCAGAAAATAAGTGCAGCGACACCAGGCAGCCTTTTCAGAGCAAGGTAACAATTTACTAGTCACCTGGCATACAGAATTTTATGGGGTTGGGTTAGCGTGAGAGAGGCTGACACTGAGGGTTTGGCTCCTGTTGGAGGAAGCCAAGGCTTCGCCATTTTCTATTTCCCTGGTGCCCATCCTTGCCCACTGTGCCCCCTTTGTCTCTCGGTCCCTGTGTCTGTGAGCCCTGTTCTTATCACAGGTTCCTGTCACCACCAGGCCATTGTCCTTCCGCTGGAAAGCCATGCTGAGTTCCCATGATCAGCTGCATTACATGTTCATTATACAGTCACTGGGGTTCCCACTGTCCACCTGGTTCCTCCATTGGTATGTGTTGCTTCCAGGTAGCCCTTGATGACTCATTGATGCTGCCCCAGACAGCTGTGTGACACACACATCGTGCCTCCCCTCTGTCCCAGGGGGAAAATCAGTGCCCCATCATGCCAAGGGGTAATGGTTCCAAGAGGATGGCTACAGATTTATACAGATCATTCATAAAATATTGCAGAAAATTCCCACATTTGTCACAGTCCCAAAGTGGAGATGGGCTGTGGTGTGCCCAAATGGAAAGCAGGACTTCAGATTCTGTCCTTGCCAATCAGACCCAATTCAGCATGTCGGACCCCCATACAGCCCAGTTCCCAACAGGCATTGCTTTCTGTGACTGAGCACACAGCAGTATTTGCCAGCACCAAGAACTGTTGTTAACATTTTAGCAGTTTTGTTTTTCAGACCATGTGATGTGTTTTTAAACAACAACATTCTGTGATTAAAGGATTTTATTGATAATTGCAAAATGAAAAAAACCCTGCAAGCTCCCCACCTGTTTTCTTTGTTTAGCTGCATTTGGCTGCTGATGTAACACCCCGCCGCCTCCAAGACCTGTGTACTAACAGAGTGATACAGTTTACAAAATCATATAGGGGCTACTCAAATCCCTTGTAAATATTCTTAGTGAAGCTGTCTCGCCGTGGAATTAGAGGGACCCTACTGCATATACCATAAATTTCCCCATGTTTCACTGTGATTTTTCAAGTTGAAAGAGGTGGCAATAGCTGGTTTATCGTAAAGCAGCATAATGTTTAAGAACTTTAAAGTTGTGCTTGCTGTTGGTGCAAATCTTTTTGGGCAAGAAGTGACACTTTCTCTCAACTTTATTCTTGAATCAGACAATCCCGACACCTGAATCCTTCCAAAAAGGTGTTGTGTTAGCAGTCTCCAGCCTTCCTCCTTGTTGTCTGAGAGCAAAATGATTGCCAAAACAGTTAGTGCTATCCAAGTGGAAATATACCTCTATCTCTGGTGTTCACCACTGCGTGTCTTCTCTACTTTGTTTAGAAAGGATTTCTCTTAGAATTTTCTCATAGCTCTGTATGGAAGCTACTCAATCCCATGCAATACTGAGATGCATTTATAGTATTAACAAAATAAGTGCAAGTTAAAGGGTTATGTAACACCATTTCAGGATAATTAGTTTAAGACACATTCCTCTTTAATATGTCTCACTTTATAGGAAGTACTGGATGCTGCTGCGTAGCAGAATTTTTCCAGAGCTATATTTTGTGTCAGTGGCACTGTTCCCTCTAGGCTGTGCGTGTGTGCGCGCGCACATAGATCCTAAACCCTGCGCACACGGCGAAACAATGCGTGCACAAAAATTTGCACAGAAGCACAAAAATTTGCACAGAAGAAATTTTTCCACACGCGGCCTGTCAAAAATTAGAGGGAACATTGGTCAGTGGCTTTAGAAATGCAACTGAATGGTTTACAGTATATCAGAAAAGTTTCCTTTATTTCTGGGAAGGATTTTCTGCTTATCTTTCTGTAATGGTGCAGTAGCTTTGCTAGGGGGTGGATTCTGAAGTATCACTTAACATCCATCCATTTCCTTAAGATTCTTGGTAACATGGTTTGCATTTCACCTCTAATAAATAGGCTAGATTTCTTAGCAAGGCTTTAAAAAACAATAAATGGGATCCTCTTAATTAGTCTGCATTTTCTTCCTTTGCAGGGTTTCTATTTCTTTCTTTCTTTCTTTCTTTCTGTTTGAGAGCAAGTTTTCTCTTCTTCCCCCTCTATCCCTGGTAGAGTATGTGGGTCTCTGCTAGGGAGGTTGTGGCGTGTTGCTCTCATCTTTCCCCCTTCCTGTGTTATCCATTCCTGCTGCCAGCCACACTGAGAGTTTACACAGCCCATCACTGGACAGGTCAGAGCATCCAGCTGAGAACTTTCAAAACCAAACTGCACAGACAGAGAAATTCCCAAACCAGGTGCTTTTTAGACACATTCCAGAAACCACACTGAGAGAAATATGGTACCCAAAGCCCTAATACTGATTTGACGAATATTTAATTTTACAGAGAAGTGTTTTACTGGAGTAGCTCGTGATTGGTCCCCGTTAGATGTTAAAAATATTCCCACTGTGGCCGGGGCAGAAGCAGAAATGGGCAGAGCTTTAACTTTTTGGTGGAGTTTAAGTTTCCTTTCTCTGTTGTGTTTTAGGCTTTGGACAAGTTACCCTGCTGCGTGCAGGACTCTCTTGCTTTTCATTTTTTTGAAGTAGAAATCTAAGTCTGTTTCAGGATATAGAAGAGAGACACAAAGCTGCAGCTCAGTCATTCAGATGCATGCAAAGAGCATAGAGAGGGATCAAATCCTCAACATATTTGAAAAAAAAGGTATTGAACAACCTAGCACAATATGGGAACTTTCTCTCTCCATGAAATGCACTTTCTAAACTGCAATAAATAAATAAATACGGTTAAATTGAATGTAGCAAATCACCACAAAAATAAAGAACAGAATTTTTCCATCAACAGAAAAGTATTGAAAATGGTTACGTCTGTCCCTTCCAAGTAGCACACTCTGGGGCAAATTGCTACCTACTCTAACACCTTTAAAGTAAATGGAGTTGTCTCAAGCTTGACTTTGGCCCACTGGCGTTTTATGCACTGTGCATCCCAACTGAGTATAGCTGCAGCTTTGATTTGAAATTGTTTGAAACAAGAAAAGAAAAACTTTTTAATTTTAAATGTAATGATATTTAGTTAGAAAAAAAGGCAGAGGAAAAAGAGGAAAAGTGGCTGCTCTGCAGTGGCTCTTTAGTCTGGATGAAAATTGGGAAACAGCCACCACGATCTCGTGATTTGTTTCACTCTGGGTAAAATCGGGTCAGAAAACACAGGTGAAAAGAAGACTCTTGATGGACAAGCTCAGAATTGTGTACTTTTTTCCCTTGGGTCTTTAAGAGATGAAATATCAAGTGAAACAAGCCTTTTTAATTTTGTGTATTACGTCGAGCTTTAATAACAAGGTACCCTGGAATGGAAATAGATAATATTGGTCTTATAAAATGTAACAGCCAGTTCCTGTTCTGAACACAAATCTGCTTGCAGGACCTTGTTGTGGGCTTAGAGCTGACAAGTTTGCAGATGCTACTGCTTGCTCCCTAATCAAAGTCAGATGCTGTTCCTAAGCAGCTTTCTCACTGTCACCACATCTCTTACCATGGAGAAGGGCTAGCCAGAGTCTGTGAGAGCCCTTTTTGTTCTGGGGGTGTCTGCCATATTTTTTTTATCTTTGTTCTCTGTTTGTTTTTAATTTGAGGGGTTTGCATTGGCCAATGATACAGGAGAGTGAATGGGGGAAGTAATCTGAAGGGAGCTGATGTCCATAGGACATCTGTTTAAATTCAGCTTTCAGACAGAGAGAGAAGCCCATGTGCCTTCAGTTTGTTCTCTGGAAACGGCCTGCAGCGAAATGGGAGTATTTAGTTTGAGAATTCATTAAATAATTCTGCACACAGCACTTCAAATAGAACACAAGCCCAAGAGAAGCGTTTAGGTCAAATTAAACAGTTCAGTGTGGCTGCAGCTGTTGTCAGGGTATTCAGATAGAGAGAACACAGGAACACACTAAACTGGAAATTGAGTGCACTATTTTGTTGTTTTTTTAAAGGCAGCAAAGGAATTTTGATTCTGTGGAGTAAAAGGATATTAATTGGAGGTGTTTATATGATTGTGTGCTTCATGGTTTGCATCTTCCTCTCAGTTCTTCCAACGAGGAAAATACTATCTCTTATACACTGATTTCTTGTTATTAACTGTCCTGAAGCTTTGTGTATTTCATTGACGACTTCTCCTCCGCTATAAAATTGGAAAGTATGCAGCCCTTGTCATCCAGCTCTGTGCACTGTAGTGTGGATCTCATCCATTAAATAGTGTGTGACAAGAAAAGGTGCTCTGCTTCCGCATGGCAAGAGATGCCAAATGTGTCATGTAGCGTGTGCAGGCACAGGGAATTTTGTTTTAGGAGCTCTGTTCACACCGTAAACGATCCTGGTGCTAGACACTTGGTGCATGAAACATTTAGGAGTTGGAGCTGCCCCTGTTTACAAAAGGACCTGCTTTCTCTCTCTCTCTCTTTCTCAAAAAAACCCAGTATGCGGTGGGCAATAAATGTGAAAGTAAAGATGGGAGTCAATGGAAATGGTGTAATGTGTCTGAGCAGAAGCATTAGAAACTGTCCATAGACAATGAGATATTCAGAAATTTGCACCCCATTACTGTGCCCTGCAGCTCCTCCAGAACCTCTTTTCTCCACTGACAGATTTTTTTATTCCCAACACCTTGGCACCGTCAGGCTGCGCTTGTGATCCCCTCCCCTCCCCCCCTTGTCTGACACTGCTTCTCCTTCACCGGTTGTGGATTTATACTTTTTGCTTTACTGCTGCCACTTTTGAGCTCAATTTGAAACATAAACTCCTCTCCCTCCCCCTGAAGCCATGAAACAGGCTGGAATATACAGCCCCTAATGAGCAGTTTGAGAGAAACTTTGGTTTAATCTGTACAGTTGGAAGTGGTGGTGATCTCTGATTTATCCTACACTGGGATCGTATTTTAGAACATTACAGTTGCGCTTGCCAGCAGCGTGGACCTTTCTGTTGTGTTTTTGGGATTGTTGTACAGTGTTGCTCTCTTGCTTAGTAAGTGATTTCTTCACCTGTGTCACTCTCATAGTGAAATCCTGAATTGCTCATGGTTTGCTGTGTGCACTGTGACTAGACAGTAGAGTTTGCAAAAGTCTGCAGGCCAGAATTCATTGTAAATGGACTTCAGTCCCCCCACCAGCCCCATACACCACACGCACAGTGTACAGCAGTGATTGTCTCTTAGACAGAAGGCTCCATTTTTAAACAAACTTCATCTCTGCGGATGTTTGACAGAAGAGGTCAGAAAGGTCTGCAGACTCATCCTCTCAAAACAAAACCCCTGAAACATTTGAATTAAGTCACCTCTTGAAACTCCATCCCCTGCCCTCCACACACCCCAGAAATAGATGGGTTTTTCTGGAGAACAATAAGCCTTCTCCTCTTTTGGTGCCTGTCCAGTGCGGAAAGAAAAAGATGTGGTCAAAGTGGCAGGCTGTACAGCTTTCTTTTGAGCCAAACAGATGGTGAAGGTTAAGTGACAGCTCTGTGACTGCCTCTTTTGAAGTAATTGGAGATAATTTGTATTTTGAATCAAAACTTGACCACTGTCAGAAGAAAGGAAGGTTAATATGTAAACGATTTTACATTAGCCCCTGTTTTGGGGGTTTTTTCTTTTTCTTTTTTTTTTTCCTTTCCCTCTTTAGATCCTTGTTTTGTTTAATCCTTGCTCCAGGCTATCGCTAAGATTGTCTCTGAGCTCGGTGTGACTCGTTTTCGGCTGGGGTTGTTATGAAAGCCAACAACAGCTTATTAAGGCCAGTGATAATCTCTGCTACTGCTGCATTGTTGCTTTCCTGAGGTCCAATTAAGGCTGTGCATCTGAAACAAGATCCTGGAGATATATGGCCTCTTACCTAGAACAGTTTCCAAACAAATGCACAAGCTGCTTTCCTATTTCTGCACTAGAACTCAGACTGGCTGTACGGTTCAGGGGATTGTACGTGTGCATTTAAGATGTTCCCCCCACGCTTTTTATTTGTACCACTATGTGGTGATATTAATTGTGGTTTAGGCTCCTGTTCTCTTCGTAGATTTTCTGCTGGCTCTGGGTAGGGGTTTATTTGCCCCATAGTAATATCAATAAATGAAAATAAGAATAAAAGAACCATTTTTAAAAGGCCCCTTTAAATAAAGCACATGTTGTTTGCACTGTGTCGGGGGTTTAGGAGACTGATAAAAGGATTGATAAACGCGCGTGCTGTTATCATGTGTGCTCTCGAGGTGGTAAGTGAACAGTGAAAGAAGTTTGTAATAATTATAGTGCCTCATTTCAGAGCAGGAAAGGGCACCAGAAATGTTGCTTCCCTAGCAATTCTTGTTGCTCTAACCATACAAACCCTATCAGCTCTTCAAGCTCGTCCTAGTGCTTTCACACATAGGCTGCACAAAAGCAGGCGGAGATCAGCTGGAATTTCTTAGCCCAATCCAATGTTTTTTAAATGTGGCTGCTGAATATAACAGGTAAGAAAGACACCTGAATGGACTTGTTCATCCAAATGGGTGTTGTGAGGCCTTTGTAAGGCACAGGGAACAGGGCAGCTATTTTCATCCCCTTGTCCCATTAGTTTCAACAATATAACTTTAGAAGTTTCTGTATTTCTCAGATGAGGAGGTTTCATTTTAGTAGTCTGAGAATCCTTACGAATAGGCTATCAAGAAGTAACTTGTACCTTCACCCGGTACGATTAATACGTCAATTTTTCTGTACTGACCCCAACAGATATTTTGTACCCAGCACTCAGACGGGAGTGAAGAGGAGACTAGAACAGAAAGTCAGTGCTGTTTGTAGCGCATTTAAGTGCTCTTTCCACAGGAGTACACAAGCCAATGTTGTACTTTATTCACATACATCAGGGTTATTACGAAGCACATTTTTTCACTACCTTGAAGAAGGAAAAGGAGATGCTGGCTTGTTATTCCTGCCTTTTTCTTAACCATGCAAAGTAAAGAAATGGTTGCAAAACCTTTAGAAGCATTCAAGTACCTCAGTGACTTTCATCAGATGTTCTCTGTACAAGAAAAAGAAAAAAAATCATCCTATCTTTTTATTTTTACTTTGCTTTAATCTTATTTGATGATGTCTCAACAGGCTGGGACATGCTTTCTTGGATGGCAATTTCACTGCACCATATGTGTCTCTCACAAGATAGCAGAGTGAAATGAGTCTTGGCAGGAAGAGAACTAAACACATTGACAAAGAAAAGAAAAAAATTATTTACTTAACTCCCTGTTGCCTGCATACGCTTTTCCCTTGGACTGCATCTGGTGCAGTGATTCAAAGTTAGTTTCTTATAAACATTTCTGTGAAACACAGCCCCACATTTTGTCACTTTTTCTAGCCATCTGTCCTATTTTTCCCCTGAAATCCTGGGTTAAGCAGTGGCTAGGTGATGAGCAAGTTAAAGGAAAAGGAAAATCACTTTTCACCCAAGAATATCCAGGTTGCATGACCATCAGGCCTGAGCTCAGGGAGAGATCTGGTCTTTACTAAGCTGTAAGAAAGCTACTGCCTTTCTTTAACAACAACAACAAAAAGTTATTTAACAAAGTGAGATTCCTGATGAACCAGCCGACATTCTTCTGCCAGGAAACCTACCAGCATTCTTCCAATGAGCTCCAGATCTGTTATTTAAACTGTGTAGCTGACGTAAGAACCACTGGACCGTCCTGGAGTTGCAAAAGGGCTCCCTATCAATTGAGAGGAGATTGCAGATATTTATCTTGATGCTGAAAGATTCAGTTTTTTGTGTGTGTGATGAATTCATAAAATTTATATCTGATCAATTCATAAATAAATTCAGTAGATTTCCCTGGGTTAAAATATTACAGGAATTTTTTGTAATGCAAAAAGCAAGCAAGTCAGCAACCAAAAAGTCATGTGTTCCTAAGAGAAATGTCAGGATGCCTCTCAATGTGCCAATGACCATTATGTACTGTAGTGGGCTTATTGTCGAATGTATAAGAGCATTTGGTCCTAGGATCATTTTGGTGTCTTGTCCATTGTTAAGCTGCTTTCTGCACTTAGCAAAAAGAGGTTTCACTAAGCATATTTATCCTAAGAGGAAAAGTGTACAAAGCTACCTTTCTCCATTTATGATTCAGTATTCTGAAGTCTTTCAGAGCTGTTTTGTTTTATGTTTACAGTAGTTCCCAATGATAACTGCAGAACTGTTTGTAAAATATATATTTACATTGTTGGATATTTAGGGAGAAAATCAGTACACCATGCCCTTGTTGGTTAGTATGAAAGAGTCCTCCCAAACTCAGAACAGATGATCAAACCAGGTTATTTGTATCCATAAAAATGCAAAAAGAAAATCCGCTCAGTAATCAGGCTTACCATATCTGATGTAACTAAAACAACAAGAAATGTTGTTATATATGCTTTCTAAATTTCTGTATAATTCTGTGAAACAATGAAACAATACATTTTCAAATAATTATTTTGAGCTGTTTACATGCATGATGTTAGTAAACTTAAATCTATTTTAGCTGAGGACATAATTTTTCTATTGGCCTAGCAGTGGGATAAGGAACATACAACAGGCAATGTGCTGTACAGGACTCCTATGTGCATACAGTGTGTGGAACAGAATTGTTAGGATAGTGCTGTCTGGGCCAAAGGTTTCTAAGAGTGGGTATTGGAGTCCTTTGTGTGATAGGTTTTCCAGTAGTTTGAATGTGGTGGCAGGGAGGAGTAACTGTGCTCACTGGCCATTTTCAAATGTTTTATGTTGTTTGGTTTATTTTGTGTGAGCCTTATTTTGGGGGGAAGGGGGAAGGAGGAAAGGGCCTGCACTGTCCTGATCAAGGGCTTCCTGACTCAAGAAAATCCATGGTAGCCAGTTAGACTGTTCATATTGATGCAACATTTACATTTTTTATTACTTTTACTGCTTGAACAAAATTCTTCTTCTGTACATTACTTCCGAACTCCAAGTTCAGTGGTAGAGATTTTAAATTCATAATTCTTCCTGTGCAGTGGGGGTTTTTTTTTAACAGGTGGACATACTGTTTGGTACACAAAGTATCCATCATTGTGGATTTTAAATGATTGTTTTAATAGAATTCCTGTGGTAGACACCAAAATTATAGCTCCGAAGTGTGGATAACATTTTTATTGATTTACATATCAAATTGATATTGCTAATTATATCCAGTTAGTTTTGCTGAGAATGATGGAAATATTTTAATGCTAATACTTGCTTGCTTTCACAAGTATTGAAGATTCAAGGTTTGCCACTGGGAGTATTGTTACTGTTTATCTAGCTAGAGTTTATCTACTGTCTATCTATCAGAGATCAGGGCCCCATTGTGCTGGGTGTTGAATGCACACAACAAAAAGTGCTCACTATCTAAATAATCTAAGTATATGCGGGGAAGTAAGATTTTAGCTCAGACAGCCACCCAAATTTACAAAATTCAATTATAAAATTCCTGATTTTCCCTTAATGCTGTGTTGGACTCAGTCCTGCAGTATGGTCGTCTATGACCTGGATACCTGTGTCTGCTCAGCAAAATTCTGCACAGGGCAGGGTTCCATATGAGTGGATTGCATGGCAGGATTAGAGCTTTGATTAGTTATTATTTCTGGCTGGATGGCTTATATATCATGTAACAACTGGCACTGTGACAGTTTCCACAAATGATTTGCAGACCAAGAATGATTTGATGCAGATATTAGTGAACTATTTTGAAAAACGCATAAAGTCAAGGAGTTTCACCGTGTGTTTGCAGACACTGCGAACAGAAAAAAAGAAAAAAAAAATCAGAAGATTATTGGTTGTAAATTATTTTTTCGTATTTGTCAATTTGTGTTCTTGGGATTTGTTGCTTATTTGGAGGAAATGTGTTTCATGCCTTCTAAATTTAGTTATTAATCAAAATATTAGCTACAATAAAATATCAGTGATGTAAATTTGCATTACTAAGTATTAGATGTTGAATTTAATCAGTACATTTGTAATTATAGAATTTGTTTACTGAAAAACAAAGAGAAGAGGTGTAAGAGAAATGTAACACAAAGAGGAGCTGTACGTTCGGCTCCAGGCACGATGCAGACTCCCCTTTGACACTAGATTCTGCAGTCCCCAGGCCCATTGAAAATCACAGGATTTCAACCATAATAAATTAGAATAGTTATAGCTTATTGTTTGAAAAGAACTTCCAAATAAATAGGACTGTTTTTAATCTGCTTTGCTTTTGTCTTCACCTAAATATCTAAAATATCATTCACCGACACTCTATCTACGCACTCATGCCCACCCTGCAAGCATGCACATACATAGCACACAGCAACCTCTTACATTATCTCAACATAGCAGTTCATACAGCAGAGGATAACCGGGGATGATGTTCTTTACCTTTTACTCATATCAATAAAGAATAACACAGTTTCAAGTGATAATTACTGTAATTATCAGATTCCAGGTTGAAGATACTTACGTACTCTAAATAAATGAAAGAATCACTTTGCAAACTACTGTAACATATATGATAGGAAAAAGGTTCAGTTTTCATATTCTTTGGAGAGCAACACAGCTAAATTAGTAAGAAATGTGGAGCTAAAGTGTTGGCTTTTTAATGGCATTTTTTAAGACCGCTCTAAATTGGAACATATTGTAAAAGTTACAAACTGCATTAGTAGCCAACAAACATTTATTTTGTTTTTAAAAAACAAGACAAAATACCCCAAACCTGTCAGGTTTAACTGACAATACAAATTGTTTGAATAAACTGGATTATACTCGCATTTTCGTTAGCTGTGTCATTCTTTGTTAGATGTTAGGTAAAGAAACATTCCACAGCTGTTTTAACATTTTCTTGTTAATGTAGTACTTAATAATAAAGAATAGATTTTGTTTTAAATTAATTTTGTCAAATTATTTAGCCACTTGGTAGTGTTTATCCCTGTTAACAGCGTGCATATTATTTATCCCTTGCTCAGATAAAGATTCTGTTCCAATTGAGATTATTTTTTTAAGGAATTGTCAGTTTCCAGTTGTGTGGACTGTTTAAAATTCTATATCATTTTCTGTTTTAACGCAGTATCAGTTAATTCTCCAGAGGAAAAGAGATAAGGTGTTAAAATTGGGATAAAAGCTTCATAATGCCAGAAAATCTGCTCTGTCAAACTTGAGGCTCTTTTTTCTGGTGGAAAAGATGAAAAAGTAAACACTAGTGAGCTCTCATCTAAGGGAAGATTTAAATATAACTTCTTTTAATAGTAGCAACACAATTATTAATATTGTCTTCAAAAACATCAGTTAACCAAGGCTGCATTTCTTGTTAGTTTCTACTTTTGATTCATTGTTGGAGCTTGATTTTGTTTTAGACTAATTGGCCACATCATGGGGAAATGCAGTTGACTTTAGTGTTCTCCCTCCTTGACTATTTTCGATTCTTAAGAATGTGACATAAACTGCTTTTAGAAACTGCCTTGAAAACACTGCAACCAAAATGCAGTCTGTTTTGTAGAAGTCTTTTCTTTCTGAAACAATAAGAAATTATTTGTTCTTCCCCCCAGAAGGCTATAACAAATGGATTTCAAAATGCCTAGACCGTAGCAATGGCATTTAGAAGAATGAAATCAAAGAAAAAATGAAAATTATAACATGGTAGAGTCCATTTCCTTTAGCCACACTCAGAGTTTTACTTGGTTGCGGAGAGTATTTTATAAGGACTTTCTGCCCGGTTATTCTTCCTTTGATGAAACTGTCATTAAAGTGATTTTAGTTTTGTATTTTAACCTGTTGTGTTTGAAAGGGACCAGTCCCTTGACAACTCTGGTAGAGAGATGGCTGACGTTCTCTGGAAGAGAGGAAAACAGTCACCTACTGTACATGCAAGGAGCAGACCATATACTGTGTGCCATGGCACGCTGTCAACATAGGCATATTCAAGAGCACTGTCCAGTCTGTCCTGTCAAGTTTATCGTCCACTCCATCAAAGGGTCTAATGGTCAGCAGAGAGGGCTAAATGTGTCCCCTGTGACCTGACATTAACAGAGTGGACTTGTTTAAGTGTTACTGAGGGTGTCTCAGAATGATTTGGATGCCAATACCCGTTTCCCTCAATGAGCAGTCATTTGGATCATGACTCAATACAGCTTTACACTGACATGGCCGAGCCCTGAAGTGCTCCTTGGGGAACTGCCCTCACCTCTGAGACCAGCAGACAGAAGGGCTGATCAATGCCCTCTGACAACAAGTGAAACAATCACCTCTCCCCCCACCCCCTTTCTGTCTGACCAGCTTGGAAATGATAAAGATAAATGATTTTATCTAAACATGGAGACTGATGCAGAAAAAAGATGGGGAGACAAATCTAACTGGGTCTCTGTACAGTCCCCTAACCCTGCTTTTCACCTTTTGCATGCCTAAAAAGTTAGGTTTATAGAGCAAATGTGGAGCTGGTTTAATCCAGATTAAACCATTTGGAACCACGTATGTTGCTGTGGCTTTTATCTCAAGGAAGGCTGCTGTGTATGAACGTGTTTGTTCGTATAGGTGTGGATGACGATGATGAGAATAAAAAGCATGTTTGGCCTGTCTGGTGTTGACAAAGCCAAACACTAAGAAAGTTGCAACCTTTAAAGAGAGATCAAAAAATAGTTAATTGGAATTTTTTAGGTTTTTATTTTTAAAATAGTCATACAATAAGTGTTTCCTTCATAATTTCCTACAGTCCAGTGGAAAAATCCTCAGTGCTCCTTCATTAGATATCTTTAATGATAACGGAACAGAATAAAAAAGAGGCATACCTCACACCCTCAAATTAGACCAATTGTGAAATGTACAAAAATACTCATATTAAAGATGAAAACCACATTTCAGTCTGTTGGTAATTATTCCAAAGTATAATCATAATTCTGTTTTTCATTTTAATTTTAAATGCATATTTTCTTTGTTCAATATTTTAAAGTATTTTTCTTTTGTGTTGGAAAATAAGATAATTTCTGCAGATTAATTTGATAATTGAAAATTTGACTCTTCTAATCTAATTGAGCAATTACATGAGGCAGGTAAATGTTTTGGAAAAAACAATTTTGAATGAAAAATTGTCATTTTGGTTTTTTTAGCTATTTTAAAACCCATTTTTTCAGGTATTTTCTGTAAATAGGAGAGAATATTTGTTAATGTACAATTAAAGAAAACTGTTTGACTCATCTCTTTTCTAATATGTTGACAGAGAGCAAGCATGCTTCTAAACCCATCTTCCTGTTTTCTGAGGCAAAACTGGGGATAGAAATCGCAGGGGAAAATGAGCCAAATAATTTGATTTTTGATAGGGGTTTGTAGTTTGTCAAAGCTTTTTGTCATTTAGATGACTAATTTGTATAAATAAGTCTGAAAACACATTGTATTAACATAATTATTTACATAAAATAGCTTTACTTTTTTTGCTTTTATTAATAATTTTTATTTTGTTTACAACTTCCAATACAGTGTAGTAAATACTCTGTGTGTGTATATAGATATCTCCATTTCTGTGTGTTGTCTCAAAAATGTTAGATAATATCAGTTTCTTAAATGTGATGTTTATAAAATGTACATAGTTGGGTGAATTATTTATAACAAAAGAATAAAGTAGGTTTTATGCTTTATATACCAACACTAACAACAGATTCACTTCTTCTTTGGAAACACAAATATTTATTATATTATTGTACTTAAAAAAAAAAAGACTAAGCCTCTAAAGTGTCAAAAGTCAAGCTGAACAAATTTAAAAGCAATGAAATGAAAACCCAGTTAGGCACAAAGGGTCTTTTTTGAATGTACTGAAAGGCTGTTGCAAGAACTAAAGAGGACAAGATCTGTGCCTCCAGTATCCTGTTTATTTGTCTAATGATCATCTTCAAAGGAATATCACAGTTGTTTGGCATTTAAGAATTTAGAAGAATTCTATGAATTTTCGTGTTTTTAGCTGAGAAATATATGTAGGTTAATAAAAAAAAAAGATTGCGTGCTCCGTTTTCTATATCTCTGCTGCGTGTGCACAGGGCAGATAGTGAGTATTCCGTGTAAGGACAGACATATACTCTGCGTGTTTGTATACATTTATTAATTTTAAAATTTGAAATTTGGCATATCTGTGTATGGTTAGAAGATGTGAAACACCATGTCTTTTATATGTAAAAATTGCAATTTTTTCATGTTCACAACCACTATAATTTACTCATATCTTACATAGAGATGTTAGTATTTTTTTGAAAAGCAATGTTAATAATTATTTAACCTGTCCACAGTAAATACACACACCCTTACTTACGAAATAGAATCCATTTGAAAGAGTGTGGCAGTAATCGCTAGCATTTATGGGAAAAAGTACAAATTCAGGACAGGGTACAGAAATAGGAGCCAATGATTAGTTAGGAAATATAAAAGATGAGGCTGTTCTCTAATGTGGTTTTAAATATGTTTTTGGAACCAATGTTCAGATAATTATACAAATATAAAATCAAATCTGCATTATGAAAATGAAAACTCTAAATAACAAAATCAATCATAACCAAAAGCATTTTCCTCCCTGCTTTCCAAGGGGGATTCATGGTCTTAAGGGTTCCAGCAGAGTGCAGAAAGCTGACAGTGAATCTTAAGAGCACACATTTAGGAAAAAATTAGTTATTAGAAGAGCTGAAGGAATAAATCTTAAAGAGGTGGCATATCAGGAGTCAGAGTTGGAAAGAGGGAAATAGGAACTTTACATAAAAGAAATGAAGTAACCTTTAATCTGAACCATGGCTTCTGTTTCTTTCATTAGCTTTGACTGTCCATATGAAATTGCAGACTCCTTTTAAACTCAATTCTGTGGAAGGGGCTTCAACTGCAAATATAAAAATAATATGCTACAAAGGTGAAAGTATGTGAGACCAAGGCAAACACCCGGCTAAACAGTTGCCTTAATTCTCACACAGGGAACAAATCTCTTCGTACCACAGTGTCATTAGAGCGGAAATTTATTTTGTTTTTATCATTTTAATATTATGAACAGAAAATCAGCCGCCTGCTTTTGAGAGTTGAGTATGTTTTTATTATAAAGCATGGTTATATTCTCTGTCTCTTGCATTAACAATGAGGATAGGGTAGGGGGTGGGTCGGAGGGGGCTGAAATGACAGAATGAGAGAGGGACACACAATAGGATGACCGTGACTTTGAACAAATAAATAAAACATGTGAACCTCAGTCTCTGCTCTCCCCTACCCCCACTCCCCATCCAACTGTGATTAAATTTGCTGTGGTCATTTCCCAAATGTCTGCCTGATAAAAAAGCACCCATAGCCTTTTCTCACACCGTGGCCTAAAGCAAGGGCCCTTCCTGTGGCTATCAATCTGCAATTCTGCCAATCACACACACTTGCACAGACATGCATGCCGCTTTCATTACCAAAAATGCTTCGCATTTGATTGTGGGCCCCCATCCCCAAAATCTGTAACTCCAACTCTGCCCCCTTAATAAACAACTGTTCGCTCGCCTTTGCCTCTCACTGTGCAGCTGAAATGGGGTTTCCTCAATCCCCACCCACCCACCAGCTTCCCTGCAAACTGTGTGGTGTGCAGTGAAAAAGAATACATTTTAATAAGCCTTCAAAAAGCAAAATGAGTTTTGCTCTGCAGACCTGTTCTTTAGGAACAGAAAAAGGTGAGCATGTTGGGGGGCAGGGAGGGGGATTTAATATTACAAGAGATAATGGCAGCGATGTTAATATCCGGAATTTTCAATGTACCATACGTACATTTTGTTTTTCCTTTTAGCACGATTTATAATTAAAGATTTTAATCTGGCTTCACATTGAGTTAATAAGCCCTTTGATTGATTAGGATTCATAAAATTGCCATTTCCCGCTGATGCTTTGTGTTTCTGGGGATGTTCTTTTGAAAAGCTGGGTTAAGGTGACTAGGAAGCAGCCATTGTTTAGGCTGAGCTGTGCCAATTCTGGGAATTTGGAACTGCTTTATTCAGAGTTTGTCCCCAGCAATATCTGGTTGTTCAGCCAAATTAATGCAGATAGAATCTGCTGAGTACGTTAGAGCCATTTTTAGGGAAAACTTTTTTTTTAATTTCAGCAGGTGTTCCACACAATTACTGCCTCTCTTTCCTGACCTGTTCTCGATGAAATCATACTGAATTTATAAGGGGAATGTTAATCTGTTTTAAAAATAAAAGAAAAATATTACAAAACAAATAAATCTGGATACATCAAAGCCCTGAAAGCTGCGTTCTCATTTCTCTCTTAAAATTCAGCTTCCACTTATGTGCTCTTAGAGGCCAATTCTGTAATATAGGGAAGTGTGGTCACCTGGTAAATACATATTACAATAGCAGAGAGATGCCCTTTTAATGCTAGTTGATCATCTTAAAAGTACTTTATTTTTAAAAAAACCAAAATAAATTATGGTAAATTCCAAAGTCTATAAAGAAGAATGAGCGAGGGAAAAAGCTGCTGGTTTTAGAAGTCCTGTCAAGTGGAGGCAGGCTGCTGTCTCGAATTTGTGTGTGTATGTGAGACAGAGAGAGAATTTCTTTCTTATTTTTAGCTAGGGTAAAAAGTGACCCTCTTTAGCCTGAGAGGGGCCTCACTGTGTGGATTGAATCAGAGCAAATTCCCTTTGTGTTTTCTGCTCTGAAGGGACATGCTATTGTTGAGTGCGGGGCCTCGTGTAACTCCAAGTAGTGCTGGACTGTGAGCAAATCCTCTCCAGATAATACTCAAGTTGTCTCCCAATCAATACGCGCTACCCTCCCCCATCATTCACCCCAATTTATTTGGCACAACTATCATTTCCTTAGCCCTTTATTACCATTCAGACATTCCACAAATGCAAACATTTAGGGCACGAGAGAAGACGTGGGTGAAGCGGGGGCTGCTGTGGCTGTGCAGAAACAGCACCGTCTCCAGCTAGTTCGGCTTCCGAATAGGAGCAGCAGATGCCTGCTTGTGACTGAAAACCTAGCTTTAAACGTCGTCATTTGCAGGGGGGTTAATTGGACAGATTTTTAGATTAAAATATCTATTTCCTGCTTCTATTTTAGAGGAAATATTTAAAAAAATATTTCTGTTTAATATTTGTAATCCTTCCCCATCTATTCTTCTGCAGTAACCGAGAGGATTTAATTTTAAATATCTTGCACCGGCACAAACCAACAGTGATGAAAATCTTGCAGTAACACAGGATTTTGCTTACAAATCAACAAAAATGTCCCTGCCAATCCCCAGTAATTTCCTGCATCTCCATAACTGACCTCATGCATTCAGCATCTTAAGAGCTGATTGGTGGAGTTTTAATGTGAACAATGAAGAAAATTTATCCTGAAGAAGAAAAAAAATAAAAAATGCACCACAAAAATAACTGACCCTCTGATTAATAATTGTATGCAGCCGATATTCACGTTTGAGGCATTACGGAATTAAAATAAATTTAAAACAAGCTCAGTTTTTTTTCTAAAGCAGGGCATAGGCAATGACGAGCAGCGTAAGAATAATTCCCGGTGCAGTGTTTTACATCAGTTAAAGGTACCTTTGAATGAATGTCAGCTCCTTTCTACCTTAGTGCTGGCCGATCGATGCTTCATTAGGCCGAATTGTCTTTTGCCCATGCAACCTTGAAAACAGTCCCTTTAATTACCTGTGAGGAAGTCGGGGACCCTTTTCTCTCTCTCTCTCTCTCTCTCTCTCTCTCTCTCTCTTCTCTATCTCATTCCTTTTTTCTCTCTCTCTCTTTCCAGCAGAAGGCTCGGGGAAGTGGGGGTGGGTGGATGGGGGTCACTTACATTTATTCACAGTCAGCCTGAGTACATCCCTGCTTGATAGAGAAGCTGGGAGAAGAGAGAGTGGGGGCAGGGGAGTTAGGGAGGGGAAAAAAAGAAATACTGGACCCAGAGGTGAAAGGTCAGGGTTCAAGTCCAGACTACAGATCTATTGAAGAGGTTTCAGACAGCCAGGGCTCCACTTGACTTTCTCATCAGCTAGCCCTATGATTCTTCAGCTGCTTCCTTTGCACTACTGTTGCTGCTAACTCCATAGTGCTAATTACCGGGGGCTCCAAAATAGTGCAGCCGAGGGCTGCAACACCCAGGGAGACGTGCTGAGCTCCAGTGACTGGCTTCCCTCATCCAGCTCGCAAGAAAACAGGGAGCTACAAGCTAAATAGTTTAAAGGAGGAGAGAGAATGTACAGAGAAAGCGAGCACTAAATGTAGCCTAATTTAAGACCTTCCATTGCACGAGAAGGGGCTGTAAATAATTGTAGGCCCTGCAAGTGGCGTGCTGAAGAAAGTGCATAAATAATCTTATTTGTTATGCACTATTAAAAATTCAGAAAGATTTTAAATTCAAGTGATAATCTGGTCATCCTAAGGGATAGGTTGCTATTTAATAGCAAGGTGTTTTTACCTATACAATTATGATGGGAATTTTTATAATGAGGTAATAAACCTCAGCATAGAAATGGTAATTGTATGTATGTGCTCTAAGAGCAGCCGAGAAACCACAGCCCCTCGCGTGTTATGCCAAGCTGCTCCGACCGGTAATCGGATGATTTTGGATAGTTTAGGATTTTGGACCCCACTTTTGTCCTGCAGCACTTGCTAACAAAGGGAAGCTGATTTGACTGCATTATTGTCTCCTCCTGCACTTCCCACCCGCTCAGGAGTTGAGTTTGCATCATCTGCTCTTTCATTGTTTCTCCTTTAAGAAGCTGCAGAGTACATATTCCAAGGACCATTGAGGCCATTGTGTACCTGAAATAGAGAACTGGGGAAAGCCCCAAATAAATGAAAAGTTGCAGATGGGTATTTAAGTAACTTGAAAAAATCATGCCGTATTTTTATTTTAATGCAAATGCTCTCCTGGCTGCTCTGTGATCCTGAAAAATGAGATGTCACCCAGCGCTCAGACACCTCTGCTCTGTGAAGAGCCATCTCATTTGGTCAATAAACCCCACCCAGTCAAGTGGTTACAATGGGCAGGTGCCTACCTATTCCAATGTGCTGCATAAAAAGGAACACCCTTAATAAAAGTCCCGTCCCCCCCTTGGTCTCACCCCCAATTTACACAAACGGTCACACACGGAGCTGTCATCCACATATTGCAGCACAACAATCTAAACCCAGAGCAGAGAAATCCACACGCAGCCTGCCCCACAGCACAGCATCTTACGTTACAGCAAACACTAGCCCGCACTAAATGCCATTATTTGAAAGTGATCAGTGAAGCTGTATTCTGCATTCACTGCAGAATACACGGGCTTTATCTCACTCAGAGAGCTGTGATGTCACCACGTTAACCTAAAATAACCACTGAACATGAGAACAAGAGAGATGGGGGGGGGGGGAGAGAAATACGAGCAGGCATATTACAACTCACGTATGTGAATCACACAGCCAGACTCTGAGCAATCCCTGCACTCAAAGTATCTTCTTAACAGAAGGGAGAAAGAGGGAGCCAGAAACCAGTCTTCAGTCCCTACCACTGTGAGCTCTCGTGCATATACTTGGCCCGGGTGTCAGAGGGCGTGTGAGTGCATTTTTCATTTCTTAGCCTTTATATGGTCTGCCAAATACATAGGGGTCTGTCTGTATGTACATGCGCTTGAGTAATTGGTCTGTGTGTTTTTATACTGTATCTGAGTGGGCATCACCACATCTCCTCTCTCTTCACACATGCTCATACAGCTGTAATGCAAATACTCCTAGACGTATACATGCAGGGCACATTACAGCGATTCAGAGCCCCACACGTGCTGACTGCCTGACAATACCCTGTGATCACTCCAAGCGGCATCCATGGAAGGAAGGTTATTCCTTCCTGGGGAGCAGCTTTGCTAATCCAGTCTGGCCTTTGCTGCCCCATCAGCTCAGGGAGTGTATTTCTAATGATGGTGGTACTGACTGAAAAGGTGTCATTCAAATGGTGACTACCTCCGGTTCTTACAGAACTCATCCATGGGTCTTCAGCACCCTAGCAGTTGGAAAAATGTCTCCAAATCCATGGCTGTGTGTGTGTGTAATGCTGCAGTGTATGTGTGAGTGTGAGGTATGCCTGTTTGCCGCATGTATGCAGTGTCTGTCTGCACAGCAGGCACGGGTATTTATGCAGTGTGCGAGACTGTATGCAGACTGTATGTATGAGACTGTGTATGGCTGTGGGAGGTGGCACCAAGCATATGCAGAGCGGGCAGGTCACTAAAGGAATACAAGGTCCCTCATCCTTTGTAGTAACTCTCATGTCTGGATCCAGATTGATCAGAACAGCAGTTGAAAGAGTTTTTAAAAGGGTTACAGTATAACAGGGTTAAAAAAAAAACTAGATAAGTTCACGGAGGATAGGTCCATCAATGGCTATTAGCCAGGATGGGCAGGGATGGTGTCCCTAGCCTGTTATTGCCAGAAGCTGGGAATGGGCGAGGGGATGGGTCACTTGATGATTCCCTGTTCTGTTCATCCCCTCTGGGGCACCTGGCACTAGCCACTGTCGGCAGACAGGAGACTAGGCTGGATGGACCTTTGGTGTGACCCAGTGTGGCCGCTCTTATGTTCTTATGAGGTTCCATGGTGGCAGGTCAGCAAAAGGAGGGAGGTGGAGCAAGGGCAGGAGCAAGAAGTGCTCGTACCTCAGCCCTGCTTCAGGAAGTTTGGCAGGGGAGAAAACATCCTCAAATGGCCTGGGAAATGCGGCCTACTAGGGAAGGAGAGAGGATGACTCAGGAAATATAGCAGATACCTAGCTCTCAGAGTGCCTTGGCTGAATGACTGGGAGAGCCCACCCCACCCGCCATTCTGCTAGAGCAGGGATTCTCAAACTGTGGGTTGGGACCCCAAAGTGGGTCGCGACCCCATTTTAATGGGATCACCGAGGCTGTGTTGGCCCTGGGCCCCAGCAAGTCTGAAGCCCAAGCCCCACTGCCCAGGGCTCAAGCCCAAGCCCCACCATCTAGGGCTAAAGTTACATGCCCCCCACCCAGGGTGGAAGCCCTTGGACTTCAGCTTTGGTCCCCCTGCCTGGGGCAGCGGGGCTTGGTCTCCGGTCCCCCCTCCAGGGGTCATGTAGTAATTTTTGTTGTCAGAAGGGGGTCACGGTGCCATGAAGTTTGAGAACCCCTGTGCTAGAGCCAGTGGGATTTATCCAAATGCCCCCCAAGAGACAAAGGGATTTATCTCCCCATTCCCTCCAGCAGCCCCCGGGAGTATGTCGGAGCTGTGGGATCCCCCACATTAGTCCCTCAGGTGGCTTCTAGAGTCAGTGGGTTTAGCCCCATTCTGCCAAGCAGTTCCCCCAAAGCAGTGAGGTTTATCCCTGCCTGGGAGGCGGGCCCCCCTAGGAAGGGGCGGAAATGTGACAGAGTTCAGAGAACAGGCTGCTGTCGACTCAGTGTTATAAGCTTCAAGTAATAACGTGTAACTAACAAAGAGATCGGGGGCTAGTGTTTCAGTCAGATACAGGTGGGGGTGGGGAATTTGGTGTCGAACAAAATGTTTTGTTCAATCCAAAACTAAAAAGTTTGGTTTGATTTTGAGCATTTTAAAATGTTTATAATTTTTTTAAAATAGAAGGAAAGAACAGTTCAAAATGAAATGCCGTTTTGAACTGAAAAATCCAAATGTTTGGTTTTGAAAATGTCAAAACAAAATGTTTCCATTTTTTTTTAACTTTGCGGAGTTTTTTTCCTGAAAGAACTACTCAGTGAAACCAACATAAATTTGTGAAATGTTTCAATGTTGCCAAATCTGCATTTTTCAGAGAAAAAGTTTTGGTCCATAAATTTCATCTAGTTCTAATGACTTGGACATCCCCCATCTGTCTGTATCCAGCGTTGTCTCTTATCTAATACTTCAATTTTAAGATCCTTGCAGCAGGAACCATCTCTTTGTTTTGTGTTTGTACAGTGCCTAGCACAATGGGACCCTGATCCATGACTGGGGCTCCTAGGCTCGATGGTAATACAATAATCAATAATAACATTCTTGATGTGTGCGCATGTACATGTGTCTCCTACCTGCCATTAGTGTGCGCAGTGGGTCCTGGCTGTCGTATGCACTGTTTGTGTGTGTGGCCTGGGTGCTTATGCTGGAGTGTGTGCGTGTGCGCCCCTCCTGCTTTATGGGATACGTAGACATCTACTGCAGCTTCCACATGGAACGTGTGGTGTGGGTGCACACGTTTCCCAGCAGCTGATGGAAGGTTTGCGGTGTGTGTATGCATGTCCTGGCATCCGTATGGGAATGTGTCTTTGTCGTTGCGAGCAGCAGTGTGACGTACCATGTGCTCTCCTGTGTGTGTACGATGCATGTGTCCCCAGGGAAGTTCTTGCTGTACTACCTTTCTTGCATTGAGTAATCACAATTATTTGTGTATTAATTGCTGAAATAGCTTTGAAAGCCTCAACCCGAGAGAGTAGAAAAGCCCCGGCTCTGTTTATACAGTGCCTCTCTCTCCACACGCCCGCGAGCTTGGACACACACATGCAGGCAGGCAGGGAACAGTCTCCCTTTATTGCACAGCATCAAATAAGGTCAGTGATGCTGCTTGTGCTGCCGCCTTCTTTTATTGTCCGTGTTAGCGAGGAAACCTATAAAAGTTCCTGCTTTTGATATCGTGACCCCCGGTGGTGCTCACACGCTGCCTTGTGGTTTAGAGCTTTAAAGAAACAGAGAGGGAAAGGAAGAGAGGGAGAGAGTTTGCCTTAGGTGATAAACAGCAATGTAAGGCCAGAGGCCTTATAAAAAAAGGGGGGGGGAGGTAATGCTCTGGGGCTTTATTTTCTTGCACTAAAAATCAGTTTTATCAAGAGTAACTGCAGAAACTGGGAGCGAGAACACATCCCTCTTTAAAGCGACTCCCACACACATTCAAGCATACACAGACGCACTCTCTAACACACCCAAAGTCACTTAAAAACACAGAGACACACTTCTCTACAATTATGCAGCTTTTTCCACAAGAGCTCATGTTTACCCCCCAAACAGCCCTGTCCCTCCCGTGCACATGGTGTGTGGACAAGTGTTTGTTTAGCCAGGCATGACACAATTTGAATGTGACTATCTCTCAGAAATTTGTCTTCCACCTTCATCCCCTGGGTAGGTTAGCATCACCCTTTCTTCAGACTGATCCCCTGCGACCCCCATTATTTATTTCCCTGAGCTCATGTGCTTGTTTATCAGTCTGGCTTTGAATTCTGAAGTTTGTTTGCAGATGCTAGTAGTGTGCTGTGTGATCACACTGCGGCTGGTGCAGACAGTTGGCACAGGGAAGGAGTACAGTTGTGCTGATGAGTTGGGAAGCTACAGACGGTACGTTTACACTTCAAAAAAAAGAAAGAGAAGAAACCCGTGGCAGCAAGTCTCAGAGGCCAGGTCACCTGGCACAGGCTCCCGGGGCTCATGCAACAGGGCTAAATATAGCAGTGTAGACATTCCCACTTGGGTGGGAGCCTGGGCTCTGAGACCCAGTCCCCTTGACAGGTTTCAGAGCCTGGGCTCCAGCCCAAGTAGGAGTGTCTATACGGCTGCTGTAGCTGCATAGTGCAAACCCCAGGATCCCAAGCTAGTTGAGCAGGGCTCTGAGATGCTCCGCTGCACGTTGGTTTGTTTGGGGGATGGAGCAGCAGTGTAGACGTACTAAAAGACTCCGTCATCTGGTATATTTTCCTGGTGCTGCTGTGTGTAGTTTTACTCTGGCAGGCCAGGGAGTATGGAAACCCAGACTGTTGATGAAGGGGTTAAAGAGCTGCTGTGGGTACGCTGGCCCCGTCTCTCCAGCCCTGGCAATCACCTCAAGGTGGAATATAAGCTTAAAAACCAGCTTTTCTGTGTGGCTCTGGAAGAGGGCAGATGGCAGCTCTATGGCTCCTGGAGGGAAACTGCCCTCTGGAAGGCCATGTACCAGCCCCACCCTGTGCCTACCGGGAGACAGCAACCCTGGTGTACGGGCCAGGTAAGGTAGGTTCAGCAAGCCCCAAGACGAGCTGCTCAGCGGTTGGTGCTACTTCCCTCCACGCTTTTCGGGGTTAGGGAGTCTGAGCCCATTCAAAAGGGAGTAGGGGAGTGGGAGACAAGACCCCCATCACCTTCAACACAAACAGACTGTTAGCTCAGTTTGTATCAGAGAGATCCCTGCTTCGCCACTGGGGGCGCTCTAAGGATTTTTCAGCGTCCGCACAGCAGCAGGTGCCCATCACAGCCCGAGAACTGGGATGCCTGGGTGTGGTGAAGACAGGCACTGCCCTGGAAGCAGCTCAGGTTAGTATCCACACATGAACAGTCTCAGCAGGGGGAACAGGAATGCGTGCATTGGCCAGGATACACTGTTAGGGACACTTGTACCTCAGGTCTGCCTTTGGTGTTACACTGAGCTGCCTGTTCCATCAGGAAGAGGAGGAAAGCTGATCTGAATGTGCACCTAGAAAACAATTCATGAATAAACGGAAACTTTGGTGCAAAAATAAGAAGTTTGCGTCTAATGAGCACTGTCCACTTTGAGTTTGCATTTGGGTTTTTCTCGTGCGTTACTGAGATTCGAAAAAGGAATGCTGGACTGGCCAGCCAATCGTATTTCAGATTATTGATATGGCTTGTTCTGTCCCACCCGTATATGGGGGAGGATTGTTCAGAGGACAGGCCTCTGTCTCTGTGACCCTGGTGACACTCTTCAGCGCCGTGTCAATTGCCGTACATTTCCTTGGAAATGAGGCCCAAGCAGGTAAAATTGATGGACCCCAACTGTGTGCCCATTCGAGGGGCGTGTGAGTAACTTGTGAGAAGCATAAGGGTTATGCCTAATTTGCATAAAAGACAGCCCGTCCTGTCTTGACTATGAAGGTGCAGGCCACAGAGATCGCAGCTCCTAACTGCAGGCGGGCCGTTCAGAGTGATAAAAAAGTGCATGCAGGGATCTGGACTATCTGTAGGCTCAGCTTCTGCAGTAAAATGAGAAAGGCCTGCATAGTAGAGTGCCGTTGGTCAACTGCAGCCTTCCGGGTACACTTGGCCACACCTTAGATAAAGGTGCTGGTTTGTCATGGACAATGTAGTTAAGATACAGGAGGATGTCTCTCAGCTTCCAGTACTGCTGCTGGCCAGCGGGCAGACATCAGCACCACGTGGGAGTAAGGCATTATATCTCTCAAAATACCAGACCTGCGTTTTCAGAGCTGCTGAACGCTCCCATTGACTTCGTTTGGAGCTGTGGGAACGCAGTATCTTAGGGTCTGTCTTCACAGCAAATTAAAACACAGGGCTGGCCCGGGCCAGCTGACCTGGGCTTATGGGGCTCAGGCCGTGGAGCTGTTTCATTGCCATCCGGGCATGGGCTGGCGTCTGGGCTCTGGGACCCGCCCTCCCTGCAGGGTGCTGGAGCCTGGGGTCCAGCCTAGGCCCAGAACTCTACACAGCAATGAAGCAGCCCCACAGCCTAAGCCAGCTGGCCCAGGCCAGCCACGGGTGTCTAGTTGCTGTGTGGACACACCCTTAGAGAATCAGGCCCCTTATGGTCACTCAGACCCTGAGTGCTCCGTATTTGTGTAAACTCTTTGCATACAAAAATGCAAACTTCAGGCACATCTGTTAGGAGCACCTGGCGGCAATGGGATCATTCATCAGTCCCTCTCAGTCTCCTAGGACAGAGAAATCGAGCACAGTTTAACTTGTGGGAACCTGTACTTACTGACTTCTAGATTTTTTTAGGGAAATCTGGTTTTGAACTAACATGCAAACACATTTTCTCCACGTAACAACAATAGATAGTCCTAGCTCCGTCTGTGCTAAGTGTCTCTCTCTTGCTAGGTTTAATACCATCAAATTAGTTCAACATGGCCCGGTGGGCGGGAGATGTCTCCAGACAACTCGAGACCTATGTGCGCAGTGCTGTGTGCCACGGGCACATTAATCAAAGGGTGGATTACTGCTTTAGGGGATGTCGGACCTCCTAGTAAGCCCAGTTATTGTTCCTTGGGAGCCCAGTTATTGTTCACAAACAAGAGAGGCAGAGGCAGAAGCACTGTAAACATGCAAAAGTACAAGAGAATGGTTGGGGAGCAATGAAACCATGTGAAATGGCAGACGGGAAAAGAGCAGGCGAGACATACCACAAGGGAAGCAAAATGGCAGAAATTCATCTAGTTTTCTCTGAGAATAAAGGGGATTATAAAACGTGCAGGTAACCAGAGAAATGGGATTGGAGGGATTCCAGGCTGTGGGTGTCTGTTCTCCCCAGCCACACTCCTCAGAGGGGTAGAATAGTATAGTGGTTAGATCACAGAGGTGGATGTCAGAGAAGCCTATTTTCTTAATCCTGTAATTTATAACACTGACTTGCTGAGTGGCCTTTATTATTAATAATAATTATAATAAAAAATTCTTAACCTCCCTTCTGTTTCCCATCTGTAAAATTGGATCGAGAATACCTACTTCTTTGAAGTGTCTGAAAACTTTGAATGCAAAGTATAGAGTATGTTCAAAATAGTATTATGACGTCTGGTAGTATATACATAATGACCAGCTTCAAGAAGTGAGGGCACCCCAGAATAATGGCCTTTCCTTTCTGGATGCCTGAAGGCCTTCGTGCTGTGTCTCACAAGTAACCAAGGTGTATGGATGGGTGTTCTGGCATAATTACAGTACCTGTTACACTTGGGGACTTGCAGCTAGTAAGAGACCATTAGCATTTAGCAATATGGTTAGTGGAGAGACAGAGCTCTCCCCCGCCCTCAAAAAAAACACAGATGATTAAGGTGGCTGGAGGAGAGCTAGACCTGTTCTCAACACCAGCTGCAACTTATTCAACAAAAGAATCTTAGCTGGACGGTCCCATGTACTCAGACTTGTGCAGATTATTAGCTGATGGCCAGATTAGGCTAGATAATGAATTCTTCCCATCCCTTGCTGATTCTGTGGTATGATGCATGGCCAGGGCAAAGCATTCCTACAGCTGGTGTACCTGGCAATGAGGAGGAACCCCAGGGCAAGGGGTGGCCTTTCAGGAGGTAGAGCTGGCATAGAAGCTCCTACAGAGCTCCCCTCACAGGTGGCTGTCATCATTAGGACATGGTTGAGGCTTTCCTGCAACCCTAGTGATCTGCAGCTGCATATCGACCCCCTTGGGGCTTTGGAAGCTGGCATAATTAACAGCAGCCCCAAGGCTGCTCTGGCTTTTGCTGGGCGACTTCTGCAGTGCACAACTGGCCCAGGGTAGAGAGTGCAGATGTGACTTAGAGACACCTTTCAACACCCTTCTGAGTTGCCCTCTCAGTTCCAGCCAAGGATGTGGGCCACTTTGTGTGCAGCCTGCGTACCGCCTCAGCTAAGACTGAGACAGAAGAACCCTGGTTGGCTGCCCAAGCAGGTGGGAGCTCTGCTAAGCTTTACTCAGCTGGAAGTCGCTCTTATATGCTGTACATCAGACAAAAAAAAACCTGCTGACTTGGATTCTTTGGCAGGATCTGGATATTTTAATCTGCTCAGTTGAGTGGCTTCAAAATTCATAAAGCTTCTCTCCCCCACCACCCGCCCCTGCAGTTATGAACTCCCCAATATCAAAATGCAAATGGGAAGTTTGACATTAATCCCTTTGGCTTTGGTAGAATCCCAGCTCACAGGCACAACTTATGTTCACCTTAAAAGAGATGTGACTGACATGCAGAGATGTAGACAGGAAGGTTTACTTTATTTGTCTGGGGTCATCAACAGGCTAGGGTCATTTAGAGCAGTGGTTTTCAACCTTTTTTCATTTTCAGACCCCTAAACATTTTCAGATGGAGGTGCAGGCCCCTTTGGAGATCTTAGACATAGTCTGTGGACCCCAGGCTGAAAACCACTGTTCTATGGTAACGACAACCACTCATGGACTCCTTAGACATAATCTGTGGACCCCCAGGTTGAAAATCACTGTTTTGTAGTGGTGTTGGAAGCAGCAACCCTGATTTCAGAGGCTGTAGAGAGGACAGGCCCATTCTGATGGTTGATCATACTGAAACCTCACCTCTCGCACTGCAGAAAGAGGCTGAGAATTAACCAGAAGCCTTGGGGATTTTCTCTTGCTGTTGGTTTATATGGGAAGCAATCAGGAATGCCCAACACCTTAACCAGGAGTCTGGGAAGAAGGTGGTTTTGATTTTTTTCAGAACCATTCAATTCACCAAATAGTGTGTTGGCTCATCACTGAAACCCTTCAGCAAACTCACTGTGTTTTGAAAAATATCAACAAGGGCCCCGTATTTGCCATGGGGCTTTGAATGCTCTAGCCCCAGCAAGTTTAATAGGGCTTAGGCAATATTTTTCGCTGCTCTTGAGGTGTGTAATTAATTGGGAATAATTCTCTTTCGTGTTATCACTCAGTATTCAACAATAAATTCAGGTAAGGAGGAAGGAAAGCTTAAGACAAAGACTCAACAGAAACTTGCAGTCAGAGCGCTGGTCATTTCAAACAAGACGTGAAGCATGTTTTATGTACCATGTTTTGTAATTTCTAAAAGCAAAAGTTTAAGGCTAATGGGGGAGGGCAGGGTGTTGGATTTTTGTGAGGGAAGGGGAGACAGAGATCAGGTTTCAAATGTGGCCCCTCCCATCTTGGCAACATTTATTTTCCAGTGGTTCAGTCTAATTAATATAAGACCTGCTCAAGCACACCAGCCCTCATTGGACATGTCACTCGTTAATCATGCGACCCTCCTAGCCTTGGGTAATGACCTTGAAAGAATATATCAGCCCATGATGGCGGGAGTGAAGAATTAAATTGTTTCTCTGAGTGCTTATGGTCATTGCTGACAATTTATATGACACAGCTGCCCTAAGCCATCCGCGCTGGCCATTGTGTAGTAATCATTTTCCCAGCCAGGAATGGATTGCCGGCCAGACAGTGAGTGGTCCAAGCCATCTTGCATCTTGGTTTTATTTTGGGTCTTGTTTCTTTGTTTGAGGGGGAGGGCTATACAAACGGGAAATCCTCATGAAGGTTCTGAGATTGAAAACTCTGGGTGATATTTTTGTCGGCCTTCCATCTCGTGCTGTATTCAGCTTTCCCCTCTGGTTTACAGGGTTTACATGGAGGGAGCCTGACAATCACTGAAATAACAGAAAAAATTCAAAACCTTTATAAGGCGGCAGAGACTATGTGAATGACTAAGGTCCTTGCCTGGATACGGCTTGTGAGTCCTGGGGGATGTCAGGAAGACCTTACAAAGCTTCCTGTCCTGTGGGGAATAAGATGGGGACATGTGGGGCTGTGTGTTTGGGTAGGAATAACATTTGGGTAAAATTCTGGAACGAATGTACCATCATGTATAGATGAATGTATATGTACTTGAAAGTAGACGTGACCGTTGATTATCATGTGAGCCCACTTGGCTGACACTTGGCATCCCTCTTGAGTGTCAGTAAGTACATTTTAGGAAGCACCCACACTGTGTGGGTTGAAAGGTGAACATCATTTTTTTGTTTGGTTGCTTGCTTGCTTCATTTATGTTAAGGATTAATGGGGAGATATTTTCCATCTCGAGAGCTGTAATGAGTAAATGGCATGCCTAGTTGTTACATATTGATATCTATCTAGTTTCAAACTGATTGAATAATTTGTTACAATTACTGGATTTTATAAATTATAGAAAATACATAGCTGAGGGGCTAAATATCAGATTGCCCTGTTATTGCCATATGTGCTGTTTTTCTCTAAATATAGACAGTCAATAATTATCACTAGAACCATTGCTAAAATCAGAGTGGATCAAGAACAAATAGGAATCTCAGTGTTTATTAACATTTTTTTTAATGAAATAAGCCTACTTGTTTATCCTTTCCATAAATTTGGCACTGTGTTTTAGGTCATCTTAATTCAGCCATAAAATTTTGTTCCTGTTTAAAAATATTTATACAAAAAGTTAAATACATTATCTCAATCTGCAGCATTTTGCAAATCCCAATAGAATAAATTTTATTATCCTTAATTTTTGCCAAAATTCCTTTCTAAAACAAAGGATAAGAGAGTGTGTGTGTGTGTGTTTGCATGGGCTTGTGTGAGTGCATATGTGTGAGTCAGCACATTTGGGTGTGCGCACGCACATCAGCCTGTTTGTGTTTCAGTGTGGGTACAAGCGTCAGTTTCTGTTTGTCAGTGTGTTTACAGGTGTATTTGTGTGCGTCAGTGTATTAAATACACGTCCACAGGATTTTCGGGCCAACTGTAAAACATTCTGTATCTCTTTCCAGTTTCAAACCTCCTCCAGTTTAGGAGTTGGTCTCTTCTCTATAAACAGTATGTGATGGGTTACGGAGGCACATTAGCATCGCAAGAGTTGTGAGTTGATCAGCTTCCAAATATGATGTGTTAAGTAAAAAAGTATTTTCTTTTATCTGTTTTAACTGTGTTGCCTTTCAATTTCATAGGCTGTCTTTTTTTCTTTTATTATAAGAGAGTATATGAGAGTGTCCAGTTTTCAGTACTGCTCATTATTTTGTACTCTTCTATCATACTGTCTCTTATTCATCTTTGTGTTGAACCACTCAAAGAGTTCTGATAGATTAGAGAGGCACAATTTTCCTTTACAGAAATCATGCTGGTTTGTCCTATCATACCATGTTTATACAGGTAGTTTATCATTCTATTTTGATAATTTCAGCCAATTTACTTGAAACTTGGTACAAAGCCTGCTGATCTGTAATTTCTGGAATCACGTCTAGTGGCTTTTTTTAAAGACAGGTGCATTTGCTACCCTCCAGTGCTCTCATATGGTAGCTAATTTTAAGGTGGAATTACATATTTTTGTTAGCAGATCAGCCACTTTATTCTTAAATTCTTTCAAAACTCTTACCTTTTCCTGGTTCTTGCAATGTATTGCTCCTTACCATGTCTGTGTGTTCTAGTACCTCTTCTCTTGTCACTTCAGTCTCTGGCAGTGCCTCATCTTTATATCTTTGAACCTGAAAACAGAACGCCCTGGGTCGCTATTGCCAAAACAGCCCTATCCATCAGGTTACAGAGGCAGTCTCTCACTTGCTTAATCTCTCCTGTTAGAGCTGTTCCACTTTATATAAATCGTTAACTATTCATTGGTCCAGAGAGCTGCAGACTGATGCTATAGTTCTGTGGTGACGGCACATTGGGCCAGAGAGAGAGAGTCACCAGAGTAGCCAATACCCTGGCGCTGCCCGGGAGGGAGCAGACCCAGGAGCTGCTTTGAATCACGCATAATGTAAGGGGACTGTTGCCCCCTTACTAACATTTCGTGGGGTGTTTTAGTTGCTAGCTCCCAGTACTCAAAGGGGAAGGGTCGATGGGGAATCAGGACCCTGAGACTGACAGTCCCCAGGAACAATGGGGAGAGGCCAATGCTCCAGGTCAGCCTGAATGACAGGGTGGGCAGGGTAATCAGGGAGTCAGGAGGCCAGGGGTGTCCCCTCCTCCGGGTGAGCTGGTTTTGCCTGGGTCAGACAGACAGAGTGGGGCCGAGCTAAGGAGAAAGCAGGGGCCCCAGCTGAGCTGAGGAGCAGAGCTGGGCCAGATCCAGAGAGACCAGAAAAGCAGCCCAGAGAGAGCAGACTTGCCCTGAGAGGAGAGCTGCAGCCCCAGAGCCAGAGGGGCCAGAAAGCAGCCCCGGAAGCAGGTCAGAGCTGGGAGCAGAGTCACAGAAGCAGCCTGCAGAGCAGACCTGTCCTGGGAGCAGAGCTGTAGCAACCAGAGCCAGAGGAGCCAGAGAAGCAGCCCAGGGAGCTGGAGGCAGAGCAGCAGCCATGCTGAGGCAGAGTGGAGCTGGGGCTGGAGCAGTCCGGAGCCTGGTGTCGTGAGCAGCTGGGGAGAGTGAGGGGGGACCCTGGGCAGCGAGCCCAACACAGGGAGACGCCTCATCCAGGAGGCTCTGCAGGCCGGGGGGGGCGGGCAGGAGATTGGTAACCGCGACAGGGCAGGGGCAATGCTGGGAAGAAGGGTCCTGCCACCTAGAGCCTGAGAGCGTGTGGCCACCACCAGAGCGAGTGTTCAACCCGCAGCATCCCTGCAGCACAGCCAGGGCCTGAGCAGGGGCCTGGGACTTACAAGGAACAGACTGTGAACTGCCTGGACGTTCCAGAGACACTGTTTTTGATGTTCCCTGCCACAGAGTGGGGTGATGTGTTTCCTTTCACCTTTCCCATTTTTCCTTATTCTTTTTAAAATTAATTGTTGATTAAATAACTTGTATTTGCTTTAAATTGTATGTAGTGATCAGTGGGTCAGAGAAGTGCCCCGTGCAGAGAGAGTACACCCGAGTGGGGACAGCCTAGCCCCGGTCCTAGGTGACCACAGCAGGGTTGGGGGTCAGGCCCCCCAGGAATCCTGGGCCCAGCCTTGTTGGGGTTACGAGGACTTTGCCAGACAGGAGAGTGGACGGAGAATCCTCAAGGGCAGGGAGGCCTCTGGGTAAAGGAAGTGGGAGCGAGGACTCAGATCCTTTCGCTAGCCCACTTCACTGGGGTAGTGCAGAAGCCAGGAAAGTTTCCCACAATAGCAGGACTATTCCCCTGCTTACAATAGCAAGGACTTGAACCTCTGATTTCCAGATGAGTGCACTAACCACTGGACTCCTGGCTATTCTGGGGTCTCTGCATCTCTCATTTTGGCCAGAAAGTCTTTCCTGGACCTGGGACACTTTCCGAACAAACATTTTTGCTAAATCGATATAGTTCCAGGAAAAGTTTCAGTTTTGATAAATCAGCATTTTCCAACGGAAGAACATTTTGCTGAAAAATTCCCGAGCAGCTCCAGAAAATAATCTTCTTTTAGTATGGGTGATGTATGACATGAAGTGTAGTCAAGTGGTTAGAGCAGCAGACTGGAGTTCTTTTGGATTCCTTTTCTAACTCTCCTACTGATTTCCTATCTCACTCGCTATGAGCAAACAAACTAATCTTTCTTCCTTGTTTCCCCATCCCCCTTTGGTTTTGCTATGTGGGCAGAAGGTATGATAGAAAATTACTAGTGGTGGTGGTTTTTCATTTTTTTCTTCTCTAATATTTTTTCTTTTTAGAAAACCCTAGAAATCCCATATAGAAAGCTGTTTTCAGAGATGGTTACGGGTGCATGGGTAAGGACTCAGGAATCAGGAAATGCCAACATTAGGGGTGCACAGGAAGCCTTACTCTTACCAGTGTTTTTTATGCATTACAATACAGTCTTTTTAATTACAGGATCACATACTGTTCCTCAGATAATTCAAAATATTATACCAGTTTTTTTACTGCCTTGGATACCATCTTTTAGCACCATATTATACTTGCATTTGTCAGACAAACAGGGTCTGTGGCAGAGTCACAGGAAACTAAGCATATCCAACCTACTGCAGATTAGGCATGCAACGCAGAGGAATAGTGAAGATTTGCTGGCATATATAGGGGCCTTAAGATTGCAGCCATATTAACTTGGAATACTAGCTCTAGCTTTTACTCTGGGGTAGAGTGAGCAGGTGTAAACTCTGTGGGAAGCATCTTTATCTCCTGTGGGTGGCAGTAGTCTGTGAAGAGGCGAAATTTGGTGTTGAGGAGCGGTCAGATGTTATGGGTGCCGAAATTCATAGCTCGTACAGTAGGCTCAATTCTAACCCTGAGTGGCAGTATGGGGATCTCAGTTCTCTGGTCTTGCAGTAAGGGGCAGAATGGAATCCCTGTACAATCTTATCAACCTCACGTTTACAAGGACTTTTTTATTTTTACAATAATCCTGAGTGTCATATTTCAATGTGGATGATACCTTACCAGTTGGTTAGTTTGTGGCTAGATTTCCTATGAGAAGAGAGCCTTAAATACACCCTCAACATTGCAATCAAACCAGACTTTATAGTTCATTATTTTAAAAAAGATCAGTTAAAGGGGAGAGCAAGCGCACTGCAGGCTGCATTCCCGATGCTACGCTCTCCACAGTGCCGTGCGCCTTCTCAGAGAGACGAGAATATTTTTAATGTATTTATCTTGACAATATCAGGTGGTTCAGTCACTGGTGTTCTACATTCGCTCAGAGGAGCAGCAAGTATATACGTGTATATTTAGCATTTTTTCTCGTATGTTCAGCTGAAAAGGCTTGGCTTGATTAATATTTTCCGCTGTCCGGTAACCATGGCAATGGGGTCAGCAGATATAATACTTAATTTAATCTTCTGACTGCCTCAGTGTGCATCACCGGTGTCCCGAATAATAGAAAGCCTTTTGCTTTTCTCTCTCTCTCTCTCTCTCTCTCATTCTGTTGCCTCGTATATTATTATCTTTGCCAGTGGCTCTCTCACATGACCCAAAAGGAATAAACTGTTTTCTTCAATCAGTATATGCAGCTAAAAAAAAAAATTCTGAACAACCCTCCCCATCCAGCGAATCCCCCCGCCCCCACCAAACCACCAGCCAGTCCACCCCCCTCCCCACCACCACTCCAGCAGCCAATCTCCACAGTATGACAGGGAACGTGGGAAGATTCTGAGAGCTTTCATAGCAGCACTGTAAAGGTTTGTGAAACACTCTTCGGCCAAATGAACCCATGCGGATTTTCCTCCCTGTCGCAAACCTCAGGTGATTGGCTAACACAGACTTGATGCCCTGTTTTGCTCTCCAGGTGGGTTAAGTGCATTGCTTTGTCTTCATTTGGCCCAGCTCCCCTGTTTATCTCATTATTTTTGCTCTCTCTTTCCCTCTAATAATTCCTTCTCTCTTTTTTTTTTATGCTGCCATGTTTTGCACAGTGAACACACCACTTGCTCTTGGATTGGTTCTGGGGATTGGATGCCAGGCAGACTTTGTGATAATAAAAAGCAGACAAAATGCAGCTCCTTTTACGTGTTCAAAGAGTTGCTGTAGATTCTGTCATACAGGCTACCCTGCCTCCTTCCCTGTGCTCAGCAACAGAGAGAGAAATATTAGCTTGGATTAAAGAGACACTTTCTCCACGATGGAGAGGCTTTCAAAGGAGGGATGAACTCCTGAAGTCTGGTCATGAGGAATCTGCCGCCCAACTCCTTCAATTTCTGCTTGTTTACTAATTAACTTTTTGTTAGTATTTCTTATTTAGTTTCTCTTTTGATGGCTGGAGTTCAGGGGACAGAATAATTTTGAGGGCAGGACAGGTAGACGAGTGATTTTAGTTTTCCTTTTCCCAAGTCAGGGGCAGCCAGTTTGTATGTGTCACTTGTTCAGTGTCTTCAGTGTGGTTCCTTCAAACTTAAAGCACAGAAGGCCAAGGAGAGGCTGTTAAGGTCTCAGCAGAGTTTTCACTCTGATCTTGCTCACTGCAGTTTGTCAAAGAATATCAGTCAAGTTGTTTTGACTCATTCTGACCTGGGTGTTGAGTGGCAGCTAGAAGGACTGAGACTTTGAAAGAGCCAAAGTTCGTTGCATCAGCCCAGGTCTGAACACTGATCTGTTAGCATGTCTGGTCCCAGCAGCCCTTCCTGTGAGGGAACAAAACTCCCTTTTGGTCTCTGAGGAATACTCTTGCCTTTTCCCTTTACCCTAACCACATTACCATGACTCTGATGAAAGCATATTGATGTAAGCAGGTTTGAAACCATCATTAACCAAAACCAGAGATTTCACCTGAAATTGGTCCAGGCCAGTTCAGCTGCCCAAGTCTGTACATACAGTAGGAGTGGCCAGTCCTTTCTAATAACTGCATTCTTTACTCCTTTGAAATTCATAAAGAAGCTGCTATTTTCACAGTACTGTGAAATTTAGAAGCACTCTCTAAAGTGCTAAGCATTCTTTTTATAGTTGAACTCATTTGTTCTTCATTTTTAAATACAGTTCTTTTGTTTGACACATCTGATGTTCCATCCCAGGACATTTGAACAGCCCTCTCTTCTTTTGGGGGATAATCCTGCCCTTACTTCCAGAGGTGAAGAGGGTGCCTTGCAGTGAAACTGCCATGGTTTTGCCGCAGGGAATGGGGAGGCTGGATTTTGTGAGGCGTACAGAGTGGAAGCACTGTCACATGGTGGCAGAACCGTGCTCTTTGGGGACTCTCTCTTCAGCATCACAGACAAATAAAGGACATTGTGCATGCATGTGATTGCACTGGCACAGACTTGCTGCTGTCTATTCATGACCCTGTGTATGTGTGATTGCTGTCATGGGTAAACAGACAGCACTGCACATGTTTCCGACTGAAGCCACATGCATGTTCAAGAAGTCAGGGGAAAACGTGGGCAGAACCATGTGTTCACAGTGTGATGTTTGAAGATATTTCTTTTGGTTCAACAACAAAATGAATCAGTGCTTCAATGCTATGATGATGGGTGCTATAGTAAACCTTACCATAGATAGAAAACATGAAACAGTGCATTTATGGATGGTTAGTGTACATCTTAGATATTTCAGAGTAGCAGCCGTGTTAGTCTGTATCCGCAAAAAGAAAAGGAGTGCTTGTGGCACCTTAGAGACTAATGCTCAAATAAATTTGTTAGTCTCTAAGGTGCCACAAGTACTCCTTTTCTTAGATATAGTTATGAGGCAAGATATCAAATGACGAGTAACTTTAACTCCTTGAAAGTTTAGTAATTCCTGAGAAATGTATGGCCTAGAGGTGGTGGTATGGTTTGGTAACCAAAGGAAGTGAACATTTTAAATGCATTTAGTGGGCATTTTTGGCCTTGGAGGACTTGACAGCCAATCAGAATGACAAGGTGGGGGAGGTATTATCTTTTATTGGAGCAACTTCTGTCTCTCCTTGTCTCTCTAGTACCCTGGGACCAACCCGGCTACAACTATACTGCACAGAGCCAGTCAGAAAGCCCCTGCTCAGAATTCTAAAGCAGTGTGTACGTCTGCATGTGTGTATGTCCTAGAGGAACCTTTGTCAGGGTTTTTTATGCTATTTCCTCAACCTTTCTTTACTAACCTTTTAACACCTGGTGGAAAATCAGCACACAGAGATAACCTAGCGCGTCCGGGAGGCACCGTTTATCAAAGTAAACTTAGAGTTTATTATGCAGAAAAAAGTCATGTTATTTTCTGTAACCCAAAGAAAGAATTTTGTTCAGCTGTAATGAGTCATTTTTACCTCAGTTGAGAATGAGTTGCTTTTTTATGAAGTGTCGCATCATGCCAAACACAGGACTATGTAAGGCAAGATGGTTCTCCCTAAAGCAGCATCTCATCAGCTGAATGAACTTCCATTACAAAGAGCTTTTCTTTCAAATTTGTTTTAATTTTTCTAATTAATTTTGAGAGCTCTTTGAGATTGTCCATTTTGTTCACAGTTTGATTCTTGCTCTGAGGTGTTCTCACTAAATGCCATGGAGTCTTCAGCAGAATTCTTTCATTTAAAGGATCCTTTGAAAGAGACTCCAATTCTGTTTAATTTAGATGCTTTCTCTGATTGTCAGTTTCATTTGCAGTATTGGCTTGATTATCGACTGATAGCTATAAATCATAGACGCTCAGAATGGCATCACAGAGAAGGAGAGAGCCAACTTTAAACCAGCTAAATGTTCATAATGATGACTGTCAGGTTTGACACAATACATGTGTGTGAATTTCTGCAGTAAATAAATCTGCCTTAGTTCAGTTAGATCCAGGATATGGTTTACATCCAGTCTTTGCTCTCATTTACCTTTTTTAAACTTTATATGTGTGATTACCAGAGACGCAAATGTCTACATTTCCTCACAAAGATGAAACCTATCAAGATGGATTTGTAGATTGGATTTTACATTATTTGGATATTTTTGCTCTGTAATAACTCTTGTAATTGGCCTATATTAATGGTCTCTGTTAAAGGCCTTTTTGACCATTGATAAGTTATGCCATGTATCTATAAGTATGTGCCACATCAGATTTATATAAATAAGTAAATCTGTGTAAATGTAGGGACCACATATGTTACGGTGGAACTATTCTGGGGGATCTCTCTGGTTGTGTTCTACAGGCAGTCAGACTACATGATCACAATGGTCCCTTCTGGTCTTGGAATCTAGGAATCTATGGTATAAGTTTTAAGGATGTGATCCCACCACAGACACTCACATATCTTGTATCTGCCACATACTTTACATTTTAAAAAACCCTTGCAAATGTTTCCAGAACAGTTTTCTTGTATTGTTACTTTTTCTTGTATCCTTCTACCTATAAACCTAATTGCCTGAACACCCATGAGCCCAACTGAGGGAGAGAAAAATTAAAACTATTTATTATGTTTAAAATGCCTCTGAAACAGTGATTCTTAACCTTTACTGCAGCCTTCACCCCTTTGGTTCTCAAAATATGTTCTCACACCCCTTACCGTAAATCGTTGAAGTAGGTCAGTTCTTTAAACCTAGATATATCATAACTATAGAATGAAAGAGAGAGAATTATATATTTATTTTATTAGAGCATAAGCTTTCGTGAGCTATAGCTCACTTCATTGGATGCATAGAGTGGAAAATACAGTGGGGAGATTTTATATACACAGAGAACATGGAACAATGGGTGTTACCATATACACTGTAACAAGAGTGATCAGGTAAGGTGAGCTATTACCAGCAGGAGAGCGGGGGTGGAGGGGGACGAGCTTTTGTAGTGATAATCAAGGTGTGCCATTTCCAGCAGTTGACAAGAGCAGTAAGGGGGGAAATAAACAAGGGGAAATAGTTTTATTTTGTGTAATGACCCCTCCACTCCCAATCTTTATTCAAGCCTAAGTTAATTGTATCCAGTTTGCAAATTAATTTCAATTCAGCAGTCTCTCGTTGGAGTCTGTTTTTGAAGTTTTTTTTGTTGAAGAATTGCCACTTTTAGATCTGTAATCGAGTGACCAAAGAGATTGAAGTATTCTCCGACTAGTTTTTGAATGTTATAATTCAATGATTTGTGTCCATTTATTCTTTTACATAGAGACTATTCAGTTTGGCCAATGTACATGGCAGAGGGGCATTGCTGGCACATGATGGCATATATCATATTGGTAGATGTGCAGGTGAAAGAGTCTCTGATAGTGTGGCTGATGTGATTAGGCCCTGTGATGGTGTCCCCTGAATAGATATGTGGACACAGTTGGCAACGGGCTTTGTTGCAAGGATAGGTTCCTGGGTTAGTGGTTCTGTTCTGTGGTGTGTGGTTGCTGGTGAGTATTTGCTTCAGGTTGGGGGGCTGTCTGTAAGCAAGGACTGGCCTTTCTCCCAAGATCTGTGAGAGTGATGGGTCGTCCGTCAGGATAGGTTATAGATCCTTGATGATGCGTTGGAGAGGTTTTAGTTGGGGCCTGAAGGTGATGGCTAGTGGCGTTCTGTTATTTTCTTTGTTGGGCCTATCCTGTAGTAGGTGACTTCTGGGTACTCTTCTGGCTCTGTCAGTCTGTTTCTTCACTTCCGCAGGTGGGTATTGTAGTTGTAAGAACGCTTGATAGAGATCTTGTAGGTGTTTGTCTCTGTCTGAGGGGTTGGAGCAAGTGCGGTTGTATCGTAGAGCTTGGCTGTAGACAATGGATCGTGTGGTGTGGTCTGGATGAAAGCTGGAGGCATGTAGGTAAGCATAGTGGTCAGTAGGTTTCTGGTATAGGGTGGCGTTTATGAGACCATTGCTTATTAGCACCGTAGTGTCCAGGAAGTGGATCTCTTGTGTGGACTGGTCCAGGCTGAGGTTGATGGTGGGATGGAAATTGTTGAAATCATGGTGGAATTCCTCAAGGGCTTCTTTTCCATGGGTCCAGATGATGAAGATGTCATCAATTTAGCGCAAGTAGAGTAGGGGCATTAGGGGACGAGAGCTGAGGAAGCGTTGTTCTAAGTCAGCCATAAAAATGTTGGCATTCTGTGGGGCCCTGCGGGTACCCATAGCAGTGCCGCTGATTTGAAGGTATACATTGTCCCCAAATGTAACAACTGTGACAAATGTGACAGCTCTTGTCAACTGCTGGAAATGGCCCACCTTGATTATCACTACAAAAGGTCCCCCCTCCGCTCTCCTGCTGGTAATAGCTCACCTTTCCTGATCACTCTTGTTACAGTGTGTATGGTAACACCCATTGTTTCATGTTCTCTGTGTATATAAAATCTCCCCACTGTATTTTCCACTGTATGCGTCCGATGAAGTGAGCTGTAGCTCATGAAAGCTCATGCTCAAATAAATTGGTTAGTCTCTAAGGTGCCACAAGTACTCCTTTTCTTTTTGTGGATACAGACTAACACGGCTGCTACTCTGAAACCTATATGTATTTTAATGTATAATGTTAATAAATACATAGGTTTGATGAAACAAAGAAGTTGTACTTACGTGCCTGTGCTTAATTTGTGTTTTCGATGATTTACCTTCTAAAAAATCTGGCATGTCTCGCACCCCCAGAAAGGGCATCTGGTGCGTGCACCCCAGGTTAAGAACCACTGCTCTAAACATTACCTAAATGTTTGTAAAAATGTCTCAATTTTAAAGTCATATGTCTCAGCCTACCTGTGCTTTGGAGCAAATATTGTAGCCATTGGCAAGACAGGCTTTCTTCTTTCATGGGACAAATGCTCCAATATCTAGTCATGATGGGTAATGAGATACTGTCCTTAAACCTCACTGGTGCTGGACTGAGTCTTCCCATCCTGCACATCAGGAGAGTGCAATTTTAAGAGAAAAGTCCATACCTGGGGGAAGGCGGGAACGTTTCTCTGGCAGTTTTTACGAACGTGTGTTTGTGTGTGCGTGCGTGCACACATGGGTGTTTAATGTCAACTTCTGAAGCTTCTTGGAAGTTTGGAATGTTAGAATATGTTGCAGTGAGGATTGGGGGAGTGGGCAGAGTTCAGGTGAGGCAGTCAAAGGTGCATAATAAATGCTGTTTGCAACATAGCTCTGCAATTAATCATCTGGATATCATCACACATAAGTTGAGTTTCTAGAAATATAACATATATAAATAGATATCTATAGACAGACACACACACGTGTGTTTATCTATCTTTATATTTATGCCATAACAATGGGATATGACGTGCTAATCCCAAAATATATAGGAGAAAAATGTCTGTTCCATAGTGTGAAATAAACAAATACCCTCCTACACTTCAGTGATCTCTTGTCATTCATCTGCTACTTGGTCTAAAAATAAACAGCCAAAGCCACACACATTATTTATGTATATATGTTATATTGTTTTATAAACAATACTTTGATTTTATGGCTATTAAATATTATTATTATTATATATAATATAAAACGTAAGCAAAAACAAACATACAACCTAATACAGTTTAAGATAGCCATAAAATCAAAGTATTGTTTGTAAAACAGAGGCGGATATGATGCGTCTGTATCACGAACACGTACTTTCACTACCTTCTGTTGGGTTACTTCCACCCTTACCACATCCTCTTGTCCAGTACCTTTTCTCCTTCTGGTGGTGTCTTGTTAAGGCTGAATCCTGTTCCCCCTGAATCCAATGGGACTTTTAATACCTACTTTAAATGGAGCAATATCTATATGGTTCTTCTGGCACGGACTTTTTCTCTTATTTGTCTGTAAAGTGCTGTACATACCTATCATGCTGTGTAAATAGTATGAGAATTTGAGGGTGCTTCCTGCTAATCACAGCCCCAATCCTTCAATCTGATTTGTGGTGTGAGAGCAGAAACCTTTGCACTCACATGGCAACCCAGTGATGTCAGCCAGGCTCCGTGAGGGGCAAGAGTCTTACCAACATAGATCTGACTGCAGGGCTGGATCCCATGACCTTGAGCTAGATACATGTGGAATGCGAAGGTTAAAGACAGGTTTCAGAGTAACAGCCGTGTTAGTCTGTATTCGCAAAAAGAAAAGGAGGACTTGTGGCACCTTAGAGACTAACCAATTTATTTGAGTATAAGCTTTCGTGAGCTACAGCTCACTTCATCGGATGAAGGTTAAAGAGTTTACCAAAACAAGGTTCCTACTGTGTGAGCAGCAAGCTTCCTCAAGTTTTCATTATTATACTGACATTTGATATTAAAAATTCAAATTTGAACCAAAATAGAAGAAAGCCCTTCTCCTTCTCCTAGGGAAGTGACATTGTTTAAAACAAACTTTAATAAAATCTTTGTGGTTCTTCTTCCTCCCTCATATCAATGACCTTCTCTCTGCCTGCATTTTCCATCTGCTCTCCTTTCCCCCTTCCTTCCACCAGCCCAGCCAGCTTCTGCTCCCCAGAAATGCTGTCAGCTACGGTTCTTTCATATTGATTGTTAAAATGGGCACGAGAGGGAGGAGCTGGGATTCTCCCTGGGTAACCATGTAAACACATCACTGCAGTTGTGGGGCTGGAGCCCTGCTGGCCTGTGGGGATGGAAGGTGGCTGAGGGCAAAGCCATTTGAGGAAGAACCTGTTCCTGATCCCACACTGGCAAAACTCTTTTGATTTCAGTGGGAGGACTGGGCCTGAGGAGGGAAATGAGTGAAAGAGGCTTGAAACACCTTCCTGTCCGTGATTTGACAACCCCATCCTCTTGACTCTTGTATTGGACGTTTTTATGCTTAAGCTGGTGGGAGTGAGAGGTTGAGGTGGCATCTTAATTGCTGGCAAACAGCTTGAAAATTCTGACTACAGGAGCCAATTAGAGAAGGAGGTCGGTAATAATTAATCAGAATAGATAGATTTGCATATTCAAAGTGATTGTGCATATCAGACTTCTCGGCTGAATCAGCGTGCAAGGACCTGCACAGCTAGGGAAGAACCGTTCAGCTTGGCTGCAGGGGCTGTCCCGCAGTCCTGTGTTCTGATTGGCTGAGGCAATTTCTTTTCACTGTAGGTAATAACACACAGTGGAAACGGGTCGACACCTTGGCAGGTGCAAACACTAACTCCTGCTCAGGGTTCCCAGGCAAAACGCACTGCAAGCAGCATGTTTAAATGTCCACACCACGTGCAAAACACTGACCAGCCTGGAAACGGAGACCCAGAGAGCAACTTGTCCAAGGGCCCAAACAGAGTCCTAGGCCAGTGCCTTACCACTAGACAGTCCTCTTTCCCTTGCATCTGGTGGGGTAGCCGGACCCGTGGGGGGTGGGGGTTGAGCTCTCGCCGTTCCTGGGGTTTTCCCCAGTGTAAGATGTGATTGGTTCTCTTTAGGTGTTGATCAGCAAAGAGTGCCCTTGGCACGTTCTCAGTCAGTATGTCCTCCAGGCACAGAGGTCCCTGACCTTCCCTGACCAGCCAGCTCTGGAATTCCTGGCCATATGGAAGGAAAAATCCCCACTTCTGGGCAGACCTTTACTGGGGCAATTGCAGCCCTGCCCTCCACAGCCACTTACAGAAGGTGACATATCCTGGTCCTGAATCAAGATGAAAGACTGAACTTTAATATCCATTGCGCACATGCAGCCACATTTATACCTCCATTCCTCCCACACACACTGTCCACATACAGCCAAGCTTTCTCACATCTCCTCCCTTCCCACATATAGCACAGCCGCATGCTTACACCTCTATGCACACACCTCATCCCCTTGTACCCACATTTGCGTACACAATTCCCCAATGCCACACACATGCCGTCCAAGTATGCATTTTAATATGGCTAAATGTATACGTACACATTTAGGAACAAAGAACGTAGGCCATACTTACAGGAGTGCAGTGACTCTGAAAAAGATTTGGGGTCATGGGGGATAATCAGCTAAACTTGAGCTCCCAGTGTGATGCTGTGGCCAAAGAGCCTGGGATGTGTAAACAGGGAAATCTTGAGTAGGAGCAGAGAGGTTATTTTACCTCTATATTTGGCACTGGTGTGACTGCTGCTGGGATCGTGTGTCCAGTTGTAGTGCCCACAATTCCAGAAGGATGTTGATAAGTTGGAGAGGGTTCAAAGAAGACCCATGAGAATGATTAAAGGATTAGAAAACCTGCCTTAGATTGAGCTCCTTGAATATATTTAGATATATATATTTAGAGCTTCTGCATTTAGATAGCAAAAGAGGAGGTTAAGGGGGTGACTTGATTACAGTCTGTAAGTATCTATAAATACTTAATATTTTGGGGAATAAAGATTGAATAATGGGCTCTTCAATTCAGCAGAGAAAGATATAACATGATCCAATGGCTGGAAGTTGAAGCTAGACAAATTCAGACTGGAAATAAGGTGTAAACTTTTAATAGAGCAATTAACCATTGGACCAATTTACCCAAAGGTCTCCATCACGGACACTGTTTTTCTAGAATATATGCTGTAAATTATTTTTGGGGACATTCTGTGACCTGTGCCAGAGATGACCTGTGCCTGCTGATAGTGGGGTGGGTGGGGCACAACTCCAGAACAGCTCGAGTCACACCTCCCTCAGGCAGCCCCCCTCCTGGAAAGCTGCAGCTCCTCCCTGTTCCTTCTGCCTCTTCCTCTTCCTGCCTGGCACAGCTCGCTGACTCAGCTGCCCCGCAGGGAGGAGGCCTGGCTGCACCGTGTGACCGAGCAATTTGGGGGGCACATGAACCCATATGCACCCCATGCATCTCCTCTGGCCTATGCTAATCAGAAGGTCAGACTTAGATGATCACAATGCTCCCTTCTGGCCTTGGAAGCTATGACTCTATGAAGTATATCCACACTTACGCACACACCCATTGCTTCTGACCACACGCACCTAGGCTTATGTATATCTCTCATCCACACAAGTTTGCCTGTGCACCCTCCCACCATCCATACACACCTACATGGGCATCCACCTCGCGCACCATGCATCTCTATACATAGGTGCACGTCAGCGATCCCCTCACACACACAACACTGCCCAACATACCATATATGGACACACCTGCACATGTCACTGAACATACACACTGTGCAGATGTGCATATTGACACACTCACAGCTGAGTCATTGCAGGACCTCTTTGCCTAGTTTTCTTGTGAAATCTTGGTGTAGGGAGTTTGTTCATCCTCTACTCAGACTGCTTTGAAACTCAGTGGAGCTGTGTAAAATGCTGAATGTTCAGTGATCTGTTCCGCTCACCCCAGGACTTTCCATTCCAGGGAAACTCTGGTGTGAAGAGAGTGTGAATCAGCTGAACATCATGGCTATTGCAGTTGCAGTTTCATGCTACCCTCTTCCAAGCAAGTAGATACAGGTCGCCAGTTGTACCAGTTAATAACCCAGCAATAAATGGCTGAAAAATCTGAAGGAATGAACTGTTGTTCTCGGGTGGGTGGGTGGTGGGAGGCTGCAAGTCCAGGCTCCTCTCTCCAGCTGTTCAGCAGTTTATGAATGCAGCACCGTACTTTGCAATTTATAGGCTAGCAGAGTTTCATAAATCAGCGATGTGTGCTCAGCGTGTGATAGTCTGCAAATTCTAAACTAATATGTCGCTCCCTTTCTTTGTAGCATCATGTTTATGGAAAGTTTCCATCAATTGTATGCTAAATGCCTGCAGCACAGACAAAGAGAGACGATGATGAACAATTATAAAGCAAATAATTAATAAAAGACAATAACAAAACTATGAGGAAACAAATCACTGTCACTACTTGTTTAGAGACACTACATTGAGAAACATGTATCAATTAACTCTCCTGTAGCCATCTGTGGACAGTTCCAGCACCTCGCACTTGCCTTGGTGGGACACCTGAGGAAGAAGAGCCATTTGTAGAAGCCGGTATGGTCATAGTAACACTGCACTGCTGCAGTTGTAGGACCTGACCCTTTCTTGCCTCTGTGTTCTTGTGGATTAAGATCAGTGGGAGGTTTTGTGTCCAAGGAATGTGGGATCATGCCCAGAGTTCTCAACAGTATCTGCGTTTTTAAGAACCAAGGCCCCCTGGGGTCATGCCACCAGAGCAGAATGAGTTGATCAGAGGTCACTGTCAGGGGCAGGAAGCACGGCCATGGCTGCGGCTTGCAAGGGTTGGGGGGCTCAGAGGACATCCCCTGGCCACTGGAGCCAGGAACTGTTTAGTGGCCATGCTAGTCTGTGACTCCACTGATATTCTGGGATTTGTCAGTGAATTGAAGCAGCGGATCTCAGCCATGAAAAACTGCTGTTGTGTTCAATATACATCCTAGACTTCTAGGTTACCTCATGTTCGCTTGTAGTACATGAAAAATCTGCTAAGGATTTTACTTCTTGGATGTGAAGGCTGAGTATTCCTCGTGCACTTTGTTACTGTGTTTCTGTATTTTGTTTTAAAATCAGTTTAATGTTCAGAAACTACTGTGTTGTGTAACATCGGGATCTCCTAGAGAGAGAGAGAGAGAGGGACGGGGGTGAAAGTCAAGTAGCTAACAGGGAACCTGCAGACAATACAAGTATTAATTGATCACAGTTCTCAGAGTTTTGCCATTGACTTAAATGGGGCTGGGTTTCACCCACAGACACTCACTGCCTCCAATAATGGTGACAAAAGATGTATAAGCCATGCTCATATATGCATACGTCACTACACCCTGCGTAACCCCTGATTGACTAACTCCTTCTCTCCTCAGTCCATGGGAACACTGGGCCCATTTAATTCAAAGATCTATGGAATTTCCATAAATTCCTCTGATTTGTTGTTTCTTGTTGGCCACAAATTCTCTTAACCAGTACGATTCCAGAGATACAGAGCTCTTCATGAACACATGCGTCATCTCTACTCAGGGCTGCTTGATCTGAGATGGAACAAAAAACGTGGTCAGTGAAGAAGTAACTGGGCTTTTGGTGTGTGGAACAAGAGACCTGGGTAGAATGATCTCTCTAGCCCCATAGGTGTGTATGGAACCCTACAGAGAAATTAAACACATAATAAAAGTCCTTACCCTGTGGAGCCTATTGCATAATAATTTATTTGTTTGTATGAATAATACAACAGCACTCAATCAAATCCAGGCCCCATTTGTGTTGGGCGCTGTACAAACACACAGAACGAGGCAGCCTGTGCCCTGAAGCTCTGACAGTCTAATTAAGATCAAGAAGAAAAATCTGAAGGAGCAAGGAATAGGTACAAGGGCCTCACAACAGCGTGAGGGTGAGGATATGTCCACAGCTGCCTTGTCCAGCGTTGTTTTTAAGTGTTATTGTTTATATCTAACCCTTGTCAATTTTTTTTATTTTGAACTGTGCCTTTATTAACAAAAATGTGTGATAACTTTAGCCATTTTCTGCCTTTATTTATGGTTATCACTCTTTTTTTTGTTTGTTTTTAGCCATTTGCCCTTTTGAGGTGTTTTTAGTTATATTTAGTTATATTTAACCATAGCATTTTTTGTATTTTTAAAAATTATTTGTAACTTTTACTTTACTTTTGCTTTTTTCTGGGCAGGAGGAGATGGTAAACGGGAGACTCCGGTTGTTTTCCCTTTGGTTCTTAGGGCTGAGGCTGAGGAAGCAGAGTCAGGGAGCAGGGCTGGAGTGGCAGAGCGGAGGTCTCTGTGGGAAGGCTTATGGGGGATAGAAGGAAGAGAGTGCGTCTGGGAAGTGCCTGGCTGTCATCTCCAGTTTGTTGGATGTTTCTGTAAAATACAGTCACTGTAAAAGCAGCACTTCTGCTGTGTCTGTTTCTTTTTTCAGCCACATCTCCATTAGCTGAGAGAACCCTTGGAGGCAGCCCCTCCATCCTTCTAGGCATTTGCTTTACGTAAACCAGCCAGCAGACCGCTCTGTTAGTATTGATGTAGACATTACCACAAATCGCCACTTAGGGACCTGAAAGAATTGACTAACTGGTTTCAGATCCAATACACATAACTTGATCAGACGCAAAGTTTAAGTACACTTGCAGGCGTGCCAACTGCACCTACACGGGAAGTGACTCTTCTGTGCTCTGGTTAAAGAGGCCCTGAGGGGAAACCATGAAAAAATAAAGATCTGGGGTTAAGACATTTACTACAGTGGTTTTAAGATGGAGTTAGTCTAAGTATGAAAAAGTAGAACATCAGTGTGCTCTAGGAGACACATTCTGTCCTATACAGGCTGGTTTTAACTCTTGGGAACCCTTTATAAAACTCTCCTTGATTCAGGTTGTTGTCATTGTTACAGCAGCTCTGGGATCCAGCAGTCGTGTGGTCTCATTCTTATTTACATTAAGGCCCCTTTACGCCTTTCTGGCAGTGACACCCACATTCAGGCCCCCTTTTCACCACCTGCGTGGTGTGAAGGGGTGTTAGTGTACAGAAGGATCAGCCCACAGTGTCAGATCACCTGGGAAAATAGCGAGCTCCCCTTGCAGAAAAGTCTCCACTGTTCAATGTGTCACGTCTTCCTCCATCTGTCTATCAGGCTGTCAGAGAACAAGATCGCACTGGACTTCTTTGTTAACTATTTTCTGGAAACTGACTATGGGAAGGCCACTGAGCAAGCTCAGAGCTGAATGGAGATGGGCATTGAAAACCTCCCTTTAAGAGAATGGAGTTCTTGCAGGTCAGGGTGTAGGTCCATTGATGGTGCTGTGTGCAGGGAGTTCAGAAGGAGGCAAGTTGCAGAACCTCCTCAGCCTTCATTCTCTAGCTCCTATCTAGACAATCTCCTCTTGTAGTGAGTGATAGACTTCAGTGGAAACAATGAATGAGAATACCCTGGTGCTTCTGTGTGTTAAGTCTAAAGCATGAATAACCTCTCCATTTGTATGCTCTAGAACTAGCTGTTCCAAGAAGCAATTGTTTAAGTTGTTAAGAGGTTGCTTTTATACACTTTGTCCCTATAGGACATTTGACCAGTTTATATGCAAATAGCTGAATTGACCTTGTATTCTTTATTAGACTTAATTCATTCTTTATTCTGCCTCAACACGGCCTATTCAATGTCCTTTTCTGGATTTGGCTTGGTGGTATAACAAGACTAGTATATTTATATCCATACAAATTCTATGGTGTAGTGCTTTGCATTGAGAAATGTTATTTCATTAAATTCTATGGACTTTTTAAAGTGTAGCGCTGTCCACCTTTATGTCCGAATTTGCCCTTCCTGTACAGATGCTCCCCACGTAACACAAGACCCGACTTACGCAAATCCGCACTTACGGAAAAAGCTCTGTAAGCTAGAAATAGGAGGGTTTTTTTGTTTGGTTGGGTTTTTTTGCATAATGGTAGGGTATATGTTTCCGACTAATGCAAAATTCGAGTTACGCAAGGCGTTCCGTAATGGAACAGTTGTGTAAGTCAGGGAGCGTCTGTAGTCTATAGCCTGGTATTACGGAAACCCATTGTTTTTGTCATTCTGTTGTGTTTTATAAATGCCTATTAAGCCAGGGGCCTCTTCCATTGCCAGGCATTCTAGCTCACCTATTTTTGCTTTTAAGTAGGGCTGTCGATTAATTGCAGTTAACTCATGCGATTAACTCAAAAAAATTAATTGTGATTTTAAAAAATTAATCGTGATTAATCGCAGCTTTAATCGCGCTGTTTAACAATGGAATACCAATTGAAATTTATTAAATATTTTGGATGTTTTTCTACATTTTCAAATATATTGATTTCAGTTACAACACAGAATATAAAGTGTACACTGCTCACTTTATATTACTTTTGATTACAAATATTTGCACTGTAAAAATGACAAATACTATTTTTCAGTTCACCTCATACAAGTACTGTAGTGCTATCTCTTTATCGTGAAAGTACAACTTACAAATATAGAATTCTTTTGTTACATAACTGCACTCCATAATAAAACAATGTAAAACTTTAGAGCCTACAAGTCTACTCAGTCCTACTTCTTGTTCAGCCAATTGCTAAGAGAAACAAGTTTGTTTATATTTACGGGAGATAATGCTGCCCGCTTCTTATTTACAGTGTCATCTGAAAGTGAGAATAGGTGTTCGCATGGCACTTTTGTAGCTGGCATTGCAAGGTATTTATGTGCCAGGTATGCTAAACATTCATATGCCTCTTCATGCTTTGACCACCATTCCAGAGGACATGCTTCCATGCTGATAATGTTTGTTTTAAAAAAAAAAATGTGTTAATTAAATTTGTGACTGAACTCCTTGGAGGAGAATTGTATGACTCCATGGTTTTACCAGCATTCTGCCATATATTTTGTGTTATTGCAGTCTCGGATGATGACCCAGCATACGTTGTTTGATTTAAGAACGCTTTCACTGCAGATTTGACAAAACACAAAGAAATATCAGATTTCTAAAGATAGTTACAGAACTCGACCCAAGGTTTAAGAATCTGAAGTGCCCTCCAAAATCTGAGAGGGACGAGGCATGGAGTGTGATTTCAGGCATGGATGATTATTGAGCAGAACCCGTCATTAGCATGGTCGCATGTCCTCTTGAATGATGAAGCATGAAGGGACATATGAATCTTTAGTGCATTTGGCACGTAAATATCTTGCGACACCGGCTACAACAGTGTCATGAGAATGCCTGTTCTCACTTTCAGGTGACATTGTAAACCAGAAGCGGGCAGCATTCTCTTCTGCAAATGTAAACAAACTTGTTTGTCTGAGCGATTGGCTGAACAAGAAGTAGGACTGAGTGGGACTTGTAGACCGTAAAGTTTTACATTGTTTTAGTTTTGAATGCAGTTATTTTTTATACATTATTTTACATTTGTAAATTCAACTTTCATGATAAAGAGATTGCACTACAGTATTTTTGTTAGGTGAATTGAAAAATACTATTGCTTTTGTTTTTTACAGTGCAAATATTTGTAATCAAAAATAAATATAAAGTGAGCACTGTACACTTTGTATTCTGTGTTGTAATTGAAATCAATATATTTGAAAATGTAGAAAACATCCAAAAATATTTAAATAAATGGTATTCTGTTATTGTTTAACAGTGCAATTAATCACGATTAATTTTTCTAATCGCTTGACTGCCCTACTTTTACACTTTTACATTTTTGCATTGGTATAATTTTTGGCTACTGTGTCTATTTTTTACCATGTTACCTTCCAGAGCATGCATCTGGAATTCCCAACCTATCCCTTCTCCAGTTCAGCGGCAGTTTCTGTCCTATCCTTTAGTGCTGACATTTAAGAAAAAAAATAAATAAAATGTAAAATATTAAAGACTTCAGCCCTGCCTTTATTAGAAGTAACATGATTAAATAAAGCAGGTACACAGGAGAGAGGAAATGGAAATGAATAAGACTTTGCAGTTTGGAGGGTTTTTTCCTACGGTGCCTCCTTTCTTTTTGTTAATTTCTCTGTTGAACCAATGAGAGACCAGAAAAGTGAGACTTGGATCTTATCATTCATATCTTGACATGTATAGAAAGGAAGATGAGGAACAAATCAGAATTCCTCTACCAGATCCCTTATCACTGTGCCTTGCCTTCCCATAACTTTTGGGGATAGGAAGGGATTGCATTTGTAGCATCCGGCAAGACTGTGCCTAGCGAGTTGTCTAAACTTACATGTGACACTACACAGCAGTGGTTCCTAACCTTGCAGCTCAATCAGCACACAGCTGCGGCCCATGTGACATCATCAGGAAGTATATATGTTGTGTGGCTGCGGCTCACGTAACACATAGAGAGCTGCATATGTGGCCCACAATGGTAAATAGGTTGAGAACCACAGAGACCTGATCTCAGTTCAGTGTCACCGACTATCTCAATGAGTCCATCTGGGAACGCAGCAATGAAAGCTCATGGGGAACCTGAACTACACATTCTTAGAGGGAAGCTGTGGACTAAGGCTCTGAATGTTTTTCACATGAATTTGTGGCTTCACAGCCTGTGGGTCCAGGTCAGAAAGTTGGAAGCTGAGACTTTGTAGAGTAGGGGTTCTCAAACTGGGGGTTGGGACCCCTCAGGGGATCGTGAGGTTATTACATGGGGGGTCACGAGCTGTCAACCTCCACCCCAAACCGCGCTTTGCCTCCAGCATTTATAATGGTGTTAAATATATAAACAAGTGTTTTTAATTTATAAGGGGGGTCGCACTCAGAGGCTTGCTATGTGAAAGGGGTCACCAATACAATAGTTTGAGAACCACGTTGTAGAGGATCACAGCAGTTTCGTGTCAGACTGCATACTGGAACTTGGGAATGTGACAGGCAAGAAAGGTGGAAGGGAGGGACGACAAAATAAAACCACTCGCTGGGAAATGCAGCGGTGTGTGCAGTAAATCTAGGTGCTTCACAACGAGTGACAGTAAACGTTTTTTTCTCTGACTTTGGCTCAAGCAGCTAAATGTCATGAATGGCAGAGGCAGAGTTGTCTGACCTAATGCAGTGTCTGATCATGGGACTTGTGCTCTGGGAAGCTGGGATTGCTGCTGCAGGCCCATATTTTGTATTCCCAAAAATTTAATATTGCTACAAAAGCCCAAGCATGGTTCAGCAGGGGACTGAAGACTGTTTTCTTATTACTAAACAGAAAAGTATTAACAGCACAATCTAGAAATAACAAAAATAAAAAAGGTGGGGGTGGGGGAAGAGAAAGCAAAGCACAGAACAGAAAAGACGGCTGCCTGCTCTTTTCTTCTTGGTATTATTATTTGTGACAAAGCCCTTGGTCCATTTTTCTTCATAATTTGCAGGACTCCTAATGGGAACAGCACCTCCCAATTACCATGGCTGCCAAAGGCTAATTTGGTTACCCTCAGAATCCACAATAGAGTAACTGTGTCGGCCCTTTGTAGATATTTGCATACTATACATACCAGGAATGTAAAGCAGCTGCCTGGTCCCTATTCCACTATCATGGCAATTATGGGTCATTAGCTTTCTTTCTTTCTTTCTTTCTTTCTTTCTTTCTTTCTTTCTTTCTTTCTTTCTTTCTTTCTTTCCCTCATCTTCCAGACTCCGCCAGGCAGTAGAAGCAGCTAATGTTTTTGCAGGGACAGAAGCAGTGAGAAAAGAGGAACTGCCTTGTCGTATTTGAAGAGTTGGAGGCTGATAAACTGCCACTTGAGTGGTGTTAGCACAACTCTGTTCTTTTATTTCTTGATTACCGCCTCCTTCTTTCTTTTCTTTTTAGTGCCTTCCCCAAAAGAATTTGTGTGTGTGTGTTTTCAAGAGGTGTGTATGAGTTCAAGGGGTACATGTGCGCTTTGTGCTGGTTGTTAAGGGGTTTCAGTTGTGACTGTGAGGAGCAGCTTTCCTAGTGGTAAAGCAAAAGCATGGGGTTTGAGCAGAGGCGTGTGCTTGCACTTGTCTTGTATGTTCCAGTCAGACACTTCCTGTCAACACTTTCCTTCTGCTGGGATACACTCAAGGGCTTCTGCTGAAACTATTACAGATTACCGTGGGCCCAGGAATTAAAGGAGTGGACAGAAAGAAAGCTTATCTGAATTTGTTTTGCGTTCAATTTGTCAAATGATCAGAGGCTTTTAATCGTTTCACTCCTTTTCCTTCTGAACAATATTTAGAGTCTTGTGCTAGTTTATATGGAAGCGATGGGATTGCACATACATATTTTTTTGGGAGGGAGCTGGTAATTATATTGACAATATGGATAGTTTGAAAGGCCCAAAGCTTTTGTGTTGTTTTGTTAAAGCAAATAAGGTAAAGCACAAATGTAAATTGCATTTCCAGGTTCACATTAGAGGTTTGCAAATAATACTGAGCTAATGGTTATTGCAAAGGCAAATAGCACTGGGATCAATAGTCTATACAGTAGAACGCAATACCTCTCTCTCTTTTAATCACCTCATTGCAGAAATGGCATTGAAATTTGAAATCTCATTTTCTCCATTTGTACAAATTGAACATAAATCATTGTGAGGGAGGGGAGGTGGCAGGCAACTTCACTCTTTGTGGGATTGCATCACTAATTAGGGCTGGGGAAGCATAGGAGAGAGAGGGCCATAAGCAGGTGTTGCTGTAAATACAGAGCTATGGAGGAAGGAGGGTGTGCTGTTCCTTCGTCTTTCTTTGTGTCCTGTTCCTCTGTCCGTGGAAGGAAAGAAATTAGCAGAGGTGGACAAACGATCGCAGCAAAAGGCTCAAATTATTATTTGTTCAGTATGTGAGTGCTGAGTATGTTTGCCTGACACTGAACAAAGCACAAAGGCAGATGCTGTCCCTGTCCCAAGGAGCTGGTGTTCTAAGTGGGGAGCCTGCCGTAGTGAAGGGGAATAGCCTCAGCCACCCGCAGAAACCTACTCACCAGCTGGGGTATGTCTAACTGCACACACAGATGGGAGTAGAGCCCAAAGACAGCAGCATTCCTGCCTCCTAGAATAAAAGTCAGCCTGGGCTCATCTGCTTGCTCTTCTGCTTGAGAAGTTTATTTCGGAAATGTGGAAACCTCTTTCCTATCAATCACTGTAAACCCTTATTTTCTGGATGGGAGCGGAGAAGCCCTGGCAGCCTGTGCTGTGTATGTACTCCCTCAACACCCAGCTTATCCGGCATGAGTCAGGACATCAAAACATTCAGATCAGTAGGGTAGCTACTGGGTAAGTGATACAGGCTGAAAGACAGAACTGAGATTTGGATTAAAGGGGTTTAGATGAACAGGGTTTTATTTCTCTATGCAGACAGGATATTGCAGGGGGCATTATGAAAGGAGGAGTCGGTGACTAGCAAAGGTTCATGCAGTGTGGCTGGGTATCAAGTGTAACTCCATGGATAATGACTTTAACCTAGTCGCTCATAGGCCCAGAGATTTATCACTATCCCTGTATTTTTCCATCATTTCCTGCATTCTGAACCATTACAATAGGGGATAAAATAGATAACTTCATGGGAGAAACTGTTGTTAGGATTTACTGTCTAAATTGAGTCTCACCAATTGCAATAGCTGAAAGAGAACAAAATAATAAGAAAAACCAAACTGGAAAATAAGGAGCGAACAGTGAGCCACTTGGAGCTTCTAGCAGAGAAGAACTCAAACCATTTGAGGGACCAAAATCAAACAGGGGCCGAAATCCGACCACGTGGGCCACACAGGTTTGGAATGATTGGTTCAAAAAGAGAGAGACTGAAATAATTTCAAATGCTGGGTTTAAGAAAAGTTATTTTAAAATGCGAATGGGGATACTTCCCCTTGAAGAAAGATAAACCAAGTGATTGTCTGAGAGGGAGTGAGCTTGCATGGGATCTGCTGTAACAGCATTCCAAAAAAAGGTTTACTTCTACACCATGGGCCAGACTGTCCCTTGGCCCTTGCAGAAAAAGCTTTCCCCAGCCTGTGCAAGGTCCAGGCACAAATGCTGTTCTAAATTCAGGGCGGGCTCCCTGCTAGTGCCTCCTGAGATGCAGAGGGTGAGGCGGGAGAGTCTATTGCAGCCTTCTGAAGGATGATGCAGCAGGCAGGCTCCTACGGCCCTGCCTCATGCTCTGCATAGGCCTGTACAGGAATCACAGCGGTCCGTAGAGCACTCCATTTAAGGTCTGACTTCCCCAAAGGGCTGTGGAGACTTGGTACAAGATAACTGCCTTGCTCCAGGCTGTTGCTTGTGTAAAACATGCCAAATGGCTCTGAGTAGCGACGGGAGTGGAACTCCAGCGAGTGTGCTGTCAGCACCTCGAGCAGCGCGTTTAGCCTGTCCCACTTGTCTGCCGTATGCTGGATACAGCTGAAGAATATCCAAAAAATGTTGTGAAGAAAAACGTAACGTTTAATTGAAACCCTGTGCACTGAGCATGTCAGAGGAAAGGGAGGGGGGACTGCTAGAGGGTTTGAACTGAAAATCTGTTGGACTTGGTGTGGATCTGAGTGTTGGGGCTGGGGGTGTGGCATCGCCGATTGGGTAGGCGGGGCTGGGCCGGTGACCATGTATTTACATTTTTATAGCTGACTTATGGGGAGAGAGGTAAACGTGCCCAACTCATCGTTTCTGTGGCTTGTACACAACATTTAAAAAGTTAAGTAACTTGATGTCAGATATTAACTGAAACAGCCTCCTGCATAAAGCCCATCAATTAAAGCCCAGACACTCAGATCTACAGACTGCCAGCATAAACGCCCGGCCTGTTTCAGCTCGGGGTCGGACTCGATGAGCTGCTGAGGTCTCTTCCCACCCTGATCTTCTGTGATTCTAACTCCTGCAGCAGCACGGGGGGCTGGGGTGGGGGATGGGTGGGAGAGGAGAGATTCTCAAAGAGCCAAGACAAGAGGTCAGTTTGGCCCAGCTGGCAGCCCAGCAACTCAGGACTTTCTTCTGGAATCTGCCATTGTGTACGACACACTCTCAGCTTTCATAAAATAACGTCTTTAGGCCGGATGTTTGTGAACCAAGGGTACTTGATTCAGCAGCGTCTGCCTGAGGCTGCAGACAGGCTGAAACAATAGCTCTGAGAAGTGTGAACTGGCCAGTATTCATTTCAGTGGGGTGTTTCTGCAGCATAGCAAGGATAATTAAAATGTCCCATTGTTAATTATGTTCCTGCTTATCAAAGCACACAAGAAAGAATAGGGCCACTGCTATCATGAATGTCTGCACCATGTGCTGTGAATCATACCTAACTTCAGTGGCTCAAGTGGACAGAATTTGGTTTGTGGGAAGAGTTTGGAAGAGTTCTACGGCATGGTTTCAAATCAGATGCCTAGCCAGGACCCCAAGCACATAGGACTTTGTGAATCACAAATAAGTAGCACCTTGAATTCCACCTAGGGGTGAATAAGGCCTTGTCAACCGTTGTTTGCTTGCTTTTTGGTGCCCCTGTTGCCACACTGATGTAATGTAGACAGTACCTAAGAAACCAGGTCAGCCTCATGTTTACAAAAAGAGACAGAGGGCTATGCAACCCAGATGGCCCTGCAACCCAGATAATTTCATTTTCTCCTGCAGGAACTTTACATATGTGGTGAAACAGAGGAGATTACAACCTCCAGAGCCCTGCAGGAGAGATTTCAGAGTAGCAGCCGTGTTAGTCTGTATCTGTAAAAAGAAAAAGAGTACTTGTGGCACCTTAGAGACTAACAAATTTATTAGAGCATAAGCTTTCGTGAAGTGAGCTGTAGCTCACGAAAGCTTATGCTCTAATAAATTTGTTAGTCTCTAAGGTGCCACAAGTCCTCCTTTTCTTTCTGCAGGAGAGAATCATTGTGTCAATAACAATAAGCACTTAAATAGCACTTTACGTGTTCGGTGTGCTGTACAAGCATCCACTGATTAATACTGACAGCAAACCCTGATGGAGAAACTGAGGCAGGAGGGTAAAGTGACTCACCTGCCAAGGCCATAACGCATGCTGCTGGGAGATACCACATTGGAACCTGGGAATTCCTCACTACCTATCATCTAAACTACATTGCAGATGGGCAATGCCCAACCCTCTAGGATCAGTCTGAGAGGACATAATGAAACCACTGAAACATGATCCTGTCCACCCTGACTGGAGTACACGGACAAGTCAATTCAGTTTCTCAGTCACTGGTATCAAAGGTCTTTAATAGGTCCAAAAGAATCAAAATGCACATCTGACCTCTATTCATGGGTAGCAGGCAATAATTGGCCAACAAAACGAATGCCGTTTCTGTGCCATATTGAGGCTTAGGGCCAAATTGAAAGGGGTTATAAAAATCTGAAGACTCCAGATGGACTCAGAGTTGTTTGGCTGAACCTTTTAAGGAACCTTACCCAAATCGGGAAGGATGAATAGAAGGAGCTAGTGTGCAAGATTGAAAGTGTCAAGAGAGAATTTATGGAGTATCATGTGAAGAGGTTAATCTCCAGAAGCATTAGACCCAGTACTTTCTTTTCTGACAAATTGTACCACTTTGGGAGGGGTACCAGTCTATCTTATCTGTTGTTGGCTAAAGTTCCCTGCTTCCCCAGCTCATCCTGACCATAATGAGCAAACCCTGTAAAAACTAAGCCAGAGAAGGTACATTTGTCCTCTCCTGACCAGATGTGCTACTGAGGAGTTGGCCAGTCCAATCTGAATCTGATCAATTTTGTCTACAATGTAGGCCGGGATCAAAGACCCTAAGCCTCCAGAAATTGCACATCCTGGTCCTCTAGATCTCCAGCACATGGCAGCATTGCTCAAGTCCATCAGATACTTTACAGTGACCCTCAAAATGGCACCGTTCCCCTTAGTATATATTCCTGTTTAACAAAAAATAACTCTCCAAGCATCTCTCTGTTAAAACTTTCCTTTTCCCTGTCCCTTCATCCCTGCCTCGCTCACAAAAGAAACAGCTGATAGAGTCTGGGTTGGGGTCCTGATAAACGGTGCTTGCTGACTCACACATGCGCACAAAGCAGGGAGCCGTGGCCAGAGGAGGAAGTAGAGAGGAGGAGAGGAAAGTAGCGGGGCCAGTACTTTTCCATGCTGCAGTACCATTGGCTCAAATGCTGTCAACATTTTGGGTATTTTACATTTAAAATCATACTTCTCAGTTCAGGCCTCACAACCATAAAATCTGGCCCTCTACACTCTAGCTTGAAAATATTTGCTAGTTAGCACTGAACTTTTTGCTATATACATTAAGTATGCATCTATTTTCCTACCCGAAGAAAGCAGAATGAGAAGTATTCATCTATTTACCAGTTATGCTTCTGAATGAAAAAAATATATATATTTTGCTATAGACAGATAAATAATTCATGCTGGGGACAGGTATTTTAAAGGGTTTGTTGGGGTGATTTTGGAGTGGCCATCATACTCGTGGGTAGCAAAGTCATGAGTAGATTAGGCAGCTCCAACAAATGAGTGCTAATAAAACCTTTACACGATACCACACCAGCATGTCTTCTGTATACGCTACATATTTTACAGAAAATCTGTTTCAGAAAGGTTTTTAGAGAGTTTTAAGAATTTTTATTGGTACTCTTTTTCATACATCTCTTCTTGTAAAGCCAGATGGCTGTCATTACTGGGAGTCTGACTCGACAGGGCTATGAAGAAGAGAAAAAATGATAACTAATAAAATTTTAGAAACTCTAAAAATTACATACAGTAGCCTTCTGTGCCTAATGATGTGATGATTTTAAGAGCTGATATCTTGGGACCTTCCACCCTGTGGAACAAATTCTGTACCCACAGGAAAGATCTGAAATCTCAAATCTCCCCTTTCTGTTCCTGATGGATCATGAAATATTGGTCCTTAAAATTGTCTCAGATCCATGACAGAATGTCACCTATTCTGCTCCTCAAACCATTGCTATTGATGAAGTGAGCTGTAGCTCACGAAAGCTTATGCTCAAATAAATGTGTTAGTCTCTAAAGTGCCACAAGTCCTCCTTTTCTTTTTGCGAATACAGACTAACACGGCTGCCGCTCTGAAACCTGCTATTTGGGAAGAAATCCAACATCTGGATGGAAGAAAGAAACATTCCTCTGACAATTTGATTTAAAAAAATAACCCTTCCTCTAAACAGCAAAGGTCAGCTGTTAGTTGAGCAGAGGTTTGGGATGTTTGAAGTAGACTGGACAGAGAAGGAATAGAGTACAGTATGCACTGTACTTCCCTCTTCTTCCAAATTGCCCTGTCCTGCGGTGAACATGGATAGTGTTCAGTCCTGGACCAGCGACAGAATGAAAGGCCATTGTTTCTGATGAATTCCTAGGACTGGGATGGGAGCTTTACGTCACGAGAGTCCTGTGGAGCTGGAGACATACAGCCAACTTTTCAGTTCCACCTGGTTTCGAGTGCCTCCACGTTTGAGTGCCCAGCTTGAGATGCCTTGGGCCTGATTTTCAGAGGTGCTAAATGCCTGCACTTCCGTCTGGAGTTGTATGTACTTGTCACCTCTCCAGATGAAGCCAAGGTGTCTCAAGTTATGCTCCCAAATCCAATGTCCACTTGGCTTTGCAGGTTGAGGAATATGAAAAATAATGTTCTTCAAAATGGATAAACTCTAAATATTTTCTAAAACAGTTTTGCTCTAAAACGTGCAGCACACACAGAACACAGGTCGGCGCGGTGTGCTGTGCAAGCTCTGTTTTTGCTCTTTGGGGAGAGTGACATAACTTACTCATGGCTTTGGCACAAGTGAGTAAAGATCAGAGTCATCCCAAATGCCTGCCGATCAAAGCTTTCTGCTGCACCACACTGTCATAGATAGTCTGTATTCACGTGTGTGCATGCATACATACACACACAGTGCAAAAGTTTTTAGCAGAAGGAACGAAAGAAAACAAGTGGACATCCTTATATTCCATGGAACAATCTAGACTTCATAAAATAGAAATCCGTAATAGGAAATCTAGGATTGCTTCTCCCCGTGAGTAGTGAATCAGACATGCATGTCTTTCGTGTTAGTGGGACTTGCAGGATTTTTTTTCTGTGAGCCACATTGTACTGTCACTCACCTAGTTAAGTGAAAGTATTTGAGGGTGCACTTGTCATAAGATGATTCTCTTTCATGGTTTAAAATCACAGAATTCTGAGGGCCAGTTCCCTCAAGTTCTTACCTGTGTCATAGATAGACTGGCCCTCTTACAGGAGGAATGCAAGGTCCCAAGCCTGGTTTTCCTTGTGGATGGACTGCCACATATTGTTGCCTCGTTAAACTAGCAGATATGTCTTGTGAAAAACCGTGCCTCTGACTATGTGACATCTGTAGAACTGGTCTGATTCCATAGTAAGAAACCAGATGCACTTCAAATGCATTAAATAAAATAAACAAATGATTTAATTCATATTACTTAAATATACACCTCTACCCCAATATAACGCTGTCCTCGGGAGCCAAAAAATCTCACCGCATTATAGGTGAAACCGCGTTATATCTAACTTGCTTTGATCCACCGGCGCGCACAGCCCCGCCCCCCAGGAGCGCTGCTTTACTGCGTTATATCTGAATTCCTGTTATATCGGGTTGCATTATACCAAGGTAGAGGTGTATTCATATTCACAACACTACCAGATAATTAGATGGTATGAGGATAGAGTAGTTTTGTATGTTAAGAATCATAGAAATTAGAGATAAAAGAGATCCAATAGGTTGAGTTCACCCACTCCTCTAGCCAGTGCAGGATTATTCCTACACAGTGTCTTCTCCAGGACTTTGTCCAGCCTCGCTCTAACTGATCCAAGCAATTAGTCTTCTGCCACTTCCCCTGGGGACTATTTCAAAAAGCAAGACATCCTCACTCTTAGGTGTTAGGGGGCTTATACCTTCACCCACTTACTTCCCTGGTCCTTCTCGCATGAACAGAGAGCAACAATACCCGAAGTTCAAAGGTGCAAACAATTCGATGTTTATTGGGGTGAACTTCCAGCAAGCATGATTCCAGTTTCCTTCCTTAGTGTCCCCCTTCCCAGCTCTGACACCACAGAGCCTTACACCTGTGTCCCTGTTCCCATTCCTGCCCTTAGCTAAACATGATTCCAATGTCCCCACCCCCATTCCCTGTTCCCATTTCCCCCCGCCACATACACACACTTCCTGATTGACTGCAGACTATATAGTAAAACTTGAGTTCTGCTTAGCTATACCTTAACCAATCATTTTCCTGAAATTTAACTAACCAATCCTAACATATTGTAACATGATTATTTAACCAATTATATCCCACCACCTTAATTAGTTTACACCCAGCAAAATTAATGATACAGCAGACAGAAACAATCACAGAACCAGTCAGAGATTATACAGACAAACAACAGGGAAATGGGGACTACAGTGATAGAACAACAAAGAAATGAAGATTTCACATCCCAGCTATGGATAAGTGAGTTCTTGCCAGACAGGATGCTATCAAACTAAGTTTCCTTTTACATCTTCTAGGCACTTCCCTTTCTCTGGAGGCGATAGGCATTATCAGGACAGGATTGTATCCTAACAGCCCAATAGCACCTTCTTTCAATGTGAGTAGTTTGGGATGTGAGGATGTGACTGGTCGCTTCCCAGCTTATGGCTGCCTCTGCTGCTTAGCCAAAGGCCTTAGCCTCAGAACAGGGCCTCAGACTGTCACAGTGAGAGAAGGCCCTTACACTGGCAGACAGTGATTTTGATTGTTTCTTTTATACCTCTATAACTAGCCAAGTGATAAGAATACACCTAAATTCTTAGAGTATAGGCCTTTACAGACAGGCCTGAATATCTATATCCTAACATTAGGAAACAATTCTTCATGTCCAACATTGATTTTCCTTTGCTCAGATTCAGAGTTATCCCACCATAGACCACCCCTCCCTCTCCTTGTGGTTTAAACCCTTCAGATGTACTTTGTGGTTACAATGTCCTCTCTCAATCATTTCACTTGCAACCAAAATCAGATTTGAAACTGCATCTAGAAAGGTGAAAGGGCAGGGCACCAGTCCTGGGTCTCAACTGTTATCCCTAGAGCAGATAACAAATCTCAACCTCAGTTATAATAAACAAATCCTCCACACAGCCCTGTCATCTGTGTGTAATGTTAGAGGAGTAATGTAGGGCGCAGTGTCTAGAGAGGAAGGTGGACACATCCCCTGCCCTTTGCCTATGGGCCCAACCCACAGAGTTGGGAGGAAAATGTGGGCTGAATGTTCTGTTGAGCTCATTTGGAAGCTCTGTGCCCTTTTAGATCAATATTAGGGTTTATATATATGGGAGAGGATGTATATAATTCTGCCTCCTGAGTTCCCCTTTGCTTTAGCACAGTGAAAGTTGGAGACGTGGAAAATAACTATTTATTAACGCAGAGGATTGAAATCAGAGGAATGGGATAAATAATTCCGTGTTTTTGCTAGCATTAAAGCCTCCTTCCCATTGCCTCAGCCTATGATCAGATGAGGCTAACAAACAAGAAAGACTCACTGGCTATCACTGGCTTAAACTGTTTCTTTGAATGGTTGTATAGGACATACTCTCAACACTTTAATATCTCCCTCACCAATGCAGCTGGGATTTAGCCCCACATTGATCAGCAAGGGCCCGCAGCTCCAGCCCCTTTGCAGCAGCTGGACAGCATCTTTAGGTGCTTTTGTTAAGTGCTAGGAAATAAAGTTTTCCTGTGAGATACAAAAAGGAGGAGGGGGAAAGGGATCCTCAGCTGGGGCAAGTCCTAAGTTAGCCTGTGATCCCCCTTGGTGTGCTCATGCCAAGGCACAGCTGTGACATTAACAGGCAGACATTCGAAGCATAATAATAATTCTGCAGATCAAAGCAGCCTTTCTTCAGACAATTACAGAAAAATTGAAGCTCTCCTTCAAGAGAAATGCATTTCTTTCTTTCTTTCTTTCTTTCTTTCTTTCTTTCTTTCTTTCTTTCTTTCTTTCTTTCTTTCTTTCTTTCTTTCTTTCTTTCTTTCTTTCTTTTTCTGAGAAAATTGGTTTTTCAGGGCTATAGAAAGAGCCGATTGGAAGCTGAAATCCTCTATCTCTGCCCAGGGGTGGGATTCACAGGGTTAGACATGTAACATCTGAAGGCTGATTTTTTTTAAATTGATATCCAAGAATAAAAGAGAGAATAGTAGGAGAAGCTGATCAGGAATGAATAAAGTCTCCTTTTAAGCTGAAATACACCCCCCCCCCCATTTTCCCTCCAGAAAAGCCGGACTGTAATTGCTTGCAATCACTCGGCACAAATTGTCTGCTCGTATTTGCTTTTTAATTTTGTATAATCTGGTCCATTTCGCTCTCCCTGCCTTTGAGCTTAACCTTTCTCTCATTCTCTCTTGCACGCGCCTTCCCTTTCTCTCTTGCTTTAATTCTTCAGTGTTGTTAAAAAAATTAGTAATAATTCCCAATGATATTTGATAGCTTTTACTAAGCAAAGGCATTGAGAAAAAATAAAAGACTGAATGGACACATCTGGTTAGATTTTCATCGCTGTCTGTGAAGTGTTTATTTATTTATGTATTTATTTTATTTATTTCTTCCTCAGAATACAATGGCTACTTTAATAAATATGTAGAATGACCCCAAAGTGAGCCAAGAGTTAGAAATCCTTTGTGCCACCTGCAAGAGAGAGAATCCCAGGAAAAGAGAGAGGTTGCTTTAACTCGCTGTATGTGATTGGATTTCCCAGCATACCTTTCAATGTTCCTTTATATCAAATTATTTACATTAAAGACTATGATCGTGAAATTGAGGTTACAGTAAATGCTGCGTAGGTTAAAGAGTCTGGATTTGGAGGGAGGGATGGCGAGAGAGAGAGTCATAGTGGCAGCAGCAAAAGAGGGAGAAAGAATCAGGCTGTACCAGAGAAAGGGCGAAATGGGGCACATGTCAGATGAGGGAAAGTGGAGGCTGGCTGAGTGGAACAGAAGTGGGCAGAGCTGTTAGGCGGGGTGGTTTGTTGCCAACCCCATTTTATATACATTTGCTAGTTAGAATTTTTTGTTTGAAATGGGGATGTTGCATGTGCCGAAGTTCTCCCTACCATGCAGCGGGAAGAGAGATGTGCGGATGTAGAATGTATTACCAGGAGCTCCTAACTTCTGGGTGAGAAATGATGAAGAGCCATGACAGGGTTGAGATTTTGCCTGGCAAGTGCTAAGGATTCCCGCCTCTAGTCCTCCGCCACTGCATGTCCTGTCCATTCCCTATAAATATAGCTGTTTCCAGTGGCCAGATCCTGAGGGCCTTACTCAGTTTTTGCTTTCAATCCTTACTCCAGCAGACTCCCATTGAAATCAGGGCCTCAGGATTTGGCCCCGTTTCCCTGCTTTTGAGTAGAAACATATTTTATTCTTGTGTAGTTTGGATTGTAGTAGAAAATGGTGCCTGAAAATGGGGGGGAGACCTAGAGAGGGGCGTAGAGAGAACATTTTCCCTAAACTGTCTGTCAGAGAGAAAATAGCTTCTCATTGTTCATACTACTTTTAAAGATGAATACATGTAGCTTCAGTGGCATATCAGGGGCAGCTCAGAGATCAAATGATTGAAGACTTCTACCACTCTGCAACCTTTTACTTTTTTTGAACTGCTGACTGCCCTTAGCCAACTCTGCAGCCTATCCCTCAACATCAGGGCAGCCTCTTCACCTGCTGTTCAGTCTGCCACTCTCCCTTATGTATGGCTGGCAAGCAGCGGTACCTCTCGCTCAGCCATCCCGGCTGCAGCTGTTAAATGTAAACTGGCTGGCCATTTGCTCACCTAGGTCCAATATTCATCTGTTCTTTGGCTGCTAGTGGTTACCTTTCCAAAATGGTAGTGTAGTACTCTGGTTTAGTGTGTATGGTCATGCTGACTTCTAATGGCTGGAGGCCCACTGAGGTCAAAGCCTTATCACTCTTCTCAGCTGACGGCTATTTTCATTTAGCCCAAGTGCTATAGATCTGTTTTTTGGGATCCTTGGTTCTGGGTTGAATACCCAGTTGTTGTCTGAAGTTCATGGATTCATCATAATACTCCTTATTCCACTAATACCCCCTTTCCCCAAAATTAACAATAAGAACAGCAACAACACTACCTAAGTCTTATTGGTGAAGATGACCTGGGGCATTTTAGCTTACCTTTAACTTCTTATGGTTGTTGTCAGAGGTTGTATATGCAACCGGAGCAGGGCTTTGAAGCCTTGTGGTAATGGTTTGTATGTAGTTTGTGGCTAGAAATGGAATAAATTCTTTTCTTCATTTCAGAAGAAAACATAAGGATTGTTTTGTTTTAATTTCTAGGGATTCCGAAGGGACGATTGTAGCCAGCAGCGGAGATGCCTTTTCCTTAGCCCTGTAGAACTTCTCTGGAAATAAACCTGGAGCCCGGTGCTGTGCAGGGACTCCCTGGAGAAGCCAGGGCCAGAAGTGCCCCACTGCTTCCCCAAGAGTTCTCTTCTTTCACACATGCCCTTCTTACCGGGAGCCAGCCTCTGACGGGACACGGCAGTCAGCTCAAGCTCTGATGTCTCTGATGATTTCTCCCTAGGTAAAGAACCTTTTCTTCATTTCTTTTACACCCAAATATCTGCTAAAAATATAGGGCAGAGATTGCACAGAGAAAACTGAACATTTTTCTTGGGGATCTCCACTCTACTTACAGCGTATTGAGGCTGTCAGAGGAGCAGGCAGAGAGGCGTTCAGAGGGGGCCCCTTCACCCTTGAAAAGATACACAGATTCACCCTTTAAAAACAAAGAGTTGCTGATTCCCAGCAAACAAACCTTTAGAAAAAAAGTGCAATTTAAAAAAGAAAATTACATGTATATTTTTTCTTGACACATTTTTAAGTGCTGTTTGTAACTGACTTACAATGCTCATATTATTCAGCTTTTCATTTGAAATTCTAATCAGTCCTTTGAATGGGCTAGTGTGGCCTGGGAAATGAAGGGAATAAAATATTTCCATTGAATTATGATTTTTTGCTGACTTCTTTGCTCACATCCCAGAACCACATTCTCTGGCACGAGACCATTCTTGGTATAGTCTTAGTTGTTTGTCTGACAAAACATAAGAATACAGGAAATCTGATAAACACCCAGGTCTGTCCCATCATATTGAGGTATTTATGAGCACACCCCTGAAGTTTGGAGGGTTTGGAATTTTATCCAAGTTTCCTTCTGATTTACTTTCCCTTGTTAGATCATGAAGGAAGCTATTTTCTCTTAAGTTATACGGTATCTTTCCTAGTGGCAAAGCCTTGTTCTCTAGTTTTTCAGATTTAGCCATACCCGGCTTAAAAAGATACGGCTGGTTTCTCAGACCAACACCTGGTATTTATTACATATCTTTAGTAAATACAACAACATTTGCCAAAACATGTGGTTTAAGAAGATTGCTGTGCCTGAATTAAATAGAGTTTTAAACATCTGTTGGTGCTTTTTAAAGATGTTCATAGTTCAGTGAGAAAAAAGCAAAACCAGTAGTGTTGTCCCTCTTAGAAAGAGAAGATCTTTTCTGGAGCATGATGGACAAAATTCATGTTTCTGGTGTGGAGCACTGCACCATTCTAGAGCTGACTAGCGGCCTCATTCTCCAAGGTGTCCCCTGAGTGCTACCTGTGAGATGCTGATCATCCTCAGTGACCACTGAGTCGGTGGAAATTCGGAATGCTCAGAGTTTGACGGGACTGGGCTTCAGAGTTGTCTCTGCTGGAATCCTATATCCCATGTATTCTGGTGAAACACTCATTCCTCTGGTAGTTACTAACTTGCCTAAAGTCACCCGTGATGCGTGTGGTGGAGCAGGGGATTGAACACACATCTCTCAAGTCTTAGGCCAGTGCCCGAACTCCTGTGCCATCCTTCCTCTGGTCCTGTGAAACCTCAGTTGGGAAACAGGGCCAAGGTGCTGTGTACACAAGAAAAAACTCTCCCTCCCCTAAAGAGCTTGTCATCTGTGTGTGTGACCACAACCAACCGGTGGATCCAACAGACAGGAGAGCATGACGTAATGGGGACAATTAGGATGAGAGTAATAAAGAGTGGTCATAGCATATCAGCTGCCTAAGCACTGGTGGGTTTTGTGGAGTCGTCATGACAGTGGTGAGCGTTAAGGAGAGATTTGCAGGAGGATAATGCAGTGGCTTTGCACATTGTATATGGGGAGCTCATCCCCAGAACTGGTGGTGTGGGAGAAAGCACAGCGATGGGGGAGGTAAAACTGGACTGAAGGGTGGTGTCACTGCCAGTGCTGGGGGAGCCTCAGGGGCTCAGTACAAGATAAATGGAGTGGTAGTGTGGGGCAGAGCAATGGAGAGTCTTTAAATGTTGACAAGGCGTTTAAAGTTTGCTATGGCGTGGACGGGGGAAGGACACAAAGAGGAAGATGATGCTGTAGCAACGAGCTAGAAAGATGGTCTTTGCAGCAGCATTTTGAATGGATTTAAGGAAAGTATGATGACATTTTTCAAGGCCAGAAAGGAGGCCATAGCCTGGATGAGTTCTAGCTTTGTAAATGGAGAAGAAAGGACTGATCTCAGAGAGATTGTGCAGGAAGAAGCAGCAACACAGCCTGGATGTGTGGGTCTAGAGAAAGTCCAAAATGGTGCCCACAGACTGAGAAGGAGAGGGAGTGAGGAGCCCGTAGGGGGAAAGGTTAAGGTCTAATTTTTAACCAATCTCCTATTCCTTTAAATAGGATTCCACGTAATACCAGAACGAATGGCGGCTCTGCAGCCAAACAGTGCATTTCTGAGGCTACGAGGGCCTCAGCTGTTAGTTGGTTAAGTGTTAGGGGGCATTATGGTGAGTTGAAATCCACTCCCATCCAATCAAGGATGTGAGATCCTTGATACCTGAGTGTATGTTTGGACCCTTTCATTCTCCAGGGTGCTCTCTTCATAACAGATGTTTCAGTGTCTTTCAACCAGTGAGAAAAGTTCATTATATTTTTAATGTGATTTTAAAAAATTAAAATAATGATTTGATATACAGGCATTGATGAAAGATGTATTTTTAAAGCAGTAAATTAAAATCTCATTAATATTTCAGTGAGAATATTTTGTGCTTATCTGTTTCATCTCCATTTTTGACCTATGGCTTGGAGTTCACAGCATGAAGGAGATGGTGAAATCTGTTCACCATAAAATGTTAATTATAAGTAAATTACAGCACAAACGTTCAATCAGCCACATTAATTCTACATAAAGTGAATTATTGTAGCAGAAAATTTTAAAATGTGACTGAATTTTATAATCTTGATCCTCCATTTTCTACCTTTGCTTTTAGTTCCGAGTCCACTGTTTTCTTCCCCAGCATGGCTAAGTTCTGTGCATCGCAAGTACTTTCCACTTAGGAGACGTTAAAAATTCAGAAGTACAATTTGATCCATTTGCACGCCACCTCCTGAATGACTCTTAATTACATAAAAATCTCTTTGCCCAATGGCAAAATGTAACAGATGTTTGAGCTGTTTACCCAGTTGTTTAAAGCTGGGAAGGCCCTGACTCAATGCCCTGAGAAACATGAGGCTGTTTTGCTAGTGTTACCAAGGTAGATGGCAATACCGTGGCATTCTACCCAAAGAGAAGTGGGTGGGACCAACTGAGTAGACCAGTGTAATGTTCCGTACATTGTCAAAGCATTCAATCTAGTTTTAGTCCTATTGACAAGTGCTATGGCTGAATCCCTGTGCACTTTCTTGAAAATTTAGGGGAAAGTGTTGCTGGGGTCTCTGGACTCTTGAGGTACCAGAGTTCTCATTTAATACTGTAACTACATACATAAAGTTCAGCTTCCGGAGTTAAATCCAAATGGCATTAAACCATTATAAAACACTGTGCTGAGACAAACTGTCTTGCAGTAAATGCTGAATATGCCATCTGTGCTCTGAATCACCCTGATGCTAGCATATCCAGGAGATCACACAGCTCCTCAGTGCTCTAAGTCTCAGTTAGGGTGACCAGATGTCCTGATTTTATAGGGACAGTCCCGCTATTTGGGGCTTTTTCTTATATAGGCACCTATTGCCCCCCACCCCCGTCCTGATTTTTCACACTTTCTGTCTGGTCACTCTAGTCTCAGTAGTAGTCCCAGAAAAATAGTTTCCCATTTGATGAATAAATGCCCCAATACTTTCCTACTCCTGACAAAAAATTGGTCAAGGCCTCTAATAAATTCACAACTTTCTGGCAAAAGCAGCAGATCTGGCGAAATTATTGTTCTAGGTCTCTTCTCTAATGTCATGCCTCTAATGTCTCTGATCAATTTCAAAGGCTTATTACAGTGCCAGTATGAAAAGATTAGAGATTCAAACATGGTTTTAATCCCATCCTGTACGGGAAAGTGAATGAGATGAATGAGGGGTTTTGTACCTTTGCCGTCTTTGGCTCCACCATGCTGTAAAATGTTATGTGATAAAAAAAATCAATTTGAATTTGGATGTTTCTTAAATCTTTTAAATCTCAAACAGTGACTAATGGGCATATTCTTTGGAGACTGTAATGGTGACATTTAACTGCCTAGAGACGTCTTTGAGCTCAAAACTGTTCTCCTAAAGCAACTATAAAACACTTTTCTGGAGAGCTTCCCTCCTCAAGAGTTCTAGACGGCACCACAATCCCAAGGAAATACTCAAAAGTATAGAAAATGTCTGCTCATTAGAAACTGGTATCCCATTTGGCAACACTGAAAGAACCTCTAGGCCAAGCACCTGCTTGTTGTTTGGTAACAGATAGAGCTACTCCATATGAATGTAAAGCTGATTCAGTTTGGGTGCCAAACTATCTCACTGGTCTGAAAACCACTCCAGATTGGTACCAAGATCCCCTACTTTGATAATTCAGTACAGTTTACATCTGACTCATCCAACTGTCAAAACCAAAATAACACCACTCCCACCTAATCCCTAATCACTGCAAAGGTAACCTTGCTGAGCAGGTAAATGCTTGCTGTACTTGGCTATGCCCTCCTCATCTGAACTCTGCATTTGCTGTTGCATAATAAACCTATATGTGAATGTTGTTTGTGAACAAATATCAGGTATCTGTGACATGGCTCAGCTCTTCCCATTAGGAGAATGTAGGGACTTGGCACTGGCTCCTCACTCACCCATTCCATTAAAATCCCTAGAACCCCACCAGAAAGCTGCAGCAGTTTGTGAAAGATTGAAATGTTTTTTATGGTAGTAAAGAACACACAGAAATGGAACTCCTAACACATTTATGAAGGGAAGAAAAATCCATCTGTAAAAGTGGGGTGGGGGTTGAGAAATTTCCAATTTGCTAATGGCAGGCACTGCTAATCTACAAATGTATGCAGGAGCTGGTGATCCTATAGCACAGTGAGATAACCTTGAGGATTAAAATGTCTGAGAGGAAAGAATTAGAAAGCTGGCCCTATTAAGGGGAAAGGAACATCCAGGCAGACCAAGTGGATAAAGTTAGACAATGGAGTGTTTTGTTTTCTCAGAAAGGTATGTGTGCCCACGTCTGGTTCTGCCATAGCAATCCCTTATAGGGTCCTGAGGATCCCTACAACATATGCCTGTTTAAGCTATCCAGCTTCACTGAGTCCTAAACAGTTTGTTACCTAGGAAGGGCAGGGCTCCTGGAAGCATGTGCACACAAGTCATGGGCAAAGACCAAGGCAGCTATCTCTGCATAGCTGATGAGAAGTAAAGGATCCCAGTTTTCCCATTCAAGAGCTTGAACTTGCAAAGTGCTGAGCTCTTCAGCTCCCACTGACTTCAATGAGAATTGAAGGCGCTCATCTCCTTGCGGGATTGAGTCCTGTGTGAATATAGAACTACTTTGAAAGAGATGAGCTTGTCCCCTTGATGCTTTGGTCTGAATAGCTGCAGTGGGCAGGAGCATTGAATCAGGATCAGCTGGTATTCAGATGGTCTTCTTAGAAATACCTAAGATAGAAATAAACAGAGCATTTTTCAAGGTTCCTTCCCCACTCTGAACTCTAGGGTACAGATGTGGGGACCTGCATGAAAGACCCCCTAAGCTTATTCTTACCAGCTTATGTTAAAAACTTCGCCAAGGTACAAACTTTGCCTTGTCCTTGAACCCTATGCTGCCACCACTAAGCGTGTTAAACAAAGAACAGGGAAAGAGCCCTCTTGGAGATGTCTTCCCCCAAAATATCCCCCCAAGCCCTACACCCCCTCTCCTGGGGAAGGCTTGATAAAAATCCTCACCAATTTGTACAGGTGAACACAGACCCAAACCCTTGGATCTTAAGAACAATGAAAACTCAATCAGGTTCTTAAAAGAGGAATTTTAATTAAAGAAAAGGTAAAAGAATCACCTCTGTAAAATCAGGATGGTAAATACGTTACAGGGTAATCAGATTCAAAACACAGAGAATCCCTCTCGGCAAAACCTTAAGTTACAAAAAGACACAAAAATAGGAATATACAGTCCATTCAGCACAGCTTATTTTACCAGCCATTAAACAAAAGGAAATCTAATGCATTTCTAGCTAGATTACTTACTAACTAACAGTTGTAAGGCTGCATTCCTGATCTGTTCCAGGCAAAAAGCATCACACAGACAGACAGACCTTTGTTTCCCCCCTCCAACTTTGAAAGTATCTTGTCTCCTCATTGGTCATTTTGGTCAGGTGCCAGCGAGGTTATCTTAGCTTCTTAACCCTTTACAGGTGAAAGGGTTTTGCCTCTGGTCAGGAGGGATTTTATAGCATTGTATACAGAAAGGTGGTTACCCTTCCCTTTATTTTTATGACAGCATTCATTGGGATTCAACCCAGATTTCCCATAATATCGTAGCATACATTAATAAATTGTGAAAGGGGAATTATTTTTAGTTATATACATATACAAAATATATCTCACTACCACTATGGTACATGCATTTTCAACTCCAGGTGCAAATAACAAACATGATATCTTGATATTTGCATGCATAGCTGCCGTGATGCAGCATAAATTTTTGCATGTGAGGGTCTAAAAAATCTGTTCTCTAATAATTTAGACTTGCATTCTTCCTAGTAGATTTGGCGCACCGACTAGTTTGACACTGAGACATATGCCTCACTGCATTTGGGTTATAACAAGTACAAGTAATAGTTACGTGCTGCTAGCAAGGCACAGATAATGCTAACCATTTCAGCAAGTGTGTTTATGGAAAGGGTAGGAAACAGAATTAATCACAAGAATCTGACAGATCCCAAATGCTGTGATACAAGGATGATAGACGTATTGGAAATATCTGAGATAGAAAGATCTGTCATTTTAATTTGTTCTGCCATCTCTTTTTTACAACGTGCCCAACATTTAGTAATTTAAAAGCATGGTATTAAGAGTAAGACAAGTCGGATCATGGAGGCTTCTCCCGGTCCAATCCTCCTTTGGCCCCCAATGTAGAACAGAGATGACTTAACAGAATTAAAAATACTAGTATTGTCCTGTTCCTAAAAATGTTTGCTGGGTTTCTAGCTGCTACCTCTGTCAGTTACATTGTTCATGGGAAATACAGATCTGATTCTTCTCTCCTGATCTCTGGATCCCAGAGCAGCTGTCTGTATGAGACATATCATTCATCACATGCAGACCCGGGTCTCCTTCCAACAATAAATATACCTGACTGCCAGAAGCACCAAGGAGTGGCCTTAAAGTGGGGATTCACCAGGATGTCAAAAAATCAGAGTAGATCAGCAAAACCTCTTGCAATGAAAAGGAATGAGAGAGAGAGAGCATGAAGGATCACAGAGGATGTTAAGAGCTCTTGTTTTCCAGTAAGCAGCATGATTGGCAGCAGAAATAAACACTAACGGGAAGCTTGTGTATCAGTCTAATTGTATAATTGCAGGTTGCTTTCTGCATAGTTTGATGTGCAGATGGTATTAGTGTGTAAGTGTCTCTTCAGCAGTTTGCTAGTCAGTCTACCACTCCGAAGTAGTTCAGTGGGTTCCTGCGCAGACACTTGCTGTTTGCATTCAGCTGAGCTCCAACATAACCACAGTTTAAGTTTAACACATTTCCAGTTGTTTTGCCTACCTGATGTCGAGAGTTTTGCCTGCACATCCAAGCCCGTAAGCCAGAAATAAAAAATAAAAATGGGACAGCTATCCACATGATGTCAGAAGAGTTGCTACCAGACACGGAGGAAGATGCTCAATGTCACCCTCTTAATTTGGAAGAAATTTATTATATTTGTCAGCACATTGACATACTGAAAATACCCTCAGCCTATGCTCCCTCACTAACCCTCCTAATAGCTCCACGCGGACATTGAACAGGAGGGGGGAGAGCAGACTCCTGTGGAACCCCGCCTAAGAGAGCCCTCAGGGCAGATAAGCAATTGCCAAATACTGCTCTCAGGGATTAAGCTAGAATGACACTCCCTGAGGGCAGCCCCATCTTCGGTTCAGGTCTGCAGGCAAAGCCATAACACCTCGGGATCAGTCGTATCAAAGGCAGCTGACAAATCTAATATCAGCTTGGCACTGGTTCTTTAGCTTGGAGGATGTGTGCAACCAGTACAGCCTCAGTGCCAGAGCCAGGTCTAAAGCCTGACTGACAGAGAAAGTAGTTCTGAGGCATCTGCAATGTCTGCTCTGCAGTTAAACAGCCCTTTAGCCCAAGCCCTGGCAGCCCGACCAGCTGGCATGGGCCATCCGCACATGTCTCATAGCAGTATAGACATACCCAAAGGGGTCCCACTGGTTTACTTTTCCAGATTAGGATCCAGCATTCTGCTCCTCTCTCTCCCAGAGGTATTGTTTGCCAGGCGTATTGTTGAGAAATGTTCCACTAACCCCAGTTCAGCTCCATCCGCGGTTGCAATGGTTACAGTGGTGCTGAGAGGGCTGTGCCAGGTGTTGGCATTTTAGCCGCCATGTCATCTTGCTTGACCTGCAACAGATGGGTGAACATGGCACTGCTTTCTCCGGTGTGCACTGGAGCCTGTAATGGTGGGACGTTTCCCCAGAATGTCTTATGTGGATACGGCCCAAGAGACCTGATGAAACCAGACAGTTCAATACAGCTAATTCCTTTAAGTTTCATCAACCTGAGAGGGTTGAGTTCTGCCATGGGGTGGAGAAGCATTTACTGCCCTTTCAAGCTTACCCAGCAAGTCAGTATCTCTCTGACTGACTGTCTCCTCCCACCCGTATCCCTCTCTCACTTTGTGTTTGTTTATCTCCCTCTCTGTTGCCCTTATAGTTTGGAGAAAAAAAAGGCCAGGTCAGTCTAGAAATGTAGAATTTGTAGGAATATAATGAATACCTGTTTATTAGTTTGCTACGTTCAAATTGTAATGAATAGTTCTAGTGATAATTAATGAATTTCCATATTCATCCAGCTTCAGTACCTGTATAGATAATAGCACCTCACTTCAATATTTATGAAGTTTTCTATAAATGTAGAAAATTGGTAATTATCACTGCACTAAAATACCTACTCATTATTTCTTTCGTGAAGCCTGCCATCTGCATTTCTCTTTCTCTTTCTAGTCTCTCTCTTTTTCCTTCTTTTCTACTTTTCTGTCTGACACTGTCAATAAAACAAATTCTAATGTCCAAGGCTATGTTTAAGCCATTAATGAAGATAACAGCTGCCTCCTTTGACTGCGTAGTCTTTGTGCTACCAGCATCTAACTCATTGCCATGTAAAATGCTTTGATATACCCAGAGTATGAACGGCACTAGAGAAAACCTGGTTCTGGTCTATTTGTTGCTAGCATGATGCAAAATCTTATTGAATTAGTATCTATTTTACCAAACTACAGTTTTACAAAATGTTATAAAAGCCAAAGCCATCACTTACTGGTTACTGCGCCCACAAAGAGTGACTGGTTTTTGACAGAGGCTCTGCCAAAAGTGTTCCATGCTGGATACCAATAAACAAAAAAGCAGTTGTCAGATCAGAAGGTTTTGCCATCCAGATTACTCTGTCCCTCTTCTTCATAGTTCCCCATTCCTAGCTACAGTAGCCCAGGTATTTCTGGGTAGCTTGCAATAGTTTTTAGTACATATTGGGGTGCACTGTTAACATGACCAGTTACTCTTTCCCAGGCAGTTACCTCAAACCTCACCACTTTCTGGTCCCAGTGCCAGGAAAAGTACACTTCTTCCTCCTCATCTTCACTTTACTAATATAAACATGTAGCACATCATACATTACCCCCCCCCATGAAAAGAAGAATAATAATAAAATCAATCCCCACATCAGTTCCTACCCAGCAAGAGGAAGAAGGTAGGAACCACATATGACAGATGCTAGTCATGTTTCTTAATGCACTTCTAAAAGGTTCTCAGATACCACCTTGATGGACACAGAATATGAACCTCAATAGGATGGAAAAAAAGAGGGTGCATTTGGCACAGAGTTGATCAGATATTGAACACAGGTATAAGACACTATGCTGTAGACAGCATAAAAGAGTGTGGTGTGATCATCTGGATAGTAGGAATATGTCAGATAAAGGTGAATTCCTTTCAGAAGGCCTTTAGAATTTGATAGAATATAATAAACTTGTACAGGTTTTATTGCAATCGTCTTATAGAATTTAATAGTGAATTACAGTCTTGTGCTAGAACTCAAAGAATTCTTTGAGGATGGCTCAAAAATTGTCTTTTAAAATCCATATCTTTTTAGAGTAATTCTGCAAAATTGTTACAGGAGCCTATTGGGGTTCATCCCTATTAAATTCTATAGGGCTGTTCCATAAGGGGGTAGGTTTATCTGTCTAATCTATCTAAAAATGTCCTGTAGTGCCTTTTATCATAGTAACTAAGCACTGTTTTAATATTTTTGTCTATATTTAAATCATATTTGTCAAATTTACCTTAGGGGATATAGAAGGACAAAACTCCTCTTTCCCCTTTATTTCACTGTCTGTGAGAAACAATAGGTGGGTCATTATTTTTGTCTCAATGTATGGTAAATTTTTGATGATGTGCTGAGAAAATGAGGAATATAACATTTTGTCAGACTGAAAATTCATCATAGATCAACAGATAAAGCCACAGTAAATTGAATCTTTAGCTGCATATTGAAAGTTGATAGTTATTGGCCATTAGAAATGATACAGTTACAAAGGTTAGGCCAAGTCAAAGGCACTAGGGATGTGTCCTGCTCTGGGTACGGTATCTGTGCTTGCTGTCCATGTGAAGTGCTGTGTCAATAACAGACACCTGTGTGATTCAGGCTTTTTTCCCTCCCCCTGGCAGTGCTTTGACATAACCTCAATGCAGTCTGGTCCTATCTTGCTTGGACACTGATTGCATCCCCAAAACTTAACCTTTGAACCCAGAGGTTATGTTCAGGCTAGAGATCACTGAGCTTTTAAAGCTCAAGAGGAAGCCAGCAAGGAGGGATGGTTTGCATTCAGACCTTAGATAAGCTTTAGACACAAATTACTCCAATGTGAACACTTGAAAACGCAGGCAGAATTTTAGCTTAGGAAAGTGCAGTGAAACACATTTACTGCATCTGATTACCCCCTAAATTACTCCTCCTAGTTTGGGCCTAGCAAATAGTATTATCAGAAGAGAGGAACTGTGTCTGTCTAACGTTCCCAGGAGGAGAACTGAGGACTCACTTTTGCATATATACAAACCACTATTGGCAAGCAGAAATAAATTTGTTAGTCTCTAAGGTGCCACAAGTACTCCTTTTCTTTTTGAGAAATTTAATTGAAAGCCTCTCTGAAACTAGCTGTGCTGGCCATTATTATCCGTGAGGCGCCCTAGTGAGCAGATTGGGAAATATATATATATATGCAAAAGGTTTGGTTTCTAGTAAATGTCAGCAGGCTTCTGTCTCACTTTGTAGAGCTCTTGTGCATGTGTGTTTTTAATACAGTTGCACTTTGTCTATCTGGAATATGCAAATAGTATTCAAATTAGGCCTCTGTGTACAGACTGTCAGCACATACCCCCCAGTTCCCCTCTAGCAAGTGACTAATGGGAACATGTGTTCTTTCTATTTTTATAAGACTGGGAGAATAAGAGGAAAGAAGGTCTGAGCTGTGAGGATTAAAATGCAGCATCTCTTTTCCTGAGGTCTTTTTCTGTCTGCAAAGAGTCTGCTGGCAAAAAACATGGCAGCAATACTGACATCCCTGTCTGCTCTTCCCCACCTGGCCCAGAATTATGTCACTGGCCGTGTGCTCTACAAACAAATACTTCTGGAGAAATTTACTTGGAGAGAATTGCATCCCAGAAGATCTTAGTGGACTCCAGACCCCCCTCTTTCACTGATGGTTGACGGGTAACATGGCTATTTCCAGGACTTATGCTCATACAAGTGGTATAGTGTAGGGATTCTCGTGCTTTTTTTCAAAGTGTGAATTATATTTTGTTCACCTGCCCTTCCATTCACAATGGGTCAGACCACTTCTCCTCCCTTTAGTAATGGAATAACACCACTGTGTCAACATTAACTGCTTACTTGGAAAAGTAACATTAGGAAAGTATTTAATGTATCCTTGGCTGGCTGAGTGAAATTTAGCAACCACAGGCAAGGAGAAGAAGTCATAGTCATGTGACCAGCCACTTCTCTATGGGCCACCAACAAGTGTTCTGCAAACTACTGGTGGTCCATGGACCACAGGCTGAACACATCTGCTTTTAGTGTAATGTTGCTTTCCTATGGCCCTCATCTGTCTTTGTCTTTTAAACCATTTGCTTTTGGGGGCAGGAACCATGTCTTCCTGAGACTGAAAAGTATTTAGCACACTTTGGATGCCACCAAAGTCTAAATAATAATAATAATAATAATAATAATACATGAGTAACACATGGGGGTTTAAGATCCACCAGAGAGGTGAAGAGGTGTAGATTGGGTAGTCGGATAAGACATCGCACGCGCGCACACTCACACAGAGGGTGGCCTCTATATATTCTGTGTTGAGTTGCTAGTGCTTCCTGTATAAGGTTGCTTGACACTTCCCATTATAAGACCCTCTTTTCAGTTGCATATAACTTAGCTGGATTTTAATTGTTCAGGCTGTAATTTTTCAACCCAGGCATCTGCCTCAGGATAATTTTTTTTAAAAAAACTTTAGCAAAATGGTTCAGCTGTTTCTGAGAACAGAATTAAAGGGAAATACATTATTTGGCCCATATTAAAAAAAATGATCACAACCGTTTGTTGAGAAATTCTCAAAATTTGGCAGGGAGGTCACCCTGTTGTCAGGAATGTGCCTTTTGCTGTTCCCATGAAAATGTATCCAAATTTGGCCAAGTTATAAGCCTCTGAAAAAGCTCAGTTTGCACATGCTCAGTAGGGACTAGTTAAAGTTTGGCAGATAAATTCTCTGAAGATTTCATCTGCACGGAGCATGCTCCAGCTTGGGGATGCAAGGGCTGAGTAGGCCTGTCTCTGCAATTGCAGCTCATGGCTGCCAGGTATCTCTGTGGCATTGGGAACCAGAATTGAGAGCAGGGATCCCACTGCTGTCACCCAGGCAGCATGGAGGAGAACCAGTCACCCTGGATTGTGAAGGAGTGACAAATGGTTGGGAGAGGGAAGAGGAGATTTCAGGAACCAGAAGATGGTGGGGGGCAGCAGAGGAGCAGGGGGACAAGAGCCTGGGGTGGGAAAAGTGGGAGGGGATAGGAGCTGGGGTGTGTGTGGATAGGAACAGAGAGAGAGCTGGGATGCAGGAGTGCACAGGGGAAGGGGTACAGGACCCACTGTGGTTACGAGCAGGAGGGGGCTGGAGCTGGGGTTGAGAGGAGATTGAATGGGAACAAAGGGGGAGGGGGCAAAAGGGGTGGAGAGTAAGAGAACCTTAATTCACCCCCTTGTGCATAAACATGATGATACAGTCTTTAATTACGTGCTCACACGCTATTTCCTCCACATGACCTCCGCCTCATTCAGTGAGTAGGGTAGACAGTGATCTCTGAATGAGCAGCTGTTCAATACTTTGTTTTCTCCTCATTGTTCAGTGAGTGCCCCCCAGTATTGCGCACTCTTTGTACTTTGCTTTAACCACAGAATTATTAATTTTTGATGGGCATTTCTAGGAATATAGTACTTGAATGTTTCACAAACATCAATACATTTATTTACATAGCACTTCTGTAAAGAGAGAAATTATTATCACCATGTTAAAGATGAGGAAATGAGGCAGAGAGATGAAGGTAAAAAGCATACACACTAGTTCTTCTTTGAGTGTGTGTCAGTGTGGATCCCACTGCAGGAGGATGTTAGCCATGTGAATAGCAGCGTCTCTTGTGGCCACACATGTGCCTTGCGCCTCCTTGTGCTCCCATACAAGGTTATAAACGGTGGGATGGCCATGACCCTTCCTTGGTTCCTTCTTACGGTCTACGGCAGTAAAACAAAACATAGCATGTGTCCAACCCGCTAGTCTTCAGTTCCAGCTAAACTCGTTAGGACTCTTCTACTTCACTTATAGAAGACCACAGTGAATAAACTTGACCCATCTGGACTGAATTCTAATAATTAGACCCCCCTGTTTAGCCCCCCTTTCTAATATATGCCCTTGTCCAGGGTTTTCAGTATGGTGGCCTCTAAGCTTGTGGCTTCAAGCCCTGCCCTTCTTGTGATGGACAAATCCCATTAACAGATGGGCGTAGCAGATGCCTCTTGCTTGGGCATGTGCCGTTTCCCAGAGCGATGCTCATACCAGAAGGTGTGCTGGTTGGGCTGCTCGAGGCCTCGCAAGTCACAGGACATTGGAGCTCCACTTGCTGGAGCAATCCATGAGAGATCACTGTCAGACCCCGCGGACATCAATACCACAGCCCACCAGATACCGGGCAAAACATCTGTGAGCATCCTGTTTCTTAGTAGGTGATGCCCAAAACCAGCATGGAGAAGACTTCAGCACCAAATAAGGACCTGGCACCGAAGATGATGCCATTGGCACTGAAGCCCAGTGCCGATACTGCCAATACGAAAGTCTGACATTGAGAGAGACCACCCCAAACATAAGGGCAGACACTCCAGACTGAGTTCAGTGTCTTCACACAGGGGAAGACCACTCAGAGCCTACAGTGTGAAAGCCACTAAGCCCCAAATGGTAGCAGGGTCAAATGACAAGGAGCTGTACACCACTGCTGCACTGAGGAAACTCCCCAGCACCAGCCGCACTGGTACCAATGATACAACCATCAGCACTGACACCTTCAGCAGTGTTGCTGATAATACCAGACCATGTCATTGAAGGAATCTGGAATGATCTCAGTACTGAGACAGTTACCTGCACGGGTGTGGACCCTGGTACTGAGAGCACCGTATACCCCGGAACCATCCTTAGAGGAAATCCACTCCCCGTCTCCATCACTGAGGCACACGTTCTCACCTTCTTCAAGCAGGGAACTCTCTCTCCTGAGAACAGTGGGTGACACTGCAGAAAGACCAGGTGGCTTTCTAGATAGGGATCAGCCTCAACCACTTCTGAAATGTCATTGGAATGACGCATCTTGGACAACCCATTCATATCTTTATGGCATGCCACCATGGCCTTAATGGCAGAACAGGGAAGAGCTCAGTGAGATAATCCAAGAGGGACAGTTAGTAGTCAAAATGGCCCTAAAGCAGCAATGGGCATTTCAGACACTGCAGCCAGAGCCATGGCCACTGCAGTGACAATACAAAGGGCCTCATGGCTTCAGATGTCAAGCCTTCCCAGAGCAGTTCAAGCGACATTAGAAGACCTGCCTTTTGAAAGGGTGGAATTATGCTGTGAGAATACATGTAGAGCTTAAAGGACTCCAAAGTTAGTTTATGCTTCTTAGGGATCTACACTCGAGAACCGTATTGCAAACAGACAATTATCAACCAGACGAGATAGAGGAACCATTCAGACAGTACCAAGACATTTTCACAAAGTGCCTTGCAGTGATGGCAGGGTATTTAAAAAGCAAAGGAATCCACATCTACTCATACCTAGATGACTGGCTGATCAGAGGCAGGCCCCAGGAGAAGATTGCAGCAGCCCTACAGAACAATTGCTCCCATTGAGACTCCTTGTGAGCTATGACAAATTGTCTCTCACCCCATCACGGACAGTAGAGTTCACACTAGCTATGAAAGACTCTTGATCAGCAAGAGCCTACCAGAGGGACAGGTCCCAGTTTCTCTAGTGAATGGCAAATAACTAAAATAAAACCCAGTGACAACAGCTCCTAGGCCACACATCAACATGTATATATTTGACGCCACTTGCCAGACTTCACCTGAGGTCCTTACAACTAGGCTGAGGTCTGTGTACTCTCTGTCCAGGCATCACATGAACAAGAGTGTCACAGTCCCGCCCCAGGTCGTGCGAGAACTCAGTTGGTGGCTGGACCCGGAGAACTGTGGAAAGGGAGTTCCTTCCACCTTCCTAACAATGACATCAGGGAAAAGTTGTGGTGGCATACCTGAACCATCTTCATATGCAGAGGACCTGGCCCCAGGACAACTTGAAACTTCCTATAAATGTCTTGGGGCTCACGGCCATCAGATTGGTTTGCATAGCATTCCTACCTGATCTGTGCAGATCTAAATGGACAACACATCCACAATGCAAGCCAGTTTTTTAAAAAAGCAAACAACTCCCGCCCAGAAATTCCATCATGTGGAATCATATTGACAAACACCTGAGACATCAGCACCGTTAGACATTTACATTCTACTGCACAGACTTCTGGCTCCTGAGTTACCAGAGTAAATGATAGTAGTAGTAGGATGTCATCCTCTATATGGACCAACCTCTAGAGAGGGAATGAGACACATTTTGCCAGTAGGATTCACAAATCTTTGCTGACAACAGAAGAATGTTGAGACTCAGGAATCTTGGGTTCCATCCCAGCTTCTGTAGGGAAGTGTGCTCGGGCCATCCTGGACCTGCTATTTCTGTTTCCTCCAAACCTGACCCCTTCTGCACCTATCACATTCCCATCTCCTCCCTCCCTCCCCCACTAGCTCTTCACCCCAATCTCCCCACCTTTGGCTCATCCCAGTTCCAGTAGCCTCATAGCCAGTCCCAATTTCCACCCCCATCGATCCTCATCCCAGTCTCAGTCTCCTTGCCCAGACAGTCACAATCTCTCCATCTGGGCTTCTCATCTGAGTCCCAGTTTTACCCTGCTCCCAATCCCAGTCTCCCTTCCTGGGCTCTTCATCCCCGTCTCTTCCCCTTCCCCCAACCCTGGGCTTCCAGTCCAGTCTCATTGCCCAACCAGCCGCAGTATCCCTCCACCCTGACAGTCCTCAGTTCACTACCCACCCCTGATTCCTTGTCCAGTCTAATCCCTCTGCTGCCTCCCACTCCCTCCAGTCCAGCGCTTGTCCCCTCTGTACTGCAGTCAGGCTGCTTCCTCCTCCTCCACACTACATTCTCCCTGCTTTGAGTTCTGGTGCCCTGCACCATGGCATCCGGGAGCAGTGATTGCAGGGAAATTCTTGTTCAGCCCCTGCAGCCCTCTGCTGGAGCATGCTCACTTACAGACATTGGCCAGATCCTTAACCTTGTTCTCAGAAATGGTGGAATCGTTTTTGCTGAAACTTTGCAAAAAAAATTCAGCATGATGTCTGGTGCACTGTGAACCAATCAGATCCTGATTTCTGCTGACCTTTACCTCCCAGGTGGCAAACTGTATTTTCTGGACCTGTAATTTCATCTCCTTGTTAGGGTCAAAATAAGATTTCCTGGAGCACCCATTCAGAAAACAGCCATGATTTCAATGGCTGTGCTGAACTGTTATGAGGGAGTCTGGGTATTTCTAGTGGCCCCAGAAGGGATGTGTTCAAGCTCCCTGTGCACTGGACGTCCTGGTAAGACATAGATGTGTAACAACACTCTCTCGTCGCAGCACCTCTGGAAACATTTTTTCTTCTAAAGGTATAATATTGTCCATAAATGTTGCTCAGACCGTGCGCTGCTCCCTCCTTGTGCAGCTTGGCCCTTTAGAACATAATTTAGCCTTAAAATTGTAATTTCAAAAGAAATAGAGTTAAACGTGTGAAAATCAAGGCTTCAGTGGAGAGACGCCCAGAGATCACTGATGAAGACATTCAGAATGTACGTAACCATAAAAAAAATAGACTTTATATTTAGGTGAGCACCAAGTTTTGTGGTCCTGCAGTTATTGACTAAAGTCAGTCAGGATCAGTATTCATTTTCCTCCTGAATTCATATATTTTGATATTCACCTCTTTAGAATCAATGGATTTGATTCATCGGCACAGGAGCAGCTGTACCAGTAGAAGCATTCATCCCCAGTGGAAAAGCAGGCAATCCATTGAGGGGAACAGCTTTACACTCCAGAGAGGTCCCATGGGATCCCTTCTAACAGAGTCTTCCCAGGAGCAGTTCTGAGTTCTCTACCTCCATCCTCTCCCTGGCTGTCTGCATCCAATTTGTGAGCTGCAACTGCTGGCTTTGTGGCCTCTAGTCGATCATGGGCAGGGATGGCTTTCACTGCTGCTCCCCTGCACTAGGCTTATTTTCCTCCATTGGGGGCCACAGCCTGGGTGGGTTCTGCCAGTGGAATGGATCATGCTCCATAGCTGCCTATTGTTCTTATGGGTATGTCACACCATGGCACCCACAAGCCAGAGAGCCAAGGAAGTATGTCACTGTAATAAATGAATTAGGCTTTCTTTTTTCTTGTTAGCATTTTTTGAAAACAGACTCCAGGTTCCCCCATAAGTGTTGGCAGCTTTGAGTGGGTCCGGGTGTAGAGTTTAGCTCTCCAAGAAGGAAAGGCACAATTAAGACTTCTGTAGCATTTCCAGTGCTACCAGCCAAAGAAAGGTGAGATCAGGCCTGATAAATCATACTTGGGCCTTTGGCATGGCTGTGTAGAGTCCTTCTACTTACCAAGCCACTGAACTGGCCCTGTTGGTAGAGCTTCTATCGTCCATACATTCTTAATTGTGGTCATTCTTTCTATAAGGGTCACTGCAGCATTGGACTACTATATGCCCATTCCCAGTTCCGTTATGACCCTATAGAAGCCTGTTCTTTATCACACAACTAATTAAAATAGGCAAATACATTGGCCAAGAAAAGCAGGCTTATGAAGTGGAAACACATTCTGTATGTTAGACTGAGAAATACATGAATGAGTTTCAGAGTAGCAACCGTGTTAGTCTGTATCCGCAAAAAGAAAAGGAGTACTTGTGGCACATTAGAGACTAACAAATTTATCTGAGCATAAGTTTTTGTGAGCTACAGCTCACTTCATCGGATGCATTCAGTGGAAAATACAGTGAGGAGATTTATATACACTGAGAACATGAAACAGTGGGTGTTACCATACACACTGTAACAAGAGTGATCAGGTAAAGTGAGCTATTACCAGCAGGAGAGCGGGGGGGGGGGGAAAGCCTTTTGTAGTGATAATCAAGGTGGGCCATTTCCAACCGTTGACAAGAACATCTGAGGAACAGGGTGGGGGGAGGAGGCGGAATAAACATGGGGAAATAGTTTTACTTTGTGTAATGACCCATCCACTCCCAGTCTCTATTCAAGCCTAAGTTAATTGTATCCAGTTTGCAAATTAATTCCAATTCAGCAGTCGCTCGTTGGAGTCCGTTTTTGAAGTTTTATTGTTGAAGAATTGCCACTTTTAGGTCTGTAATCAAGTGACCAAAGAGATTGAAGTGTTCTCCGACTGGTTTTTGAATGTTATAATTCAATTATTTGGGTCCATTTATTCTTTTACGTAGAGATTGTCCAGTTTGGCTAATGTACATGGCAAAGGGGCATTGCTGGCACATGATGGCATATATCACATTGGTAGATGTGCAGGTGAAAGAGCCTCTGATAGTGTGGCTGATGTGATTAGGCCCTATGATGGTGTCCCCTAAATAGATACATACATAGATACATAGATATTAAGGTCAGAAGGGACCATTATGATCATCTAGTCTGACCTCCTGCACAATGCAGGCCACAGAATCTCATCCACCCACTCCTGCAATAAACCTCTCACCTATGTCTGAGCTTACTGAAGTCCTCGAATCATGGTTTAAAGACTTTAAATCCTGGAGTGCTTACTCTATTTTCACTCAGTCCCAACTCAGGCAAACTTCTTGTATATCAGCAACAGCTAAGTTCCCATCACCAAAGTTTTAGTCCAGGTGATGGTGTTAGGGGCAGCTTGGTTTTCAGATTTTAGGTTGGGCTTGTGGGATTATTGCTCAGGAAATGAAAGATGTGGACAGAGTTGGCAATGGGCTTTGTTGCAAGGATAGATTCCTGGGTTAGTGGTTCTGTTGTGTGGTGTGTGGTTGCTGGTGAGGATTTGCTTCAGGTTGGGGGCTGTCTGTAAGCAAGGACTGGCCTGTCTCCCAAGATCTGTGAGAGTGATGGGTCATTCTTCAGGATAGGTTGTAGATCCTTGATGATGCGTTGGAGAGGTTTTAGTTGGGGGCTGAAGGTGATGGCTAGTGGCGTTCTGTTATTTTCTTTGTTGGGCCTGTCCTGTAGTAGGTGACTTCTGGGTACTCTTCTGGCTCTGTCAATCTGAGTTTGTATGTGTTAAATGACATGAGACTTCCTGTGATACAGATGCAAAAGGATTCGCATAAGCGCCTGAAGAAGGGCCTTATTTCAGTGGGTACTACTTGCTGGAACACGTCTGCACATTGTTATTGGCCTTGTTCCGTCTTCAGACTATTCAGTTAAATCCAGATCCTGTTCTGATGGGAAGACAGTCGCTGGTGACAGTCTTTAGAGGGCAATTATTCTGGTAATGCTCTAGTCCCATGAGCTTTAATGAACACTGGTTATGTTTGTGGAAATAAGCTGCATCCTAAATTGACTGATCTGGGATTTTAATCTAGAAATTGATGTTGGGTGGGAATATTTCCAAAGGAAGATGCTCCATGCCTGAGACACAGACTTCAAAGGCCTTAGAAACTTTCCCATTTTTCTAGCCCCTTCCCCATCCTTCCCAGACTGCTACACTGGCAAGTTTGATGAATGGTATTCTGCATAAGGGACTTGTGTTTGCCAGTCTTGTTTGTTAGATAGGAGCATTACTGAGGTGTTTCCTTCTGCTGTTAATAAGATTGTCAGCACTCCTTCCTGTTCTGAATATGTGGAGGAGAGCGAATAAGGCAGCCAGAATGGGAAGCTCACTCTTCTTAATTAGCACTAATGCAGTGAAGGTTGTTTTCTGGCCCTGGCATAGAGGAATAGTAATTAATATGGCAGGGAGACAGTGGGGAGACAGACGGAGAGTTCAAGGCCAGCATGTGTGCCTCTGACCCTCAGGTCAGTGAAGAAGGGGGGTCGTGGGCACATAGAGCATACATCTGTAGGGCACTGAAGACAATAGCCTGGTTCCCTGGACAAAGCTATGACTGTATTTCTACAATCTCAATTTACAACTGCTGTGTTATAAATACATTCTGCCCTCCTTCTTCCTTAACATGACTAGCTTTTCTGACCTCAGATTTAGGTGCTTTTTGTGTTCTAATGAACAACTTTCTTCACACTTCCAAACACAGCCTCAGGGGTCTCTTCTCTGCATGCACGTTTGACTCCCATTAATACTAATGTGAGCTGCGTCTGTTGAGCAAACAGAGACTGGAGGTCTAGTCTTTCCACCTTAAAGCTCAAAATCTCCTTCTGGGCACCAAGCAGAATTTCTCACAGAACCTGGGACAGGCCTGGAGAGTGAGGGAACCTTGGGAAGTGAGAGTGCTTGGGAAGGGCAGAATCTTCCTATCTGACCACCTTGTCTAGTGCCGCTGATTTTGTGAGAGGGTGAAACATGCCCGTAGATGCACCGTGTATAACATAGCCATATTCAGAGTAGCAGCCGTGTTAGTCTGTATCCGCAAAAAGAAAAGGAGGACTTGTGGCACCTTAGAGACTAACAAATTTATTTGAGCATAAGCTTCCGTGAGCTACAGCTCACTTCTGCTCAAATAAATTTGTTAGTCTCTAAGGTGCCACAAGTCCTCCTTTTCTTATAGCCGTATTGAGACTATATAAAATACATAGTTAGAGCAAGAGGGTCTCTGATGGGGTGACTATGAGATGAGCAGGAGTGCTTTTCACTAGCTTGGGGCAACCTTATAACTTAGGAGTGACAAAAGAAAGTATTGAGTGGAAATATTTCTGAGAGCAGCACACCTCTCGCCTTTGGGATTGGTCCTGCAGTTCCAACACATTGATCTCAGCAAGAGTTTTGTCTGTCTGTGTGTAGATCAAGCATCGAGCTGTAAGGTATTGTGTGAAGTATTAGTTTTAGAATTAGTTTACTTTTCAAAGATCCTCTCTGTGTATTGTGCCCAGGTACTTACCGCCAGCCACTTGCAGTTTTAACAGTGTATTTAAAAGAAAAGTGAGAGGGCCATGGAGCAAACACAAAGACACAGGCCCTGCTGTACACAATTCAAATTTTTTGTCTGTTCTGCTAAGAGTAAATATGTGTGTCCCCCTGTTCTATTTTCTTGTACTCAAGGTTTTCTGAATGACAAACAGTTTATAATAATAAGCTGAAATTTGAATATTGACACTGACACCAAAGAAAAGGGTGGATGAAGGCGTACGCTCCTTGGCTTTGATTGAGATTCAGGATACAAACAATACTGCTAATATTTCTGTTATGCAGTGATTTTTTTCAACTTGTGTGTGTGTGTGTGTGATGATGATGATGATGATGTAATTCATATATAAGTATGCATGTATCTAAAATGAGCTGGGCAGAAGTCTCCAGATCTGTGCACCCACATATACAATGACTGACGATAGATTATATTTCAAAATCTATATAGTTGTATGTATTTTACGCATGTGTATATGTCTGTTATACTTTTCTGTGTGTATACGTAATATATCCTTTATATTATAGTAAAAATATATAACTGCTCACCTTGCATACACTTCATTTCTTAAACACCTACATCTAGAGGTAAATATTTATAACACATATGTATATACATACATAATAAAGTTTGAAGAATAAGAGACGCTCCTTAGCCCTGCCTTAGATCACTTGTTTCCATGGGATCCCTATTTGCAATCAGACATTTGGGCTCTTAATTGTGTGGAGAGTTTTCTCCAGTCTGACCTACTTTCTTTTCATGTAATATCCTCAGTCTGAAGAGAACTGATTCTTCCTCTGCTCCCCCAGCTCTGTCTTTCTCTGTTTCTCCCTGTGTTTCTTTCTGTACCTTCCTCTGCTCGTCTCCCTCTCTGATTCACTCTCCTTTGCTCTGGAGGACCATTCAAAGAGGAGTTCAGTTACATTAGTCTTGTGAAAAGGTCAGTGGTGACCTCCCCCTACATACATATGCAGACCGGAGACTAAAATGTGATTAATTGAACTAGCCAGATTGCAAGCACAGTTTTATGATTTGTCACATGTTAGCTTTTATCCTCTAAACCAGGTTGCTCAGGGCTGATATGCGCTGAAGCGCTAGCCAGCTGGTACTTGCCTGTACACTTCCAGTTGGTAGCCAGTAAGTACAGATCTAACCCCATGGTACAGGAGAAATTTGGAGTATTTGTTTCATTTTAAATTTCTGACTCTACCTGAAAGCTAAAAATGGAATGATCCCTGTAAAAAGTGGCCTCCCAGGCACTGAAACTTGTCATTTTAGCTGGTAGGGAGGCCAACCAAACCCCTAAAATGAGATTTTTCCAGGCCCTTGGAAGCTAGACAAACCAGATAAACATAAGAGCTGCAAGATTTACTTCTTAAATGTTCTAATGAAAAATGGTTTAGCAGAGGAATTTGCTTTCTCAATCAGATAGCCTTGAAATCACCTTTTAAAAAGCCAGACAATATTTAAAATATTGAAGAAAAAGCAGTAAGTGGAGTGGCTGATGCCTTTGTGTACAATGCAGCATTCCTGAAAAGCAACTTAGTAAACTCCGGTAGGCCAGTGTTATCCCAGCCAATATTTAATGAGTAAGTACAGGTAGCTCCGTATGTATTACCAAAAAGAAAGAGAGACACACACACAACAAACCTGGAGATTATTTTTAGACTTTTATCTTTAAAAACTGACTGAAAATATGAAGCTCATGTGATTACTGGATGAAGCAGTACAAGCTTCTTCCTAGAAGTTTTTTTATTATTATTGTTGTTATTACTCCATGTATTATCTTGTGATCTCTGAATGAATAAATTAAATCCTTGAATTCCAAATAAGAATAAACTGTAAAGGGGTACACCTGTGAGCAAAATACATAGCATTATTCTCTCGGAACCACAGCACACCAAATGTATCTTTCTCATAGGGAAACTAAGCATTAGTTTTTATGTGATCCCTGTTATGACTTCTGGAATTCTGAGTCCAGGCTGCTTTCTTCTTGGATTGCAGGGCATTTGGCTGGTTGGTGAGGTGTTTTTGTTTGTTTGTTTTTGTTGTTGTTTTTGTTTTCCTTATTCTGCAAGGTAAAGTCCTTATTCACTAGTTTAAAAAAACAACCACCAATAATGCTGTTCCTTAGTCAATGACTTAATGCTGACAAGAGGCCCCTCTCTCTGGAAGAAAAGATCATTCTCCCTCCCTGACCCACAAAGTGGTTAAGTGATGTAAGAAGCACTTTTACCATTTGGCCTACTATTGTCCATCAAGAATTGAGCAGCGACCAGGACGCTGCTGTCACCTCAGACTGAAGTTAAAGTAGGATCAAAAAGGCAATGTTTTATCCATTAAGCAACCTAAGGCACATGGATTTGTGCCAGATCAGCAAACTCTAAATCATTAAATCCCAACTGAGGGATTCATGGCAGAATTACAAAGATGATAATTTATTTAAACTCTTGAGGTTAGAATTTCATGTCTTTTTTTCCTGTTGATTTTTGTTGCCATAGACTGTTTTACACTTTTAAATGTGTATCACAATGAGAGGGCCATTTAGATGATATATGTAAAAGAAACATGTAATCTAAGATCTATACATTGTTGCAATGAACCATTCTCTGGGTTTTAACCAAAGAACTTAGGCATTTAAATGTATAGGCAGTATCTCATCATGTTTTACTAATCATATGCAAATATGAAAGCCAACACAAACATACTAAATGTGTGAAAATATAAATAGTATTTTAAAATATTGCTTGTAAAATAAATGAACAATGTTAAAATACCAATCTCTACACAACATTGGTTTAAGAAAAGTAACTAATCATGGCTCCCTGCAAACCCTCCCCACCGCCAGCATTTTCTAGAGTCATTTAATTTTTCAGCACAAGAGATTCGGGCAGCTGTTTCACTTTGCTCCATTCATTCCTCTACTAGTATTAGTTGATGTCTTACCAAAAAGATATAAATGGATTAAGTTTAATTAGGTAAATTAACAGTTAAGCATATTATACAAAAGCCTATTCTATGTTTATAACTTTACTATGATAAATTAGTGCAAGAGTAACATGTATGCAAACAAAATTACAAGGCAGCAAGACACATTAGTTGGGGGGAAAGTTAAACAGTTGGTTGGCTAAATCTGGGTAAGTATTTGAACATATATTTGTTAAATTACCCTTGAAAATACAAAAGAATAGTGACCGCAGATCAGTTACATGGTCAAGCAAGATATTAACATTGGAAGGCATGTTGCTTACTGCCCCCAAGGAGCGATCAGGTTCATTTGCGTCCCAGTTAAAATGTTCATAGAGCAGCATTCATTGGAGGATGGTGGTACTTTCTATCCATTTCTTATCCTAATAATGTTTGCCACGTACAGGAGTAAGAATTTTCCCACCTCCTCTGGGAATGGACTCTTAGAAAAGCTACTCCTATTCTTTGTTTTCTTGTTTTGTTTTTTAATGCTGAACCAATTCTTTAAGGTTTAATTAGGGTAAAAAGGGCAGGATAGTCTGGTGGAATGACCGTGGACTTGCAAGACAGGAGAACATAAGAATGGCCATACTGGGTCAGACCAAAGGGTCATCCAGCCCAGTATCCTGTCTACTGACAGTGGCCAATGCCAGGTGCCCCAGAGGGAGTGAACCTAACAGGTAATGGTCAAGTGATCTCTCTCCTGCGAGCCATCTCTACCCTCTGACAAACAGACGCTAGGGACACCATTCCTTACCCATCCTATCTAATAGCCATAAATGGACTTAACCTCCATGAATTTATCCAGTTCTCTTTTAAATCCTGTTGTAGTCCTAGCCTTCACAACTTCTTCAGGCAAGGAGTTCCACAGGTTGACTGTGCGCTGAGTGAAGAAGAAATTCCTTTTATTTGTTTTAAACTTGCTGCCCATTAATTTCATTTGATGGCCCCTAGTTCTTATATTATGGGAACAAGTAAAATAACTTTTCCTGATTCACTTTCTCCACACCACTCATGATTTTATAGACCTCTATCATATCCCTCCTTAGCCTCCTCTTTTCCAAGCTGAAAAGTCCTGGCCTCTTTAATCTCTCTTCATATGGGACCCATTCCAAACCCCTAATCATTTTAGTTGCCCTTTTCTGAACCTTTTCTAATGCCAGTATATCTTTTTTGAAATGAGGGGACCACATCTGTATGCAGTATTCAAGATGTGGATGTACCATGGATTTATATAAGGGCAATAAGATATTCTCCGTCTTATTCTCTATCCCTTTTTTAATGATTCCTAACATCCCTTCTGCTTTTTTGACTGCCGCTGCACACTGCATGGACGTCTTCAGAGAACTATCCACAATGACTCCAAGATCTTTCTCCGGATTAGTTGTAGCTAAATTAGCCCCCATCGCATTTTATGTATAGTTGGGGTTATTTTTTCCAATGTGCATTACTTTACATTTATCCACATTAAATTTCATTTTCCATTTTGTTGCCCAATCACTTAGTTTTGTGAGATCTTTTTGAAGTTCTTCACAGTCTGCTTTTGAAGATCTTGGTTTTATTCCTGCCATTAATTCACTTGGTGAGCCTGAACAAATCACATAGAGCTCTGTTCTGCTAGCACTCATGTGAGTAGCCTCATTGGCTTGAATGAAGCTGCTCATATGACTTAAGCACCTTGTGTACAGAAGTCCTGATAGGATCAGGCCCCTGTTTGTAAAGGCCTCAGTTCAGGAAAGGATCTCTATTCAGGACAGCACTTCAGAATGTGCTTAATGTTAGGCCAGATAATGAGACCTTAGCACATGCTTAAACTTAAGCACATGCTTAAGTGCTGGCCCAACAGGGATGGACTTAAGCATGTGCTTAAGTGCTTTTCTTTATTGGGTCCAAACCAAGGAGAATGTTTATGCACCTTCATAAAGCACTTTGAGATCTATGGATCTTAAGGTTATAAGGAATGACAGTTTTCTACCATGACAATTAATGGCAGCTGAGAAGATTTCCAATTTAGGCTGAGAGGCTACAGACCTGACTGAGACACTGTATATAAACTGCTACAAAGGAGTCTTTCAGTGCGTGTGGAAGTTTAATCCAATGTTGCAATAACTTCCCCTTGCAGAAAAATGTATGTAATAGTCACTAAGAAGTTGCCCATTACCATTAGTTAACAACTGGTTGCTTAGTTAATGGTCCAAGGTGCATTAATAGGCAGTTAGTGCTTTAGCCAAACTGTACGATCATTTGATTTCAAGTGAATTATTACTGACTTAATCTGTCGTCGGCTGTGTGCAGGGCAATGCCATGTTTAACATGAAAGGACGGCATGCATTGCGATAGTGGTTGTTTGCTAGCCCATTCACATCTCTCTCTCCACCCGTTGTAAAATCGAAAATGCACGGTTAAGGTGTTTCATTCCCTGTCATTTGAGGTTATATTGTTGAGTGAACCTAAAATAACCCAAAAAAAGCCCCAAAATCCTCACTGAACTTTATTTTTCAAAAATTGAAACTTGTTTGCATCTACAACCAGATCTTTGTGGTGTGAAACAGTGATAATGATGACAACATCCTTTTGTAAAGCACTATGACTTGTTCAGAGGAAAGTGCTAGATCAGAGCTAAATTATTTATTATTAACTGACCACTGCAATTTAATGTGTCCATCCAGCCGACAAGACTCTGGCTGTCTGACAGCATGTCTGTTGGATGAGAATCGGTCAATTTGGTCAATGTGATCTTTGTCATTTTTACTCACAATAAAAGGTATCACAGTCTGACTCCAGAACAAATTGTTGGACATTTGTTCGGGGTGACAATTCACGATAGGCTGATCCAAAGCCATTGAAATCAGTGGGAGTCTTTCCATTTACTTCATGGTGCTTTGGATCAGGCCCTATTTTTGCAGCCCAAACTAGTTCTTCATTGTGAAATAGCAAGGTGAAAGCCACCAAACATACGAGTGAAAAAATCAGAAAAATTCAAGGTGAAATGGCAAAATATTTTTCCACTGAGCTCAGTGCAAAGGAAAACACTTTCTCTGATGTGGAACGCAACACAGAGCCTGTTTTCTCAAGAGGAATCCATAATCTATTTGAGTCTCAAACAGAAATACTGTGTAGTTAATAATATCGCTGATATTTCTACCCCAAGAATGACATGGACATGGAATATTAAGGTTGAGAAGGAAGGAACTGGCAGTTCTGAGAAGGGAGCCAGCCTTCTGTCTGGGTGTCGGGGGAGCTACATAGCACCTTTCCCCCATAACTCTGCATGTCTTGCTTGTTCGTTTGGCATCCCAGCTCTAATGTCATTTTAATGTCATTCGTGGTGGGCAAATTTCTTTGGTTTGTAATTAAATAATCTCTTGATTATTTTCAGTCTGCCAAGTATAATTTAGTGCACTGTCTAAAATATGTCTGAGTGAACAAAAATCCAGCTCCTAGGCTGAGGTGCTCCACATCCATTTCCACTGTGTATTTTCAACACTCATTTTTGTTGTTGTTGAAAAGCTAAATCAGTTTCATTTTAAAATAAGCAACGTGACTGTTAATGTCTAATGGTCACTAAACTGTATTGGAGAAAATGAATCAATTTTATTTTGAATTAAACCTTTTAAATTTATAAACTTCCCTTTTCCTCTCCTGGCCATTTAAACTCCAAAAGCAGCAACACAGATTTCACCAAATCTAAAAATTAAAAATAAGAATGCGCCCTGGTGCTGAAGGCCTTTCTGCTGACTTTCATCCTGACCTTAGTTGTTTTAAACCCTAAAATTAGAAGTTTACACCTATTGACCTCAAGACTTCTAATTGAATCGGAGAGCGTTTTAACTCCCCCTGGGCCGTGCATGTCGATTGCCTCCTTAGACATTGGGGGGAGCTGAGGTCACTCAGCACTAGAGCTGGCTGAAGGATAGCAGTTCTATCTCATGAAGAATTTTGAAATTTGGTTTCATTTCAAATCTAACTATAAACTGCCATTTTTGAATTTTCCGCTAAGGAAAATTCTGAACATTTTTTTTGAATCAGTGGGAACGTTTCATTTAGATTTTGTCTTTTTAATTAAACTGTAATACAAAATAAAAAAAGTATAACAAAAAGTCATTTTGAAACATTTAATTCCAAAAACATGTTGCAAAGCTGTCAGAACTTCCCCCCCCCCAAAACAAAATTTCTGTGAAATCAACATGATTTCAAGAAGTGTTTTGATTTCAACAGAACTGTATTTTCAGAGGGAAAATGGTTCTGTCAAAGCTTTTCTGACCAGCTGTACTTAGCACCAGCCTTCCTATCTTCATTGTGGGATCTGGATACCAGTTATGTAGACTTAAAAGTAACAAAAGTTTCCATAACACGGAGAAAAGGGAACAATGCTTTCTGCCTCCTTGACCCTGGCCCCGCCTTGGAGTTCGACCATTACTTAAGAGGAATCAAATTAAGGCCCCAGACCTGCAACAGAATCCACCTTGGGGGAGTGGATCCTGCCCTCATACAAAGCCCACTGAAGTCAGTCAGCAGGGAGCTGCATGGCACAGTATCTGCCCATGTGGTATCAGTTATAGGATTGGGGTTATGTTCCTTTGTGCCTATGTAACTCTCAGATCATTTCCACATAGTTAAAAACTTGCTTGAGGGATCATTGATCTTCATTCTTATTAAAATTCTGCTGTAGGTTCACCAATCCCCACAGCTGGAATCTGGTTGTAGGATCATTCCTTCTCCTGTAGTCAGAATCCTACTGTAGGATAATTTTCTCTTGGCATCTATTTTTGATGGTAGCTACAAACAATAGACTCGTATTCTTCTTTGACTGTTCCGATTCGACACAGTTTTGTGCAGCAGTGCATGTCAGAGCTTGGAAAGAGCAGCCATATTTTTGTCCTAGGCCAAATTCCTCCGCCCATGCAGAAAGATCAGCTACATTTACTGGCTTTTACTTTTAGAGCTTTTCCCCATCCCTTAGTTGCTTTCCCATGGAGTGAGTCTCCCATTCCATTCAGAGGAGAAGGATGCATTTTACTCATCTGCTCTTTGTTTTGCCTGAGCCTCTGGGACTCATAGGAGGGGGGAGGAATTGATAAAAGCAAAGCATTTTGCCATAAAAAGAAACTAAGAGGGCAATGGAAGGCCATTTGTGTAATTCCCCAGGCTGTGTCTCTTTGAAAGGGAAGGTCTGGCAGAGTCTACATAATCCACTGACTTTGGAGCTTCCTTTTTATTTTACCATGTGCAGTGTGTCCTTGTGTATGAATTAAAGATTAAAGGCAATTTAACCTGTATTTTTCTTTTTCTGTAACATTCTTTGGTAGTGAAATGGCATTGCTAATACAAAACAATGGTTGTGAGTAGAAACCATACACCCACCGGTTTTTGACCAGAAATGCCATTTCACCCCTCCCCTTCTCCCCCCATATACAGTTTGTGTAAAGGTCTGGCCTGCCTGAAGTCATAATTAACATTTATGCAGAGCTCTTTATCCACGGATCTCACGTTTGCCAAATGTGAGTAAATATCATTGTTCCCATTTTGCACCTGGTGACCCAAGGCCCAGAGAGGTAAAGTAACTTGTACCAAGGTCACCTATTGAGTCAGTGGCAGAAGCAGGACTAGAACTTGGGTGCCCTGACACCCAGCCCAGTGCTGTGCTCACAGGGGCACATTGCTTTCCACCCTGGAACAGAATGTCAGAGGTGGAGTGGCATTTTTTCCTCTGCAGACAGACCAGCAAAACCTTAGAGGTCTCCTCCTCTATTCAGCCCAAACCCCTGTCAAGCCTGGGATCAACAGCTGGATACTGTTTAAAAAGACAGCCTGGGCAGGCCTTCCTTTGTTCTGTCCTTTTAGCAGATGAGCTATGAAACTAAGGGCGGTGTTAGCTGCGTGTGGCGTGGAGGGTCCCTTCTGACTGCTTGCCGTTGCAGCATTTGGATTTAGCCGACCAATGAGAAACAGAGACTGTCTACTCCACAGCTGAAGATTTTAATTTTTCACTCTCCAGGGGGAGCGCTCTCTGATTCCTCTTTTACTTCACTGACTTCAGTGGGACGACGCAGAGTAGAAATGATACCCCTGTTAGTAAGTGTGTGCAGGGTCAAACCCTGTGTTTAGACAAGAACAACAGGAGGATGAGACAGAGACTGGAGGGGGTTGGCTGAGAGTTAAGATTGTCTGGGCACTTATTAGTTGAGTAGTGTCTGAATCAGAAGCAGGTGTGGTGAGGGGACATGAAGGGAGAAGTCAGGCAAACCATGTGGGCTGGCAAAGCAGGCTCCCTGGAAGTAAATGAGGGCCTCCAAAAAGTCAGTCCGATATTCAGCTCAAAGGTGAGTGTGAAACCTATCAGAGAAGAAACTCCTCTCTCTTTTCTTGGCTCTAAATGTCACTGAGAGCAGAACTTGCTGTGGGATCAGTAGGGCAGGTTCTCCTGCCCTCCCACTGGGAATTCCACATCTCGAGGGGGCATCTGAAGGGGTCTGCAATGAAACAGCAGTAAAAAAAAAGCCAGTGCAATTTGGGGCTGCATCCATCAAGGCATCACTTGACAGGACAGGAAGAGACCCTCCCCACAGCTCTAGGGTGTCACCGCACCTAGAACACAGAGCGCAGTTCTGGGTCCAGACAGGTATTGACAAACCAGAGGAAGATTAGAGAAGAGCAACAAAAAGGATTAAGCGTCTGGAGGCTGAATTGATTTACGAGAAAAGATGAAAAGAGCTAAATGTGTGTAGCCTGGCAAAGAGACGAGGACGAAGACGACACGATAACAGTCTACAAATATTTGAGGGATGTAAACACAAAAAGCTGATTCTGCATATCTTGCTCTCATACAATTCCCACTGCATCAATAGGTGTTTGATGTGAGTAAGAACGAAGAGGAATTGGAACCAGTAATAATAAAATGAAATTAAGAAAGGGAAAAATGAGGGTGAATATCAAGGAAAACTTCCTGGCAGTGAAAGACTGTAGGCTGTAAAGTCATCTCTTGAGGGAAGGCATGGAAGCCTCATGGTCTGGGACTTTAAAACAAATCTGAAAAAATGTTAGAAAATATACAAGTAGCAATCCTGCAATGGCAAGGAGATGATCTGGGGCTACCTCATCAAGTTTTTTCATCTTTAATTACTTTAATTTATTGTTTTGATTTTATTAATCAAATATCAGAATCCAAAACCACTGTATGTATCTGAGCGCAGAAGTTTGCTCTGAGTTTTCTCCTCTGAGCTGGTGTGTGGATGGTTACAACATGGGGGTGGGTTCCACTCTGCATAGTCCAAAACCTGGATGAAGAAAGCAAATTTCCCGCTGGGATCTGCGAGTTCTCTGACCCTAACATTACTTTTATCAAGCATATGTTGGAAGTTTAGTCTGGGGTTCTGTTTACAGATTAGATCAGTATAATGAACGTTAGAAGTTTCTTATTATTGCTTCATGCTGGAGATGTTCAGGAATCCCAGACGCACCTTCTTCTAGCTGATACTCACTGAGTATTGCTTCCAACTCTTCCACCCTAAATGAAATTGCTTGTGTGGCACTGTCCAACCCTGTTCTGAGCTAAGGGAGAGATTTACATCTCTCTCTCTCTCTGCTCAATGGGTCCAGCCATTTCCTCTTCTTTCAAAAAGGTTCCAAATAAACATAAATCTCACTCCAACTCTGACAGTCCACAGTCATCTGTTTACCCAAATAAACTTTAAGCATACATTGAAAAATAATTCCTAGTGAAATATGCATCCCCATGGCATTCAGGCCTGGTATTTAATGCCTTTTTTATGGTTAATAATGCATCAAAAGCATTTCCAGTCTTGAGCTGTCATTACATCACATACATGATGTGCTGGGCCCATTTCAGTGACTAAAAAACTTGGAGTCAGTTTTTATTTTTAAAAATACTAATATATGATTACCAAGTCCTGCTTCTCTTCATCTGTATCTTTTAATAAATTGGTTCCTTGAATAGATCAGTCCACTGAAAATATCTACAGAAGGCTTTGGTTTTGAGCAGATAGCCGTCATATATTAACAGCTTCAAAATCCCCTTCTTAGAATTGTTTTTCTGCAGTTCAGTTGCCTTTTCTTCCTTTAGATTTTTATAAAACTCAAGATCATATAAGCACACATGCCTGGGCCTGTTCCATTCTTAAGAGACTGGAAGAACACCATTCTGGGATAAGAATATGTGGCTCTCCCACAAATATGATGTCTTGTAGCTTTTGGTGGATTTCTTGTTCCCAAAAACAAAAGTGTGGTCTTGAGGAAACATTTTTTCAGGGTCCCTGTGTTAATGACATGTCTGGAAAATGGAGAGGATTAGTGGCCATTCCGGATCATTTTAGCACATACACGTCAATGCTTTTAAACAAGTTCTCATATGTATTAATACTAATTATTATTTACTCTTTGTATTGTGATAGTGCTTAGAGGCCATGTGAGCAAGTGACATTCCATCTGCTCTAATACACAATCCACACACCCTGCAGAGAGTTAAAATAAACCTCCTCCCTGGATTTCAATTTCATTAACAAATGTACAATAAAACAACAAAGTCCAATCAAAACCTTCTTCCCAGGCTAGGCTGTTTTTGCGGTTCCTAGTTCAAGGCTGCTTAGCCTGTACTGGACCTGCGTGGAATTTACCCAACCCCTCAAATGCCTTGTCCAGAACTGGGGACCCGTTTTGCTTAGGTGCTGTACAAACTCAAAAGGAGTTCTGGTGCGTGCCCTGAAGAGTTTAGAGTCTGAGAAGACCAGAGACATACAAAGGGAGAGGGAGAAGTATACACCAAGTAGATATACATTATTATGTACAAATATATTTGTTTACGGTTTTTAAAAAGTTTTGTATTTTATGAATACATTTCAACCTGTCCTGTCCCGTCCCCTGCCATCCTTCCCCTCCTCTCCTCCCCAGCTTCCCCTTGACTGGCATTAGTTGGCTGATTTTTAGTATGCATCATAGTTGAAGTCTCAAAATGTCAGTGTCTCCAAGTGGATATTGTTGATCTCTCGTGGTGGGCAGTTTCCATTTGCCTGTGCTTTGGGTCCTCAACTTTCCTTTTGTGTGTGCGTGCCCTTACTCTTTTCTTTTCTTCCTCATGCTGAATTTCCTTTGTTGGGTTTCCTGTTGTTTGGCTACACAGTACTTTTAAGTGTTAGAGCAATTTCTTTTCACTATCAGGGCAGCACCTTTGCTAATGAGAGCTGACAGTGCAGCCATTTTGCAAGGGACACTGGGGGTTATTTAGAAACAAAAAGACACAAAAGTTGTTTGCATTAACGCATGCATGGGGGTGTGATTGCATATATGCAGAGTCACACATGGCACACATTCACGCAGCGCAAACCCACTCGCTCTCGCTCACTGTCCACACGCGCACAAACACGCACTTGTGTAAGCAGAGTCAGGATGAGCTCTACCCTGACATCTGGTGGCGAGTCATGGTGGGTTGTGGAAAAGAACTTCAGGGGCTGATCTCATTTGCATACGTATACCCACCCCGCCTAGATGGTCACTTTGGCTGCTGTAGGAGCCCCAGTTTCTCTGTTATTGGGGCAGGAATAAACTGTTATTATCCTGATTATGTGAATCAAGGACAGTGGCACTGTACTTGGCCCTTTGTTATGATGGAGGAACTGACCATCAACTTAGTAGGCCTTGCTAGGCAAGGGTCATGGGTTCCAAAACCCAGTGAATGGAGAGAGGTTGGGGATATGTATTAATATCTGGTGGTATGGGCCCCATGGTGAGGGCCTTACATGCTAATTGCACTTCCTCCTCTCTGCACTGTGGAATATCAGAGCTAGTTTTGATTCCATTAGGAATCTAGTTACAGGCTGTTGAGCTGAATTCACTTTGGGCCAATGGTGCACCAGCAGTGAGGCTCCCCTACTACAAGCTGAAATCACAAAAGAGCTAAACTTACTAAGAGCTGAAATCACTGAGTGTTGTGTTAAGTAGTGGGGGAGCCTGAAGATATATGGCGGAGCAGTTTGTGGGACGGCTGGCAGAGCAGAGCGGATCTTGGAGCAGAGCAGTTCGCGGGATGGCTGGAGCAGCTCGTGGAGGCAGCTGGCAGAGCGGAGCGATTCGTGGGACAGCTGGTGGAGCGGAGCGGAGCCCCATAGAGAGGTGGGGCATTCGGCTTTGGACCACGTAAGGTGCCCCTTAAACCCTCCCCCCCCCCATCTCCACTCAGGTTGGGAGGTAAAACTCTACAGATAAACTTTCGAACTCTGGGGCTGCCCTAACCAGGGACAGAGACTTTTGGGGTGTTGGACTTTTGGGACTTTGGGTGATTTTGGGTTGCTGGACTCAAGAACCACAGGGAAAGGACACGCCCTAATTTGCTTGGGGTGGGTTTTTTGCTCGTGGGTTGTGTTATGAATCCTGTTCGTGGTGTTTCCCCAACATAATGCCACATTGTTTCTCTCTGTTATTAAAAGGCTTTGCTACACTCAGACTCTGTGCTTGCGAGAGGGGAAGTATTGCCTCTTGGAGGCGCCCAGCGGGGGTGGTATATATTTGTCCCAGGTCACTGGGTGGGGGCTCAAGCCGGTTTTGCATTGTGTTATTGGAATGGAACCCCTAGATACTGAACCCGGCCCTTGTTGCTGCCAACTCTGACGGGCAGAAGGGTTACACGTGCATATGGCAAAGCTGACCTAATGTTAAAGCTCCCAGGTCAGAAGTGACAGGATACTGTGGAGGACCAGTCGCTTAATGAACCCCTGTGGGACCAGCCTCAGTTACTAACCATTTCTCTCCAACACATCAGGCAGAGGGATTGCAGCCCTCACTGTTTCACTCCATCACTTCCCTCCGCTGCCTTTTCTGCCTGAGCCTCCTGCTCACTCCACCCAAACAAACCAATTATTGCCAAAGATACAAATTGGGCCCCTTTTCCAGAAATGCTCCTTCAGCCTTCTACTTACCCTGAAATCAATGACAGACACATACAAACACATAGTCTCTCTCTCTCTCACACACACACACACACACACACATCTTTACATGCAAACTTCTACATACACATAGAATTATAAACCTTCATATGCAGACTCCTACTGCAGACACACACAGGAAAGTACACGCACGTATCTACCTGCGTGTGTGTGTACATGTTCACACATTTAGGAGATTTAGTGTCATTCAACAGCGCTGATTTTTCCTTTGTTTCATTCTGAGACAGCCTCCTGCCTGCATGTCCCTGAGACATATAGGTATCTGTCTAACTGGTTTGTACAATCAAAATTTGCACATGCCACACAGAATACATTGCCTTATGGGTACCACTTAGCACCCTTTGAAGGAAAGGGCCGCCTGTTTTGCATATGTTGGTGCATGCAGGTGAGTGCATTTTTGAAGGGTGCACATGGGCCTCAACTTTTTTAGAATGTGCGCCTCGTAGTGACAGCAAGTATTTCAGTTACTTTGTGAGATGATACAGTTTGCAGCTGTGATCACCTGAAGTCCTTCTTTGACTAATTCCTGGTTTATGCCCAAGGAAAATATTTTCTATATGAAAATTTGGCAACTTCAGGGTTGAAGGGAGGAAGTCAAACTGACAGGTAGGACCAGATCTTCCAATGGGCATTCATTTGTGGGTACAATTAATAGAATCTCAGTGTTAGGTGCTCCCACAATTCAAGAAGCCAAGTATCTAAACTCTGCTACTTGTATCCACATGTAATTGTGCACACGCAACTGCAGATGTAATTTTTGAGGCTGCTTTTGAAAATGTGACCTTTAGTATCCAAGTCTTAAAGCTGTCTCCCTACAAGGCCTGCTGAACATTGAGGGCCCTGGGCAGCTACCCACTCACTGTTCAGCCATTACTGCTGCCAAGCAAGGAAACACAAACATTGGAGCTGGGTGTTGGGAAATATCCCTGGAAGCGCTGATCCCATAGTCACAGCTGCTGTTCACACAAGTCCTTATTCACTAATCTAGAATTCTACTTGGTTGAATCACATTCCTGGAGAGATGTCAGGCCTCACTGAAGAAACCTGCTGTGTATGTGTGAGCTGCGCCAGCGAATCTCTCCCCAGCCAGACCCCAGGGGTCTCCAGTCCACTGTTTCTCGCTGTTTCTCCCTCCACACTCGTGATAGCCCTGTTATCTGCTGCCGTATTCACACAGATACAGCCTCTGAAAAGCCTAATGAGGCCGATGCTGTAGTGACGCAGACCCAGAAGCCTCCAACGCAAACCAGCACGCAGTTCCTGCTGGAGTCAGCGCTAGGTAGCCACTACTCATTCAAGTGTGGCAGGAGGCTGACTGGGTGCTCTAGTGCATTACAGCTTGTCAATACCCCTGAATGAACTAATCAACCCATTTGCACCTTTATGAAAATGCATTTCAGAGTCAATGAAATCAATGCAGTCAGCATAATTTAGAAGAGCTTAGATGGTGGGGAGGGCGCTCACAGCAAACCAATGGCCTCTTTAAAAAAAAGTTAAATGAACAGGCTTTAAAAAGTACAGTGTTTTAGCGAAATATTGAACATAGGTGAGAAATGTTCCTGCTAACTTTGACCTGGTAAAGTGTACCTAGTTTGTTCCTCTGATACTGATCTCTTTCCTTCACCTCTTTTCTGGGCTGAGTCCTCTCCCAGGACTGCCACCTGCCCCGCAGTTTAAAGGGGAATTACCCTTTGCCTGCGGTAGTTGGTGTTTTCTAGGACCAGTATTTACCCATTCCTTTGAGAGGTGATCCTCTTGGACTCCTGTGCTCCTCTGTAGGAGGAAACCGTCAATAGTGAGCGGCGCTTCCTTCCTTCCTCCATGGTATTTATATTGTAAAATGACCAGGAGAAGAGGAGGAGGGAGATGCTGCAGAACTCTTCCCCAGCAGCTCAATGAAAAGTTGGGGAGTTTATAAAATGCCAGAAATATTGGTTTATTTTAATACACAACTGTTCAGTTCCAAATATAATAAAATGTATGTTCCATTATGGGACTTATATATGAAGGAGTGTGTGGGAGACATACGGAGCAGCTGTGGGCAAGTATGTATTTGTGTGTAGACAATAGTGTGTCTGTGTCTGTGTACGTCTGTGCGAGCTGGGCATCACACCCTTAGCTTGCAGTGTACACAGATTCATGCAAGCTCAAGGAGGGTTAGCATGAGTATATATGGTGGTATAACTGTGGTAGCATTTACGGCGGTGGTGCAGTGAGTCCAAACCCGCTTGAATCTCCTGGATAGATCTTGGCCCAGCTAAACCTCGCCTCCCCTGCGGCTGCCTGTGCTGCTGGGGCTACGCTGCTGCGTGTACCTGTGCTAGCTCTCACTGAGTAGGTGCAGCTGAGCTGGGAATCACACCCCAAACTCAGAGCGTAAGCCTAGCCGGTGGATAGGTAATTGTGTGTGTTGGGCGGGGGGGGGGCTGTCTGCTGTGGGCATATATTGGTCTATGTGTGCACTAAATCTCCTGCGGTTTGCTCCCGGATCATGTCCTTAATAGTACCGGCACACCACTATAGAACAGCGGAATCTGAACAGAATTCTTAGAGCTTATGAAACCTGCCCTAACTTGTTGGCATTGACAGAAAGTCCCTGTTCCTGGCACTCCCATGACAGAGAACTGCCATTCTGTGGGTTTGTCTGCTTTTAACGGCATATTGTGACCTGCCTTGCTCCTTCTAATGAGCTTACCAGGGCGTCCCACTTCTTTCCTGTATTCTAAGAAGGATGGGAGGGGTTGCTGTCACCTCTGTTTACAGTCATCATGAAAACTTTTGTGACTCATAGTGGTAGAACACTCCCACTCCCCGGGACATGGAATATGTTAGCGCCAATAAAAATGTCTCTTTCGCATCGACTGTACCTCTGTTTTGGCCTCTTTTTGTAGTGCTTGTATATTCCACACTCTTCTCAGAGAATGGGAGAGGCTTACAGAGAATTAACACAGAAACACATATCTGACATGGGCTTGGGAGGAGACATGTATTGCAAAGGGCTCTGCTGACCTAGCATTGGAAATACAGTGTTCTCCTCATAAAAAATCTTGCCATAATAGTAACCCAAAGCACTGTATTATTATTGTTTGTGATAATTGTATTACAATGGTGTCGAGAGGCTCCAAACAACATTAGAGCCCCATTGTGCCTGAGACTGCACATACACATAGTAAGAACCAGTCCCTTCCCTGAAGAGACAAGAGACCAAGGTGGGAGAAAGGGATAGAATATCTAAACCAAAGGCTGGGAACTGAGGACCAGAGAGATTAAGGCCCAGCCGTGGCAGGATATACTCACATGCTTAATTTTAAACACATGTAAATCCTCGCTGGATTAGGGCCTAAGTGATTTGCCCAAGTCACAGACTGAGTCTGTGGCAGAGCTGGAAATTGAAACCAGTTATCTTGAGTCCCATTCCAGTGCTTCTGCCACCAAACTGTCCTCCCTTCCCTAGCGTCATTGCAGCACCTTCTTAGAGAGTTCCCCGAAACTGGTTTGGTTCTTTCAGTTAGCTATCTAGTGTGACTGGTGGCAACATTTCAGGCTGGCTTTGGATGGTCATGTCATGGGAGACACCTCACACTCCTAAAAACTCATATGTCTCGCTTCCCACTGCTAACTGTTTGCATTTGCTATGAAATCAAAGTTAGAACACAATAAAAGTATACAAAAATCCCGACAACTCTGGAATGACGTGATTTCATCCAAATGACGTGATTTCACCCCGCCTGTTGTTGTCTGACTAGGGATATGAGTTGTGTGTTGTCCACTACAATCAATGCCCTACTCGTGTTACTAAGTATTTGAAGAATCAAGTCCTTAGCTTGTAAGCGCTTTGTGGCATGGAGAGTGCCACCTTTGTCCATAAAGCGCCATTCACCGTGTTAGAAATATTAAATAATATTAGTAACACACTGGGGAACATGTTTTGTTGTAGGCTTTGCTAGTGACACTTCTAGGCAGTTCTACACCGAAGCGTGAGATCTGCTGACATTTGAATGATTGTCTTGTGCTTCAGCCAGTTTCTGTGCAGGGGATGGCAGGTACCAGCCTTATCTCCAATAGCCACGTGCCTCAATCTTCTTACGGAAGAAATGACAATGAGTAGATACATGTCATTCTATTGCTGGTGAAATTTTTATTTCAGTGCAATTTTACAGGCCCTGATTCACTGTCCCTTAACTGCAGCTTATTATTTCTGGCGTTAGAGGGTAAAAAAAACAGCTTCTGGGCATGTGACACTATTCACAGGCCTTTAATGTCAGAAATAATGATCATGTTAAATTGGAGCTCATTACGACGAAATGAAACCTCATGGAGCCCTCTTTTTGGGGGGTTGTTTAATGAATCTATTTTTCCTTCTAAGTATCTCTGAATTGGTGCACTGGGGGAGAAGATGTGGGGGTTGGTGGTAAATTTAAATTACAAGAAACCTTTAAAATGTAAGAAAAAAACTTGATTTTCCACTGTTCTCACCAAATATACTGTTCCTTTGTTAGATTTTCAGTTATAGACATTTCTTGAGCCTCTTAAAGCAACTAATAATAGTCCTATCTAAGGCAGCTACAAAACACATTTAGGACTTTATTTCAAGTACTGCCTTTCCGACAGTGAACATGGGATCCCATTTTCTGATTTTTTCTAATCAAATTCAAAAGTCTGAAACTACTTCCTGTGATAAAACAGCTTTGTGGTAAGCGTGAAGCCATGAAAGTGCCCATATATCTGGGTCCAATCTGGGCCACCCCTGCCAGATTCCAGAGCTTGTGTATGCCAAACCATCTGGCCCCATTGTGTGCCAACCCATGCTAAGGGTAGTGTGCACAACGCCATGCCGGTGCCATTTTGTACAGAGCCAGCCGGCACCAGTTGCCACAATTTAATATGCCCATCAAAATATTGATAGTCAGTATTATTAGGAAAATGGTTTACGCTAGTCTGGCATATCCACCTTGCACTCTCCCACTGTCCCTAAAATCAACTTTATTGAGTGCCAGTGCCCATTTTGCTCCTCTGCTCCAGTTCTTTCACTGGCTTTTTCTCAACTTCTTATCCCCATCTTCAAAATCCTACACAACTCTGCCTCTGTCCCACCTCCCACACCTTCCCAGTGATTCCTCAGCCCCACTTTACTCTGGGCTCCCACTGTCTGCTACTTCTACGCATACCTTCTCAATTTTTCATATGCTGCCTCCTTCATCTTCATTAGGATCCTGGATCCTGTGTGCCATACAGCCTCCTTCCCTGCTGTCAAACCCCTCCTTAAAACCCATTTCTTTTTACTTTTTTCCTACCCTGACGCCCATTTTGCACCAAATTTATACAAAATATTTTAAAAACGAAGTAACACAATGCACAGAAAACTAAGTTATTTCTTGGCCTTCTTGCCTCATGTCATCTATCCTGGTGTGTCAGGATTGTAAACTCCTCAGAACAGGAACTGTGTTGTGTTTTTCTATAAAACACCATGCTCACTTATTGTGCTATATGAATTATTTTTGTGGCAGATTGGGATATGGTTTTGTCAAATTATGAATTCCATTTTTCAGAAGAGCATAAGAATGGCTATACTGGGTCAGACCAATGGTCCATCTAGCCCTGTATCCTGTCTTCCAACAGTGTCCAATGCCAGGTGCCCCAGAGGGAGAGAGTGAACAGAACAGGGCAATTATTGAGTGACTCATCCCTTGTCATCCAGTCCCAGTTTCTAACAATCAGAGATTTAGGGACACACACAGCATGGGGTTGCACCCTTGACCATCTTGACTAATAGCCATTTATGGGCCTATCCTCCATGAACTTATCTAATTCTTTTTGAACCCAGTTATACTTTCGGCCTTCACAACATCCCCTGGGAACAAGTTCCACAGGCTGACTGCGCACTGCGTGAAAAAGTACTGCCTTATGTTTGTTTTAAACCTGCTGTCTATTAATTTGGTTGGGTCACCCCTGGTTCTTGTGTTATGTGAAGGGATAAATAACACTTCTTTATTCATTTTCTCCACACCATTCATGATTTTATAGCCCTCTGTCATATCTCCCCTGAGTTGCCACTTTTTCTAAACCGAATAGTCCCATTTCTTTAATCTCCCTTGATATGCAAGGTGTTCCATGCCCTTAATAATTTTTATTGCCTTTCTCTGTGTCTCTTCCCATTCTGATAGCATAGTAACCACCATTTTGTGTTATATGCAGAACACACATCTAAAAACACATGGCTAACCTTGCTTAAGGCAAGGTGGTTGTGATCTATTCCAGACAGCTACCCTGCCCAGGAATGGTGTTTGACATTTTGCCAAAGGACTAAAATAAGTGAGAAGCCATCACATAGCAATCTAGGACCATCAGCGTGGATTGTCTTTTAACTACTGGCCCAATCACATGGAACAATGGATTTTCTCTGCAGGGGAACAAGCATGACTTGTGGATCTTCTGCATCCCAGCCTGGGCACATGGCCAAAATGGCAGAGACTGTATTTAAGAGGCAGTGCTTCTCTGAGAAAGGGGTGCCATTTTTTGCCAAATGCAAGAACTGGTTGGAGAGAGAGAAGGCAGGAGGGACCCTACAAACTCCTAAATGCTGACTCAGGGAAGAGATGAGATAAGATGAGGCAGTGCACATCTCAGGACATTTGTCATTTTGCAAAGGTCTGTAACTCACCAGTGCTTTTTAAGAGTAAAGTGACTGTGGTTAAGAAATTCCTTTGCTAAACCTGTGTTTGTTGCCTTCCCTCCATGTTGTCTCCAAAGAGGAGGAACTAGAAGCCAGAGTGCTCACAGTTAGAAGGAACTCTTCAGGAGAGTGAGTAAGCAAGTCGGAGGCTCAGGAAGTCTGAGGTACTGTTAATGGGGACTAGGACAGCTAGTCTACAGAGTCCAACATCCCAAGGAAGTCTCAGACAAGAGGGATGAGCCTGGGGGTGTGCCCCATAGACCCAGAACTGGAACTACTGATTAGACTAACTGACCCCAACTGGCTTAGAAGCATGTGGGACACAGCAGTTGGGTCCACTTGCAGCAGACTGATGTATGTACAGAGGGGTTTAGGCCAGGTTGTAACAATGTTCATACTGCAAACGCAATCAGATTCACTTCAACTAAATCAACTGTTTCCTAGAAGAATGTCTAGGACACTCATATTGAGGTTCACGTCCTTCTCTTTCTACACCCTCAATTCAAATGACCACTTTCTCCATCTCTCTGGTGAATTGGTCAAGAAATCGTGAGGAAAATATAAGCACTGTTCCCTCTGCTTTTGGGTTGTAGTAGTAACCCTTCTCAAGCAGCCAAGTGGCATACCTGGGGCCATTTACTGTGCTGCTCTTTAGAGCCTATGTCGTAGCCATTTTGTCACACCCGAGCAGAAAGAAAGCAGAGTGTCCCCGAGTATCTCTGAAGTGTAGTGTGTGGTGCTGATTTTTTTCCAGTAATCTCTAAATAGGGGTTTTCTGTCCCTCCTACCAGCCCAGCACCCAAGCAAGCAATAAGTGTGCTCTGAAATTGAACTCTGACATCTCTCTTTAGCTTGGTAAAGTGCTTAAAAAATTGGTGTCTCTTTAGCTCAGCTCACTTCCCTTCTGCTGAGAGAGAACTTTTTACGCAAGAAAGAGGGCTGTCATATAGGTGATTTCTGATGTAAAAAATAGTTTTTTCTGCTGCATTCTGAAGACCCAGTACTATCCCCCACAAACGTTCATATACAGTGTATGCTGCATATCAGTGTGCGTGTGTAGACATGTGGCATTACACATGTATATATAAAAACACATTTATAAATACACTGCCTCTATAGTGGATATATAGACACACATTCACATAGATACACTCACACTTATTAGAGAGAGAGTGAGAGGATGTTAGTTCTCTGCACTAATATTTAAGTGTAATTTTTTTCAGTCATGTTCTTTTCTGTCATTTTTGCTAAGATTTTTTTCTCCTACTCTCTACTCTGCTACCCTCTCACTAAAAGATTTTTTAATTTTTAAACCATCTTTCTTCAGTTCTGTGGGAGACTGAAACCAGAAAAACACCAAGTTAGATGTATAACTGACCACACATGTTTCCAAGGCACTATCACAGCAATCGTATGACTTGTGTTAACATATTTTAACATTAAAAACTAAATATTTGCTACAGTTTAAGTATTTTACTACATATGTAAATGTGTTATTAGTATGCCAGAAACACAGATTTCTGCAATTACATCTAATCTGGTGTCAATGGAACAATCTGGTCTAATCTGGAACAATGGAAAATGGAACAATCTGTCTAATGGAACAATCTGTCTAATCTGGTACAATGGAAATGCAGCTCCTGTCAGTTACCAATAATCCTTGTAAGGCTGGTTGTTTGAGTAGTTAAATGTCTTCTGACTAATGGGCACTTCACAGTGCTGCTGACAGAATTGATTTTGAGGGTATTACTGCTTTATTTGGTGGTGGAGGAAGGGGTGTGTCAGGGTTCCCTCCCCACTCTGAACTCTAGGGTACAGATATGGGGACCCGCATGAAAGACCCCCTAAGTTTATTTCTATCAGCTTAGGTTAAAACTTCCCCAAGGCACAAATTCTTTGCCCTTGGAGGGTACGCTGCCACCACCAAGTGGTTTAACAAGGAATCAGGGAAAGGAAAGTTCCTATTCCCCCAAAATATCCGCCAAACCCTTACACCCCTTTCCTGGGGAGGCTTGGGAATAATATCCTAACCAAATGGTTACAAAGTGATCACAGACCCAAACCCCTGGGTCTTAGGACAATAGAGAAATCAGTCAAGTTCTTAAAAGAAGAATTTTATTTTAAAAAAAGGGGGAAATCACCTCTGTAAAATCAGGATGGAAAATAACTTTACAGGGTAACAAAAGATTAAAAAATACAGCAGAATGTCCTCTAGGCTTAGTTTCAAAGTTACAAAAAACAGGAATAAACCTCCCTCCAGCAATGGAAAAATTCACAAGCAAAACAAAAAATAATCTAACACGCCTTGCCTGGCTTTTACTTACAATTTTTGTAATATGAGAGACTTTTAGGATGGTTTATAGGAGAAGGAGTTTTCTGACCTGATGCTTCTCTGCTTCCCAAGAAAACACACAAAACAAAGCCTTCCCCCCTCCCCACATTTGAAAGTATCTTCTTTCCCCGTTGGTCCTTTTGGTCAGGTACCAACCAGGTTATTTGAGCTTCTTAACCCCTTACAGGTAAGGAGGAATTCTAGGCTACCCTTAGTTGTATGGTTATGACAGGGTGAATTACATAATCACACACTGAGCAGTGTTGTTTTTAGAAAATAAAAAATCACCCTTGTTGTTTCTGGATTAGTGCCCGAGTGCAAGGGGTGAAGGGAAGGCAGGAGAGGAGCCTGCCTGGCATGTTTGTGGTCGTGGTGTGAGATTCTGACGAACTCCATTTCTAGCGCTGAAACTTTGAGATGGGTCCCAGCGCATCTCATGTTAGGTGGATGGGCTGACTAGTGGGTAAAAGGTGACTGCATAAAATAAAGCTGGGTGCCCACCAGCAGACTTTGACAAGACTTTCTAAATCGTGGATCCAGACTGAGCCTTAGCATGGCCTAGCCTGGCATTTTCAAAGGTGCCTAAGGAATTAAGTTGCCCAAATCCCACTGATGTTTAAGTGGAAACTGGACACCTAATTCCCTTAGGTCCCTCTGAAAACTCCAGCTGCATGGAAGAGGCAGAGCTCATCCTTTCCTCTCACAATAGTGCAGTTTCTTGCCAGGTTTAGAATGATGATGTATCAGATCGTTGAGAATCAAGAACTGAAATAGTCTCATGACTTGGTCCAGATTAGCACAGTTCCATTGAGGATGAACTTTGAGGCTTCCCTCACCTTAACTTGTGCTACTGTCCTGTTCTTCAGTCTCTAGATATGTCACAAAGCACTGGCTAACCTGTAGCTAAATATATGCTTCTGGGCTTTTACCTCGTTAAACTTTCTGAGCCAAATTCTCTCGTGCACGGTGTTCTGTTTATGCTTCTCAGGCTGTGTGAAGGAGCTATGAAGCTGTTCATGCTTCTCTCCACTCTTCTCTCAGGTTGGGTTCGAAGGAGTGAGCAGTGGATCCACTCTTGCACTGTGCTTGTCAGAGCAGCTGAGCTGGGTTGGCAAGGAATGTTGTTATTGTTTGTATGACCGTGGTGCTTAGGAGGCCTAGTGACCCCATTGTGGTAGGTGCTGGACAAACCTAGAGCAAAGAAGGATGGTCCCTGCCCCAAACAGCTTACAAGCTAAGTCAAAACAAGAGACAACAGAGGGATACAGTTGGACAGGAGAGTATGGGAATACAAGGAAACAATGAGACAAAATTGGTCAACCCGATAGGCTGTGGTCTCAGCACACCAGCAGCCAAACATTGTCAAGTGTTTCGCAGGCATCAGGGCAAAGGAGTGTTTTTAGGCATTTTGAGGAAGGATAATGAGGTGGACTTGAGGATTGTTATGGGGAGCAGCTCCCAAGTGTGAGGGGCAGCATGGGAGAAAGCAAGAAGGTGCTTGTTTAATAATTTAACAAGTGGGCAGTGGAGGCTGGTTTCATGGGCTGATCAGAGGTGGGAGATGATCAATAGGTTGGGGGTTGACCATGAAGGGTTTGAAGGTGAAGACAAGTAGCTTATGTTTGATGAGATAGACAGGAGGGAACCAGTGGAGGAATTAAAAGAGAGTGTGACATAGTCAAAGCGTTGAGCGAGGGAAATGTTTTGCAGCAGCATTCTGAATGTGTATTAGTAGGACAAACTTGCATTTATCAAGGGCAGAGAGGCAGATGTTGCAGTAACCCAGATGTAAGATGATGAGAACCTAGATTAGAGTTATTGAGCAGTTCAGCTCTATTCATCTCTTGGGCCAGATCCTGTGCTCCACTTCAGACTAAATCAAGAATTGCTTCTCCCCTTGTGGGTTCCAGGACTCACTGCTCCAAGAAGCAGACATTACTGGTGTCTAGACATTTTATCTCTCCATCCTGTCCTGGGGTGCCATGTTCCCAGTAGATATGGGAATAGTTGAAATCCCCCATTATTATTGTTGTTTCTGATTTTGTAGCCTCTCTAACCTCTCTGAGCATTTTTCAGTCACCATCACCATGCTGGTCAGGTGGTTGGTAATATATCCCTACTCCTATACTCTTATTATTCAAGCATGGAATTATTATCCATAGAGATTCTATGGTACTGTTTGATTCATTTAAGACTTTCACTGTATTTGACTCTGTGCTTTCTTTCACATACAGTGCCACTCCCCCACCAGAGTGACCTACTCCGTTATTCCTACATATTCTGTACCTTAGTTATTACTGTGCCCCATTGATTGTCATTGTTTCACCAAGTTTCTATGATGCCTATTCTATCAAAATCCTCATTTAATACCAGGCACTGAAGTTCACCCATCTTACTATTTAGACTTTTAGCGTCTGTATACAAGCACTTCTCAATGTTCCCTCTAATTTTTGACAGGCCGTGTGTGCAAAAAATTTCTTCTGTGCAAATTGTTATGCTTCTGTGCAAATTTTTGTGTGCACGGTGTTTCACCATGTGTGCGGGGTTTAGGGTCTGTGTGCGCACGCACACGCGCACAGCTTAGAGGGAACAGTGGCACTTATACAATTGGTCAATATTTAGTTGTCTGCCTTCATGTGATGTAATTGAATTGGTACTCTTGTTTGACTGTTTCTCTTCAGTTCCTACCTATATTTTATCAACTTCTACCCTCTGCTCTGTATTAGGATACATAATTTCCCCTTTAATAAATCCTCCCCGAAGGGATGTGTCTGTCTGAACCATGTGCTCCTCCAGCCCTTAGTCTGAAAACTCCCTTACCACCTTTTTAGTTTTACATGCCAGCAGCCTGTTCTGTTTTGGTTTATGTGGAGCCCATCCTCCCTGTATAGGCTCCTCCTTTCCCAAAAGGTCCCTGGTTTCTCATAAACCAAAATCCATCCTCCAAACATCATCATCTCATCTGCCTGGAGCTCCTGCAGTTCTGCCTGTCTGCCAGGCATCAGGGTGGGGGGTTATTGACCTAAGTTTAGAGAATCTTTGTTAGGTGTATTTGGTTCTCGGGCTCCCTCTCCAAACTCTCTCGTAAAACTCCTCTGATCACTTGGGAGCTTGCTTTTTAACCCCCTGTTCTCTCTGACTTACCCCTCCCACTTGTCTAGGGACCCTAAAGGGCTTAGGAGTCCAAGGATGGCAGGCTAGAGCCTTGTTAGGAAGCTCTCAATCTTGCTTAGCAGGTTGCTAGGCTCAGCCCCCAGCCCCCAAACAGACCACACTGTGAACTTCAGTCAAGCAGGCCACAGTTAGCAGTGAGCACACAACAACAAACAAACAGGCGACAGGCTCACTCCACAGGTCACATAGTCACTCCTCCTTCAGTGGAGAACTCCGGCTTACTGTTCCTGTTAGCTGTTTCCAGGGGTCTCCCTTGGGAGCAGTAGAGCCCCACCATCTGCTCTCCCCCAGAGATGCCCAACAAAGCAAATGTTGGGAACTTCCTCTTTTATGCCCTTCTTCCACCCTGACGTGATTGACTGGGCTGGAAGGGAGGGCAACTTTGCCCCCAGCAGCTTTTTAAGCCCTTCACCACCAATGTGGGGTTTATGCACCCCGTCACAAGTCAAACAGTGTTCTCTGTTTGAATAGACTCTGACAGAGAATCTTTCAATCCTACGGCGAATCATAGATCATAATCCATTTGAGACTGTAAGGGGCAAGCCTCTTCTCCATATACATTTTAAAAGGCTGTTAAATGACTCAGAAACAGGCACTCTTGAAGCGGAGGGATACATTTTATTTGTTCTTCATTGGCTATGCATTTCCAGTGACACAATGGCCATGATTTAGCTCTGGGAATATACCACTTGAATTGCATTCAGTAAATGCCAGTTTAAAGAAGAATCATGCACATCATTATTTGTATCCATATTATTTTCTGTTCTTCAGTAGATATTTTTTCAGACTTCAAATCTGATATTTTCTGCAAGTGTTGCATAATAAATTAATTGTGTAATTAGTAATAGAAGTGTCACTCCTGGGAGTAAACTTCTTTCTTTGAACAAGTAAAACCAGACAAGACTTTCGTGTTTAATGTGTTGGGTTTAAGACTTTTACCTCCTCTTAAAAATATGTAGCCTAATAGATCAGATAATACTTTAAACTATTGTCGGTACATGAGATCTTACAAAGTACTAGTGAGCAAACTACAGACACTTTTTAACTTTAATCAGCAATGAGAGCAGGTAGGATTTAGAAGTCATTTCTCCACTGTAGATCTCCCTCAGACAGGAAAAAGGTTCTGAAGAAGACTCGAAAGAAAGAAATGCCATTTTGTACATAAACTTTTGTAGGCTACCAAAAGGCCTTTGACTCCATGGAAATAGAAATCTTGGAAGTGGAAAATGAGAGTGATAGATACAAAACCCTGAAGCATGGCCACACAAACAGTATAGCAACATTTACGCTTAACAGAGAGTGTAGAGCTAGGAAAATGAACATATTGTCTCCACAACTCTTCTCCTGCCTGGAGATTAGCTTTGGAAAGTAGAAACTGTGAACGGGCATCCAGAAAAAGCCATCAAGACCGAGAGCTAGTTGTAGGGGCGTTGGCAGTCATTAGCTTTCAGACTTCGTAGAGCAACAATGGTGAAGTGAGCTTTTTTTCTTAAGCAAGAATAGGGTAGAAGCTGAGAGAGTGGGAAGAGGTTGAGCAATAGAGAACTGAAGAAACTGGCTGTCCCATAGGTGTTTCTTGCTCTTCCTTTGGGGAAAAAGGGAAGAGTGGGGAGAGAAAGACGGCCACTATTCAAATTAATGGACAAGTTACTGAGCCACCTCAGACTTGCAGATAACATTGTCATCTTTGCTGAAACTTTTAAGAGCCTTGAGGAAGTCATCAGGGAACTGGATGAATAAGGTGAGCAGATTGAAGAAAAAGATGCAGAAGACCAGCATTCCTTTTAATTCAAGCATGGAGAAAAGGCCACAGTAAGGAATGGGCTATGTTCTGTGGTCTTAACTGAGGTATGTTGTGCCAACCAGAGAAGAGAAAAATCATGGCTAGCTGCAGAATCTTTGGAAGGCTGGACAGCATTATGAAAAGCAAGCTGTTTCTCTACTTAATAATTAGTTTGACTTCTGTGTGCTGCTAGCCATGACATTCAACACGTCTCTCTCAGCTGGGAGCTGGAGCAAGTACTCAAAAGGAACCCTGTGTAGATGTTTGCTGGATGTCACATACAGGCACAGAATAAACAATATAGTCTAAGTGTCGAAGACACAGGGCATTTTCTATCTATTCTGAGTACTCACATGCCCCCCCTTACTGTAGTATCTGAGCACCTCACAGTCTTTAATGTACTTATTCTGACAACATCGCTGTGAAGCAGGGTAACAATAGTATCCCCAGTTTACAGATGGGAACTGAGGCACAGAGAGACTAAGAGTATGTCTGCAGAGCAATCAGGGAATGAGATTGCAGCACGTCTAGGCATACCTGAGCTTGCTTTAATCTAGCTACATTCAGTCCATTGTTACTAACTTCTTCATAGTATTCATCGCAAGAGGAAGGATGGTCCAGTGGGTAGGGTTCCTGTTTCACCACAGACTCCCTGTGAGCAAGTCACTGCGGGTATATCTTCACTGCAGTTGCGGTGTGATTGCAGCATATGTAGACATACCCAAGCTAGCTTTAATCAAGCTAATTCAGCTACAAACAGCAGTGAACCTGCGGCAGCAGTCTCCAGTGCAGGCCCAGGACCCTCAGTGCTCAAGCAGGCAGCCATCCTGCACTCAAGTCAATGGCCCAAATCACAACTTTCATTGCATATGAAATTTCAGCTTTTCATTCCAAATTGGAATAGAAAAAATTGTCAAAATGTTGGAAATTCAGGTTTCTAACTGGCTTTAGTTACTTGCTCTACACTGCAATAAGACCATTTCTTAAAGAAATGGTATCACAGACCAGTAAAAGGAGTTTTGCTCCGACTCTTCAATAGGGTGTTATGTTGTGACAAACAAGAGAAGTGGTGTTAGTTCATCTTCTGCCCCTTATTTAGACAGTATGTGGGTGGTCAAAAAGGAAATCAGGTCATTTTGGTGCAAGGCTCAGGACAGGGTCCAACGCTACAGAAGGTTGTACTGCAAAGGTACTGGGTATATTTTTGCACAAAAGTGAGTTGCTGGGGACCTCTGACCTGTGACATATAATTGGAAAAGAAAGAGGCCATATTAATCCTATTAGAAGACAAACGGGAGTCATTGGGACTATGGAGTTACTTCCAAGTATTTTCTCTCTCAATAAATAAATATGACAAATTTACAGTCATGAAATCAATGCAAATTATTTTTATGCAGCATCAGTCACACAGAGAGACACTTCTTAGTCTATGCATTGTAACTACAGTTTAAGTAAGTAGGTTCAAATAATTAGGTTAAAAATATATAACAACATGCAGGTTGCATCTGTAGATGTGGCAGGGCAAGAGAAAGCAGATGCAAAGGTCAAGTTTCAGCAGGACTGGCTAAGTCCAAGGAAAACGGGGATGAGGGTTTTGGATTTTGTTTAGAGTGAGATGACAGTGTTGGGCGACATAGACAGGAGCAAAGAGATGAGTCCTGAGATGGTGTATGAACAGAATCCAGGAATCAGGTATACAGTATGATTACACACTACATGACAGAGACATGGAGGCAGTCCATTTGTAATGGTAATGTGTCCACTGTGGACAGACAGAAAGGGGAGACAGGAGTCTAGTATTTGATAAACACAGGCAAGACACTGGAAAACAGAAAGATTTAAGGACATGGAGATGAGAAATTATGGGAAATCTCTGGGGCTCCTGGATGCTGGGATGGGGAAGATTCCATCCCAAACTCTGCTGTGGCCAGTGGGGATTTCTGAGGATGAGGCTGATGTGACCCCATTGCCGTGGCAAGGAAGGAAACTAGCTGCTGCTGTCTGGAGAGTGGAGGTGTAGGGAGCCCATGAAGGGGAGAGTTAGAGAAGTCAGAGATGAAGAGTGGAGCCCTGAACAGCAGAGGAGCAGACATTTGAGCAGAGCAGCACCTGAGAGAACCCCAGAGGAAGGAAATGCTCAGAGATGATGTTAAAGCAGATTTACAGACCATGAAGATATGGGAGGCAAAAGAGGGTCTGGCATCGAGTCAGATATCTATAGTTTTGAGAATAGAGGGGAAAGTAAGGTGCAGGGCCAGGAGAGGGGTGTGGCAGGGGAAGGGGAGCTTTGGAGTGAGGATGCTAGGGGTATGATACAAATGAGAAATGATAACAATAATCTCCATTGTCAGCATGTCGTGTTAAGCAGTTCCACTCAGATAGTCACTCTCAAGTCCAGACTGCACTGACAGAAGTGTGGCGGGAGACTCTTCTTCCTTCTGATCAGTCCCTGTGCTCACTGATCATCTGTAGCAACAGTGGGGCCCATTAGTGTGGGTTATTGGAGCTATTTGCACTCTGGCACATTTTACTGATACTGAATAATTCCCTTTTCTGCTTCCTGGAACCAGTCTGCCACCAGCACCAATCCTGTTGTCTCGCCGGTCAGTATTACGTGATGCCAGTACTCATTAGACATATGAAGCCATTCAGCAAGAGGCAGAGGGAGTACCGGCTGGAAGACTTTGCATTGCCGCTGTGCAGCATCATGAAGTATCAGTGAACAGGGAGTGTAAAAGAGCCAGGGCCATGGTATATGGAAACTTTCATAAAGTTTGAATCCATTGAAGTGCCTTGCTGCCGTGATTGGTTTGTACATGTTTGATCTCCTAATATAGGAACTTTTCTGTCTCTCTGTTGTCTTATTATTTATTTCTCATATCCTGTTGTGTTGCTTGGTGAGGAAGAGTGAATGCAGTATTTATCAGAATGGAGCAAATGAGCAACAGATGGTGCCATTAAAGCTTAATGTATATATGGAAGAAGTCAAAGGTCACCACTCATTACCATTGGAAAGAAATAGGGAATTGAACAGGCCATTTCACATTTGATGGCTGTGCCGATGTTTTTAGATAATCATACGGGACACTGCAGAATTAGATGAATAGATTGATACAAATGCTGGTACGTGTTCATTCTGAGCATTATTCCTCCATGTTTGCACCATCACTCTGCAGCATTGCATATCAAGGTGTGCACGTGTCAGTTTGTAGGTGAGGGCAGCCCTGTGGTGATTTGTAACTAGGTGGCTGCATTTGCACATGCCTTGGGGAGGGTGTACTTGTGTGCCATTCCTGTTCCAGGGTTCCCTAGGTATGCGTCAAAGGATGTACACCCATGTGCCATGTACCCAGCTGTAGATCTCACAAAGAGAGTACACGTGTGTGAAGACACTGAGCCAGATTGTACCTTTACGTCTCAGCCCCTTGTAGGGAATGTGGCGTTGCACTGCCCCCTGGGGAGCTCTGGGAGGCCTTGTGCCTCTATCTCATCCATCCAGCATGGCAGCTGAATGTCAGGGAGGCACAGTGCCTCCAGAGCTCCCTGATGCACAGCTGCTACACCAGCCCTTAGGAGTTTACAGTAGGCTCGCCCCTTCTCAGCAGACCAGCTCTGCTGGTGGATAACAAAGGAAAGACTGGGTGTTCAAGACAGTGCAGGGTCTGTAAGTGTGTCTGGCCACTGCATAGAAGACAAAGGCGGGGAAAGTTTATGCCAGTGGCCTTTCAAGGACCAGGGTCAATGTGCCTCACGGGTGTTCTGTGTGGGGGAGGGTGGGAAAAGGATGTTCAGTTCTGGCAAGGGGAGTGTCTTTACTGCAGAAACTCAAGGTAATTCCCCTAGCAGATCAGTACTACTCTTAGTTCTGGTTGTGGGAGTGGAGGAGGATTTACTCCTTTGGGCCTTTATTCTATGTGTGTCTGTGTGTGTGATGGAGTGTGGTGTGCAGGGCTGGATAGGGACAAGGGCAATCTCTGCTGTGTGCCATACTCTTTAGGTATATGTGTGTGATGGACGGTGGGTATCTATGTATATGGGGGCGCCAGAAAGTATGTGTCTGAAAATTAGTGTATTTTAAGGTCAGGAGAACATTGATCTCCACACGCCGTTATTGCAGGAGCTGTAAATTTGGTAAGTTAGAGTATTAAAGATTCTGCATGGATGTGCATTGATTATGGGGCAGGTCTAGTTAGATGGGGTTTGTTAATGATGAAACAAATATTGGTAAAAACTAAATCAAGGGAAATCTGCCAAATTCTAATAATGAAATCAGAACACTGCATTATTTAAGGGCCACAGATCGAGCTTTCAGCCGCCCCCCACAACTGCAGTCATTTGATGGTCAGTAGATCTCTGTGCTTAGGATGGGAATACCAGCTCTTCACCCTCTCCAAGAAAGCTAACGTGAAGGAGGCATATTGCTCCAGCTGTGATAGCGTTTTAGTAGTATGGACATCTGGCTACTGGGAACTCCTCTGCCCTAAGACCCCCAACTCATTTCACATAAGCCACCAAACTGTCTTCAGATGAAAAATGACTTTTGATCACTATTAACACAGACTGGATTTGAACATGGGACCCGGAGGTGAAAGGCTCTTTGTTCTTTCGCTGTCCCCTGATTCATTCATTCTTCTTCCCCCAGCTTCTGTTATCTTTCTAAATGGTGAGCAGAAAAGATAGACGTATGCTAAATACTTTCACAGACTTCAGGCTGAAACAGCTGTCAGAGCTGCAGTCCCACTTAGCTGGTCTTCATAAAATGCACATCGCATTTTTGAGAAACAGGGTAAAGGGTAAAGGCAAACTGCATCCATTCAGCAGAGGACAGTGTGGGACAGCTGACATAGTGACAGTGGGCTCCGGAACAACCCATGTCACTCTTCACCAGGAGGCCCTGAAATGCCCATTTAAATTTAAATGTTATTTTCAAATCAAATTGCCACTTCAGAATGATAATTGCTTCTTACTGTATAACTCTGTGAACGGCACTGAGCAAAGTGGCTGCTGTTTTCTTTACAGTTATTGTTCTTATTTATTACTGTGTAGCACCATGTGTGTCCAAAGTGCGGTCCAATAGGTGGTCTCTGGAACTGCCTGCTGCACAAATAAGCCTTTTGTTCAGGGACTTGTTTTTTTAAAAAAATCTTACACTCTAAAATGTGGTAAGAGTGGAACAAGGAGATTCCAGTTCCACATAGTGATTGTTTCTTTGCATAGTGTTTTCTGGCAATCACATATTACCGTGGTAGACACTACATGGCCAAACATTCTGCTGTGCAAAATGACTCAGATTTATGTAAGCAGGGTCTGAATGGGCTTTCCCCTCAACAGCTGGTGATGAAGTGGGGGAAAAGACTTCAGGAGACGACAGTATTTGCATCCACGCAGTTAGTCTGCCTACGTGTTCAGCAGACAGAACTGCTTTGCCAAAGTGATCAGTTTTGGCTGGTTTTGGGTTGAATGCAGGGGTAATGAAATGTCATTATCCTAATTGTATGAATAAAGGGCAGCAGAACTGTATTTAGGATGCCCTGATTGAAGGGGTCACCCTAAACTGAACCTAACTTGCAAAGCAGGGGGTAGGGATTCCAAATTCCAGTGAAAGTGAGAGGAGGTGTGGATGGGTGTTCCTATGTGGTGGTGTGGACACTGCTTAAAGGGGGAGGGAGGTGAACCCACATTAACACCCGTCTAAGCTCTGGGACTTTGCTGACTAAGGACAAACAGCTGTGAGTGGAGTGCAGCAGAGGGAAGAGGAGTGGCAAGTTTAAGGGACACTCACTTGTCAAACCTTCACACCGCAAGGTGGGAAACAGAGGCAAAGAACACTGCCCAGTGTACTGTGGGGAGAGTGTTTGCTTAAGGTTACATGCTTTTGAATCATAGTTGTGATGCTTTCCCAAATTAATTCTGGGTCCCCTTTGTATACAGACTCATTACTTGCAACTGGGGAAGTATTGCCTCTTAGAGGCACCCAGGATGGTGTTTAATTTTCCTGGAGCCAGTTTCGTGCTGTGTTGTTAAGAGGAACTCCTAGATATTGAACCCGATCCTTGTTGCTGCCAACACCATGTGCAAGAAGGGTTACATCTGTAAGAAGCTCTTCAGCTAAAACTCTGCAGCTCTTCAATCCTAACCATATACTTGCTCCCCTTCATTTTCCGGCCTCGTCCCAGGCATGGGACACAAGGTGTCAGAAAGAAATGAGCAGCCCAGCATTTCTAGCACAGCTTGTAAATGTAGTCAACGTGTTTACAAATTCGGTTTATCTTGGAATGCCATCAGATGGGAGGAGAATGTTGTTCTACATACTTAACTGTCTACCCCTTCTTGCAATGGGTTTGATTCTTTTTGGTACCCTGAGGGTTGGCATGTCTCAGGATGTCCTGGTAATGGAGTAAAGAGGTCAGAAGAACAGCAGTGAGAGACTCTATCTAATTCGCACCTTGGCACCAGCATGCTGGGGCTGACATGTCCAATTTACTGTGGCGCTGTTTGACAGGTGTCGAGACTCAACAGTCACACAGACATACACACGACTGCAGAATCAGAGAAAGATGATTGAACATCCTGCAAATGAGACACCCGGGGGGAAAAAGCCACACACACAAAACAATTCAATAGAAAATGTAGGCTAATTAACGCCCGCTGTTGCCTGATATGTGCCATAGCCCCTCAAGGACTCCTTGCCATTTGGGAGTTGAAAACATGTCAGGAGGCTCCTCTGTTCCTTTTGCATGAGGAATTTTATGACATTTTAGTGCAAAAAAGTTCTGAGAACTTTCTGAGTTTTCCCCACAAGTTGTAAAATTCATTGAGTATCAGTTTTATCGGGCTCCATTCTTCACTTCCCGAGGTTTCATTTATACCCAATCCCATCTTCTTCAGTTTGGCATATACCATCACTATGAAGCTCCTTCTAGACCATCCCTGAGAGGTATGTCTACCCTATTCTTAAAAACCTACAATGACAGATTCCACAGCCTTCCTGGGTAATATGTTCCAGTTCTTAACTACCCTGACGGTTAGGAAGTTTTTCCTAATGTCTGCTCTAAACCGCCCTTGCTTCAATTTAAGCCCATTGCTTCTTGTCCTGTCCTCAGTGGTTAAGAAGAACAATTTATCACCCTCCTCTTCATTACAACCTTTTATGTGCTTGAAGACTGTTATGTCCCCCCACCCCACCCCAACTGTCTTCTCTTCTCCAGACAAAACAAACCCACTTTTTTTCAATCTTTCCTCATAGATCATGTTTTCTAGACCTTTCATCTTTTGTGTTCCTCTCCTCAGGACTTCTCCAATTTGCCCACATCTTTCCCGAAGTCTGGTACCCAGAACTGGACACAATAAGTAGAGGCCTTAACAGTGCTGAACAGAGCAGAAGAATTACTTCTCGTGTCTTGCTTACAACACACCTGCTAATACATCCCAGAAGAATGTTTGTCTTTTTTGCAACAGTATTGCAATGTTGACTCATATTTAGTTTGTGATCCACTATAATCCCCAGATCCTTTTTGGCAATCCTCCTTCCGAAGCAGTCATTTCCCATTTGGTATTTGTGCTGTTGATTATTCTTTCCTGAGTGTAGTATTTTGCATTTGTCCTTACTGAATTTCATCCTGTATATTTCAGACCATTTCACCAGTTCATCAAGTCATTTTGAATTCTAATTCTGTCCTCCAAAGAACTTGCAACCCCTTCCAGCTTGGTATCATCCACAAACTTTATAAGTTTACTCTCTATGCCATTATCTAAATCATTTATGAAGATAATTGAACAGAACCAGACCCAGGACAGATCCTGCAGGATTCCACTCAATATGCCCTTCCAGCTTGACTGAACCATTGATAACCACTCTGAATGCAGAAAAAGAGAGGTGATTTCTTATGTCCACAGTGTCCTCGGAAGTATAAACTCTGGGGCAGATGCTATCCTTTAATATGTGTGTGTACAGCATCTAGCAAAATGGGGCGCTGGTCCTGACTGGGGCCTCTGGGGATTAGTGGAATACAGTCTCAGGTAATAAATAACAATACCTATGAGGCTTGGCTATTTATAGAGTGAATAGTTAGGACGTGGCAAGCACATCCACAGTTTAGTATTCTGCTGGTCATTATCTAATGAGGTCTACACTAGCACCACACGGGAAGATTCCCTAGGCCTTTGATTCACCTGGAACACTGTTCACCTATGAGAAATGCAGATCAATTTTTGGGGTCAGTTCTGTGACCCTCCTGCCATGGCTTCTGCTGCAGCACAGACAGGCTGCTGCACAGCAAATCTTTCCACTTTGTTTCGGGTCTATGTATTTTGGGGGGATTAACAGTGAGAGGCTCGTCTGAAGTGGGAGAATCCTGTCATTTGGGGAAACAGCTCTGTACAATACTGTAAATCAACAGGACACAGACTGATCCTGCTGAGAGAGTCAGTGGAGCCAAAACTGAATGAAAAAAGCTTTTTTGTTATTATTATTCATGTCAGAAGTCCATTGGGAAAATCTTTATCTGCATTAAAACATACATATGAAGGGGAAAGAAGAAAAGGCCAACGAGTGTGTACTACAAAGCGACTCTTTGAGCTAAGCTCTGTTCCTCTATAAAGTTCTTTGGCAGTCTCTTCACAGAGACAGAATTTGGGTTCAAGGTTGAATTGAAGCTGGCTCCTGATGGAACGTGTATCCCCTGAACACACCTCGAGGAGATTATCCCATCATTAAATATTTGTAGGATAACAGGAGAAGCCTAATTTAGTTTTTGTTTCTTTCTCTCTCTGGTTTAATCACAGATGAAAGAGACTAATAGCACTACAGAGCTTTCTGGTGATCAAAGGCCAATCAATCCTCTTTGTGGAGTAATTAACTATTTGCTAAACTTGCAGAATTGATTTCCATTTAGGGGTAAGAGAGAGGGTTTTAAATGGAGACCGATTTACCAGGCGTGAGGAGGGAATCTCAGCACAGATGCCAGGAGATACTCAGGGTGATGAATTGCAGCCTGCTAATTGGAGGCTGAAAAATGCAGCTGGAATCTGGCCCCATTCACTCCTACGTTGGGGAGAGAACAGGCAAAGGGAAATCAGACTGAGACTTGCAACAGGGAAGGGATGTTACAGGCAGCATCTGAGTCACAGGTTGAGATAGGGTACAGCCAGCTCAGAGGTGGTGGAAAATCTTGCTGCACCCAAATACAGATAATTTAATCCAAGAAAATATTCTGCAATTGGATTCTGCCTGTCCACTTGGGACTTTCAGCCCGTGACTTAGCTGGAACCAGTTTGCATCTGCACTGATTTACCCAGTACAAGACCAAACTTCCAACTTTGTGTACGTGAAGCTCTAATTTAAAAGGAAAGTCCTGGGAGCACAAGAGAAATATGAACCTTTGAAATCCTGGGGAGTTGTTAAGGCCTTTTTGGCACTTCCACTCTGATGAAAAGTATTTGTTTATAAAAAAAAAAAAAGTGTATGGCCCAGGAAAGGAAGTTGAACCTTAGGACATGTTTGAAAAGGTTGAAACACAGGGACTAAGTGACTGTTTGCTAGTGGGATACAGAGCCCTTCATATGTAGGTCCCTGATTTAATAAGGCCCCAGCTCAGTAATAAGCAAAAGCAATTTTCATGTAATGTCGGTTCAGTATGTGTGTGAAATGAGTTGCTGGGTTTTACTTCAGTTCTTAGAGAAGAGATGCCCACATTACAAAAATATCACCGTTGTCAGTAACTGCCCCCCTTTTTAGCCATCTCATCACAGTGACCAGTGACTAAATAGACCCACTTAGATTGAATTTCCCGTTCAGTCCTAGGGATGGTCCCTGCAGAACAGGGTTGAAGCATCTTGCTGGGACATAGAGTATAAGCTTGCATGTCTTGGGTCTGTACTGTGCTTCTTTTTCGCTCTGTCATGTATTTTAAGCACTCTATTGGGTTGGGCCACACTGCCCCTGAATGAAGCTCTGGGAGAACAGTGACTCTCCGCACTCCTTGGTGTATAGTGTCAGCATGGTACCTCTTAGTTAAAGATAGAAAAATGGGTTTTGAAAGACTCCCTACAATTCCTCCAAACATCCTGTGTGGGGGAAATAGAGGAAATCTTGGGGAGATCAATTATGGGTTGCTATTTGACATGAGTAAGTGTTGGAAATGCCTCTGGAGCATGTCCTTTGCTAAAGATCATGCTTTTTTTTTTCTGCACATGTTCCAGAATTCCAGACTCTTTGTGTCTCCTCCTGTAGTGGCTTCCAGCATTCATATTTGGACCTACACCCCTTCGAGACAGAGAAATGTGTGTACATATATACATATATATATATACATATACACACACCTTTTCAACAAACAGCTTGCTGTGATCTGATTGGTATATAGATCAGACAGTTCTTGGTCACATTATTCCTCAGACATGGACTGGCTGAGGGCCTCTTATTAGGGAATTGTGTGCTGATCTCATAGAGGGTGGTATGTTGTACCATATTACTAAAGTACTTTGAAATGATTTTTCCGTTCAGGTAGTCCGCACTGGTTGTTTTGATTTGCTCTAAGAGCTTATAGGCCAAAAGGTGTGTTATGTTATACAATGTTTGAACAGGGTAGATTTACGGTTTCGTTGTCTGTGTAAATAACAGGCAAGCAAAGAAGCTGAAGGCCATACTGCTGTTAGGACAGGCTAACAGTCTGAAAGATGGTTTGTGTTTTGTTTCAGCTAGCCAGAAGGCTAAAAAGTTTGTGTTTGTCTGAAAGCCTAACAGTTGTGTGGATAGTCTTAAGAGTGTGTTAGCCTCACTAAAAGGTGGACTGTATTATGATGTTACTTCAGGAAGCTGCAGATAGGTTGTGTGCGTTATGTCTAACCAACCTGGGCTGTGTATTAGTTTGTCTTTAGCAGGATCCTTTGTGGAGTGGAAAAGGTTAACTTTTGTTGTGGTGTAGCAATAGCTTTGTGATGATTGTATTTGTTTGTTTCTTGTAAATGGAATTCACCTATCACAGAGCTATCACTTGATTTTCATTGGCACACAAAGCTGAAGGGAAAGTTTCTTCTGATATCCCTGTAGGCCTCTTTAAACAGGGACATAACGACTCTTAGTTGAGAAAGAGCAAAAGAAATTCCATTGCTCTTTAAACGATTGAAGAGGGAGTTGTGTTTGGAGGAGAAGCTGAGGTACTGATTGTAACCTCTCCTCTCAGCTGACCAGCAGCTTTTAAATGCAGGGGCTGCTGTGAACTGACTTACTACAGGATAATTACGTTAGGGACCAATACGGTCTGTTGAAAATCAATTCTGTTGGACCAGTGTGTTTGTTCGGAAATCCACTCAGCCAATTCAGGAGTACATTAGGCTGCAGGCCCGTTGCGCTGACCTCTCCAGGATTGGGGTTGACACTTGAACGAAGGCATTTGTCCAGTTAAAGGACAATACTACCAGCAGACTCTTATCTCCCCTAAATTGGATTACTCAGATCTGCTTGTTCTCTTTAAAGATAGCTATGCCAGGTTTTTTCCTTCTCTTTCTGTCTGTCTGAGATGGTTACCTAGTGATTACTGTTTAACGTGCCGTTTTTAGCTATTCCTGGACAGTTAACACTTAATGCCACCACTAGCTCTTCCTTCCTTATGTGAAGCAACACTGTCTTATACTAAAGCCTAAATGGTCAAGAGCTGTTTATCCTTGCACCTTTCTTTGCAGAATAGCTTGTTATGGACTGCACAGCAGAGTTTCTGAAGCTGAGGTTTGGGTCTTAGCAAAGGGAAGCACCTTCCCTTACAGCAGGGGCGGGCAAACTTTTTGGCCTGAGGGCCACATCGGGTTTCCAAAATTGTATGGAGGGCCTGTTAGGGGAGGCTGTGTCTCCCCAAACAGCCAGGCGTGGCCCGGCCCCCGCCTTCTATCCGACCCCCCCTGTTTCTCACCCCCTGACGGCTCCCCTGGGACTCCTGCCCCATCCAACCCCCCTGCTCAAGAACCTTGGAAAGACTTTGTGCTGGAATTCATGTATTTTTAATTACACTAATGGCTTTTCTACACAGCAAGTTTCTGAGCATCAAGCCGCTATGTGCATCTACAATGCACAAACTTGCCACTTAGTAACACCCTGTGTGGACACCACTACAGCTCAAGGAAACTCCTGGAGCACAGCACTGTGTTTCAAGTAATACTTTCTTTGGGATTAAAGTAGAAGTGTTGGTGCTTGCTAGTAAATTACAAACGTGTTTTCCAAACTCTCTCAACCAGCCAGAATGAAAGAATATAAGAACCCAAGTACAGCCATACTGGGTCAGACCAATAGTCCATCTAGCCCAGTATCCTGTCTTCTGACAGTGGCTGGTGCCAGAGGCCTCAGAGGTAGTGACTAGAACAGCACAATTGATTAAGTGATCCTGTCCTCCAGTCCCAGTTCCTGTCAGTCAGAGGTTTAGGGACACCCAAAGCATGGGGTTGCGTCACTGACCATCTTGGCTAAAAGTCATTGATGGGCCTAGCCTCCAAAAAACTAAGATAATTATTTTTTGAACCCAGTTATACTTTTAGACTTCATAACATCCCCTGGCAATGAGTTCCACAGGTTGACTGTGTGTTGTGTGAAGAAGTACTTCCTTATGTTTGTTTTAAACCTGCTGTCTGTTAATTGTATTGCGTGACCCCTGGGTCTTTTGTTATATGAAGGGGATAAATAAAACTTCTCTATTCACTTTCTGCACACCATTTATGGCTTTATAGCCCTCTATCATATCTCCCCATAGTCATCTCGTTTCCAAGTTGAACAGCCCCAGTCTTTTTAGTGTCTCCTCATATGGAGGTTGTTCCATACCCCTAATAATTTATGTTGCCCTTCTCTGTACCTTTTCCAATCCTAATCAATATTTTTTGAGATGGGGCCACCAGAATTGTGCAAATTTTTCAAGACGTAGGCATACAATGGATTATCATAGTAACAGTAGGGTATTTTCTATCTCATCATCTGTTCTTTTCCTAATGGTTCCTAACGTCCTGTTTGCTTTTAGACTGCTGCTGCACTTTGAGTGGATGCAGCGGCAGTCAAAAAAGCGAACAGAATGTTGGGAATCATTAAGAAAGGGATAGATAATAAGACAGAAATATCATATTGCCTCTGTATAAATCCATGGTATGCCCACATCTTGAATATTGCGTGCAGATGTGGTCGTCCCATCTCAAAAAAGATACTTTGGAATTGGAAAAGGTTCAGAAAAGGGCAACAAAAATTTTTAGGGGTATGAAACGGCTTCCGTATGAGGAGAGTGTAATAAGACTGGGACTTTTCAGCTTGGAAAAGGGATGACTAAGGGGGGATATGATAGAGGTCTATAAAATCATGACTGGTGTGGCGAAAGTAAATAAGGAAGTGTTATTTACTCCTTCTCATAACACATGAACTAGGGGTCACCAAATGAAATTAATAGGCAGCAGGTTTAAAACAAACAAAACGAAGTATTTTTTCACACAGCGCACAGTCATCCTGTGGAACTCCTTGTCAGAGGATGTTGTGAAGGCCAAGACTATAACAGGGTTCAAAGAGAACTAGATAAGTTCATAGAATCATAGAATATCAGGTTTGGAAGGGACCTCGGGAGGTCATCTAATCCAACCCCCTGCTCAAAGCAGGACCGATCCCCAATTAAATCATCCCAGCCAGGGCTTTGTCAAGCCTGATCTTAAAAACTTCGAAGGAAGGAGATTCCATCACCTCCCTAGGTAACGCATTCCAGTGTTTCACCACCCTCCTAGTGAAAAAGTTTTTCCTAATATTCAACCTAAATCTCCCCCACTGCAACTTGAGACCATTACTCCTTGTTCTGTCATCTGCTACCACTGAGAACAGTCTAGATCCATCCTCTTTGGAGCCACCTTTCAGGTAGTTGAAAGCAGCTATCAAATCCCCCCTCATTCTTCTCTTCCGTAGACTAAACATCCCCAGTTCCCTCAGCCTCTCCTCATAAGTCATGTATTCCAGTCCCCTAATCATTTTTGTTGCCCTCCGCTGGACTCTTTCCAATTTTTCCACATCCTTCTTGTAGTGTGGGACCCAAAACTGTACTCCAGATGAGGCCTCACCAATGTCGAATAGAGGGGAATGATCACGTCCCTCGATCTGCTGGCAATGGCCCTACTTATACATCCCAAAATGCCATTGGCCTTCTTGGCAACAAGGGCACACTGTTGACTCATATCCAGCTTCTCGTCCACTGTAACCCCTAGGTCCTTTTCTGCAGAACTGCTGCCGAGCCATTCGGTCCCTAGTCTGTAGCGGTGCATGGGATTCTTCCGTCCTAAGTGCAGGACTCTGCACTTGTCCTTGTTGAACCTCATCAGATTTCTTTTGGCCCAATCCTCTAATTTGTCTAGGTCCCTCTGTATCCTATCTCTACCCTCCAGTGTATCTACCTCTCCTCCCAGTTTAGTGTCATCTGCAAACTTGCTGAGAGTGCAATCCACACAATCCTCCAGATCATTTATGAAGATATTGAACAAAACCGGCCCCAGGACCGACCCATGGGGCACTCCACTTGATACCGGCTGCCAACTAGACATGGAGCCATTGATCACTACCTGTTGAGCCCGACAATCTAGCCAGCTTTCTATCCACCTTATAGTCCATTCATTCAGCCCACACTTCTTTAACTTGCTGGCAAGAATACTGTGGGAGACCGTGTCAAAAGCTTTGCTAAAGTCAAGGAACAACAAGTCCGCTGCTTTCCCCTCATCCACAGAGCCAGTTATCTCGTCATAGAAGGCAATTAGATTAGTCAGGCATGACTTGCCCTTGGTGAATCCATGCTGACTGTTCCTGATCATTTTCCTCTCCTCTAAGTGCTTCAGAATTGATTCCTTGAGGACGTGCTCCATGATTTTTCCAGGGACTGAGGTGAGGCTGACTGGCCTGTAGTTCCCAGGATCCTCCTTCTTCCCTTTTTTAAAGATGGGCACTACATTAGCCTTTTTCCAGTCGTCCGGGACTTCCCCCGATCGCCACGAGTTTTCAAAGATAATGACCAATGGCTCCTCAATCACATCCGCCAACCACTTTAGCACTCTTGGATGCAGCGCATCTGGCCCAATGGACTTGTGCTCGTCCAGCTTTTCTAAATAGTCCCGAACCACTTCTTTCTCCACAGAGGGCTGGTCACCTCCTCCCCATGCTGTGCTGCCCAGTGCAGTGGTTTGGGAGCTGACCTTGTTCATGAAGACAGAGGCAAAAAAAGCATTGAGTACATTAGCTTTTTCCACATCCTCTGTCACTAGGTTGCCTCCCTCATTCAGTAAGGGGCCCACACTTTCCTTGACTTTCTCCTTGTTGCTAACATACCTGAAGAAACCCTTCTTGTTACTCTTAACATCTCTTGCTAGCTGCAACTCCAGGTGTGATTTGGCCTTCCTGATTTCACTCCTGCATGCCCGAGCAATATTTTTATACTCATCCCTGGTCATTTGTCCAATCTTCCCCTTCTTGTAAGCTTCTTTTTTGTGTTTAAGATCAGCAAGGATTTCACTGTTAAGCCAAGCCGGTCGCCTGCCATATTTACTATTCTTTCCACACATCGGGATGGTTTGTTCCTGTAACCTCAATAAGGATTCTTTAAAATACAGCCAGCTCTCCTGGACTCCTTTCTCCCTCATGTTATTCTCCCAGGGGATCTTGCCCATCAGTTCCCTGAGGGAGTCAAAGTCTGCTTTTCTGAAGTCCAGGGTCCGTATTCTGCTGCTTTCCTTTCTTCCTTGTGTCAGGATCCTGAACTCGACCATCTCATGGTCACTGCCTCCCAGGTTCCCATCCACTTTTGTTTCCCCTACTAATTCTTCCCGTTTTGTGAGCAGCAGGTCAAGAAGAGTTCTGCCCCTAGTTGGTTCCTCCAGCACTTGCACCAGGAAATTGTCCCCTAAATTTTCCAAAGACTTCATGGAGGTTAGGTCCATCAATGGCTATTAACCAGGATGGGCAGAGATGGTGTCCCTAGTCTCTGTTTGCCAGAAGCTGGGAATGGGTGACAGGGGATGGATCACTTGATGATTCCCTGTTCTGTTCATTCCCTCTGGGGTGCCTGACATTGGCCACTGTCAGAAGACAGGATACTGGGCTGGATGGACCTTTGGTCTGACCCAGTATGGCCGTTCTTATGTTCCTGCTTCTGATATACTTAAAATAATTTTGCTGATTGTTTTTGTGTCTTTAGCTAGTTGAACTTCAAATACTTTTTTGGCCTGCATAACTATACTTTTACACTTGACTTGACAGAGTTTATATTCCTTTCAATTTTCCTCAGTAGGGTTTGACTTTAAATTTTTAAAAGATGTCTTTTTATCTCTAACCACCTCTTTTACTCTGTTCTTTAGCCTTGATGCCGGGTTTGGTTGGGTTTTTTTTTTTGGTCTTCTGTTTTTTATTTTGTTTTTTTATTCTTATTTTGGGGTATACATATAGTTTGAGACTCTATTGTGGTGTTTTTAAAACTCCCCATGCAGTTTGTGGGCATTTCACTTTTGTGACTGTTCCTTTTTATGTTCATTTAATTAGCCTCCTCATTTTTGTATAATTCGCCTTTTTGAAATTAAATGCTACTGGGGTGGGTTTCTTTGGTTGTTTTCCTGTCTACATTATGATGACCGTTATTGAGTGGGTTAGTCACTGTGACCCACTTAGGATTAATCAAGAATTGCCTCTCCCCTTGTGGCTTCCAGGACTAGTTGCTCCAAGAAGCAGTCATTAATGGTGTCTAGAAATTTTATCTCTCCATCCCATCCTGGGGTGACATGTTCCAAGGCAACATGGGGATAGCTGAAATCCCTCATTATTACTGGGTTTTCTGTTTTTGTAGTCTCTCTAATCTCCCTGAGCATTTCACCATCATCACCACCATCTTGGTCAGATGATCTGTAGTATATTCCTACTAGGGCTGTCGATTACTTGCAGTTAACTCACGCAATTAACTCAAAAAAATTAATGATGCGTAATCGCCGTTTTAATCGCACTGTTAAAAAATAGAATACCAATTAAAATTTATTAAATATTTTGGATGTTTTTCTACATTTTCATATATACCGTATTCTGTGTTATAATTGAAATCAAACTGTATATTATTTTTATTACGAATATTTGCACTGTAAAAATGATAAACAAAAGAAATATTATTTTTCAATTCACCTCATACAAGTACTGTCGTGCAGTCTTTGTCATGAAAGTGCAATTTACAAATATAGATTTTTTGGTGGGGGTTACATAAATGCACTCAAAAAAAGAACAGTGTAAAACTTCAGAGCCTACAAGTCCACTCAGGCCTCCTTCTTGTTCAACCAATCGCTAAGAGAAACAAGTTTGTTTACATTTACGGGAGATTATGACCCAGCACATGTTTGTTTTAAGAACACTTTCACTGCAGATTTGACAAAACGCAAAGAAAGTACCAATGTGAGATTTCTAAATATAGCTACAACACTCCACCCAAGGTTTAAGAGTCTGAAGTGACTTCCAAAATCTGAGAGGGATTGAGGTGTGGAGAATGCTTTCAGAAGTCTTAAAAGAGCAACACTCCAATGTGGAAACTACAGAACCTAAACCACCAAAAAAGAAAATCAGCCTTCTGGTGGTGGCGGCATCTGACTCAGATAATGAAAATGAACATGCCTCGGTCCACACTGCTTTGGATTGTTATCGAGCAGAACCTGTCATCAGCATGGATGCATGTCCCCTGGAATGGGGGTTGAAGCACAAAGGGACATATGAATATCCAGCACATCTGGCATGTAAATATCTTGCGAGGCTGGCTACAAGAGTGCCATGAGAACACCTGTTCTCACTTTCAGGTGACATTGTAAACAAGAAGCGGACAGCATTATCTCTTGCAAATGTAAACAAATTTGTTTGAGCGATTGACTGAACAAGAAGTAGGACTGAGTGGACTTGAAGGCTCTGAAATTTTCCTTTTTTTGTTTTTGAATGCAGTTTTTTAAAATAATTCTACATTTGTAAGTTCAACTTTCATGATAAAGAGATTGCACTACAGTACTAGTATTAGGTGAATCGAAAAATACTATTTCTTTTGTATTTTTACAGTGCAAATACTTGTAATAAAAAATAAATATAAAGTGAGCACTGTGCACTTTGTATTCTGTGTTATAATTGAAATCAATATATTTGAAAATGTAGAAAACATCTAAAATATTTAAATAAATGGTATTCTGTTATTGTTTAACAGTGCGATTAGTCGCGATTAATTTTTTTAATTGCTCGACAGCCCTAATTCCTACAGCTATATTCTTATTATTCAAGCATAGAATTTCTATCCATACAGATTCTGTGGCACAGTTTGAGTCATTTAATATTTTTACTATATTTGACCCTATGCTTTCTTACACGTCCACGCATTGAGCCCCTGCATTTCTGCCTGTCTAACTGGCTGTGCACGGGGAGCTAGAAGCATATCAGAAAATGCTACCGTGGAGTTTGTGGACTTTGATCTCTTACGTAGAAGCCTAAATTTAGCCTCCAGGACCTCTCTCCTATCCTTTCCTATGTCATTGGTACCTGCATGTACCACAACCACAGGCTCCTTCCCAGCATTGCACATAAGTCTCTCTATATGTCTTGAGAAGTCCACAACCTTCACACCCAGCAGGCAAGTTACCATGCGGTTCTCCTGGTCATAACAAACGCAACTATCTATGTTTCTAATAAGCAAATCACCATTACTACTGCCTTCTCTTCCTAATAACCAGGGTCCCGTTCCTTGGAGACGTATTCTTAATGCAAGAGTATACTGGCCATCCAGTGTCCCAACTCTGGGATTGTTTCCCTCTTCTTCAGCTTGAGGTTCTCCTTCCTTGAGACTTTCATCCTCCTCAGCAGCACAGAGGCTGTCAGACTGGGGGTGGGACTGCTCTGGTGTGTCCCAGAAAGTCTTTTCTGTCTTCCTTAGGTCCTCTAGTTCAGCCACTCTGGTCTCAAAAGTCCATACTTGGTCTCTGAGGGCCATGAGCTCCTTGCACCAAGTGCACACGTATATCACCTGTCCACAAGTCAGGTAATTGTACATGCTGCATTCAGTGCGATTAAACTGGATGGACCCCACTCTGCTGCGGACTTCTGCCTGCATTGTTTTGAGTCTTGCAGGGATGGTTGGTTGTTTTTTGTTTGTGGTGGGGAAGCATTTATTGGCCTTAGTTCAAAGAATGTTTGTTAAGTGGGTCTGGCTCTCATGCTTCCCCTCTAAACTCCCTTGCAACTCTCCTGTTCACTAGCTCCTCTGGTAACTTGGGAGCTGGCTCTGCTCCTTGAGTTAGCCCCTCTCCCTTGCTGAGAGATCCTAAAGGGATTAGAATCAAAGGATGGCAGGCTAGAGCCTTGTTAGGAAGCTCTCAGTCTTGTCTAGCAGGTAGCTAGGCTCAGCACACAGCCCCCAAACAGACTGCACTATAAACTTCAAGGAAGCAAGCACATGGCAAGCACACAACAAACAGGCAACAAATTCACCCTAAGGATTACTTAAGTCACTCCTCCTTCAGCTGGAGAACTCCCTTGCAAAACTCCCTTGTTGGCTACTCCTGTTTGCTAGCTCCTGTTCACCCACTGTTCACCAGAATGAGCAGTATCATTTGTTAATTAGCTAATATACTGGCTGGGAAGGGAACCACTATGTGAGAGAAGGTATCTCAATCAAATATCTAGAGAGAAATCAGAAAGAGGGCCTATAGATTTTAAGATGTAATGGCACAATGAACCATCTGCCAGTCAAAACCTGGACATATGTAAAATCCAAACCAGTGTGCTTTGTAAAAGAAGGAACACTGTTTAAGATTCACCTCTGCCTTGCATCTTGTTTAGTCAATTATGCCCATGCAAAGTGGAGGTAAAATACTACCTCTCTGGTACAGTAGCATTTTTCATTAACTTTGCACAGTGTTAAATAGTTACACAATGTGCAAGCAGTGGAGAATCAGGCCCAGTATCTTCAGAAATGATCATCTGAACCAGCAATCATTTAGAATCAATCTTCTAGACCCTCTTCCCTCATTGGTGATTCCCAAGCACTTATCTCAGCGATTGGACATTGCATAATATGAAGCAAATCCCAGCTTTCAAGAACTGTGTTCCGAAGAAAACTTTCTTGTTGCATTTTTAAAATCCAGCAGCCGCCGACAGTGGTTTCTTAAATTTGATAAGCACTAAAACTCTCTGAGTGAAGCAGGTCACCTTGGAGCATCTACATTTGACTACAGGAGATATTTCTTGTTTATACGTCAGACTGAATTTTTTGTTTTTTCTCTAAGTCTAGAGAGACTGGAAAATAAACTTGAGAAAGGATTGAATGAGTTGGATCATCAGAAAATTGTCTCCAACTTAGAGGGAAATGTGAAAAACCCTCCCACTCTAGCTCTGATCCTGACGTGAAACCAGATTGGGATGCTTTCATGCAGACTCTGCTTGAGCTTCTTTCACTTCACTTGGAATGGACAGTGCTGGTGCTCCTTGTTTTGAACCTATGTTGTGGCTAAAGATCCAGGCAAAGTTACCTTGTGAATGAAGTAGTTGCTGTTAGGATGTAGTAAGGTGGAGGGTGTTGTGTCCATTCCCAGCGTATGGGAAAGCAACTTTGTAAGGAACTAAGACAGAGCTCCTCTAGTGAGAGCAGTCTAGTAAAATGACAATAGTAATTGTATGTAATTGGGAATTGTGCCTGGACGTCACAATGAAAGGTACATTAGAGATAGATGGATAGATAGAAGAAACATATTGGCCATTTAAGATGCAGTTATTAATCTTTTTATATCCGTCCCGTGCCTCAGAAACAAGTTCGATAATATGTCAGCTTGTGAAAAAAACAACACTTAAATATCAAAAGTTTTAAGTCTTTTTTGTGTCTTTGCAAACTATCTAATGAAATCCCCCTATGGCATGTAAAGTTCTTGCTTAGCATACACAGGCTTATGAGTTGTATAGTGTTCAGGCCCTTAATCTACAACGCGTAATTGAATCCTCTTTTAGCTAGCTGCTCCACAGAGCCCCAGCTTTAAATAAACCATACGGTTAAGAGTGGATACAGCCGCAAGTTTTCCTTCTGTTGCCCACCCTTAGTAAATATTTCTGCAAAACAAATAAAAATTAACTACAGTAACAGATAAATAGAGAGCAGGGTTTGCAAAGCCAATGTGGTAACACAGCAATTGGGCTTAAACACAACCGAAAACTCTGAGTTTCTGCTCAGCTGCCTGCCAATAGGAAGGATTTTCTGTTTTCATGAGTCCTAGCACCTGCCCTTCTGTTGTCTGAGTGCATAAAGGGTTGGGAAAGCTAAAAAAACCCTCTCAGCTAGCTGTACAATCTTTAGTTTCAGGAATGGGATTGAACCTCTTTTTGAAGGTCATGGGGTTAAATTATGCTTCAAATTAAACCTGACTGATTCCAATATACCAATTTCTAATCTGTGTAGAATCTGATTAACACCTGCTGCTGCCTGCCATCATCTGCAAGTTCTAGAGTGTGTCTGTACTATGGCCATGTTATGTACAGGTCCCTGAGTTATGTCACTGGAGCCAACCTCCATCCTGAAAACCAATAAGGCACATAGGCATGGGGGGCAGTAGGGCTGAACCCCCTGTCTGGCTGACTGCAGGGATCTAGGTATTCTTACTATATTCATCACCCCCAAGCCTCTCCCTCTGCCATTCCTGGCAGAAAGAATTTTCATTTGCTGTGGTGTTCATCTGGCCCACTCACATTACTGCAGCCTCATCTCCGCACAGAAGAGGTTTCTGTCATTGAAGAGTAATGGGTATTTTCACTACAGATCTTAGTGTACTGGGTTGATAACATTTCGGAACAACATTTTAAACTAGGGTGCCTACTTACTGCTGGAGCCTTGGAAGCTAACTTTAATCTGGTTGAAGTTGTCTTTTAGCCAAATGTTAGAGAGAGGAAAGAAAAGGTTTAGTTCCCCTTCTTGATGAAACCGTGCAGGGTGGAGTTGCTAGACAGTGCTCAGCATTATTTAGTGTTTGGAAGAATAATTATTTGCAGATGACCAAGAGATGTTTTTGAGAATGAGTTAATGTTTTTTTTCATTACTTTCTTCTTAAAATGTGTTTGGGGAAATCCTAAGTCTTTTCTTCAGTTGCCACTGTGTTCCAGTTTTCCAAATGAATGTGCTAAAGGTGTCAGTAGCAGCCTAAGGAATACAGTGACTGAGAGAAAGAAACTGGTCCCTTCACTGGGAGTCAGAATCATAAGATCTCCTCTTAGAAAGTGCAGTACGTAATCAGACATCTTCTAATAGCGCACTCTCCTTTTCAAATATATGGGAAGAAAGGAAAGTATCTTTCACTTAATGAAAATTCCTGGCATAAGAAATAATGTAACCTTAATTAAAAAACCCCACAACCAACCCTGAGTGAATGTAGTGCTGGTAACATGTGCCAGACTGATGTCCTCAGAGACCATATTTAAACACCCAGAAGGTACAGCCACGGGCAGTGGCAAAGTAAGCGTACATTGCACACCATGCTTGCACTTCAGTGTCCTGGACAGGATATTCTGAGAGTTTGTAGAAATATTCTAGGGAAGGAAATAGAGAGTCAGCATTAGGGTAGGGACTAGGAGAGGTAGAGATGAGGAGAGACTAGGTTTGGAGGGAGACACTATACTGGAGTTGGGGGGAGGAGAGGGAATACAACACCTAGCCACAATGGATTGATACCTCAGGAGGCAACTCATGGAAGGAAGGCATCAGGAAAAGGAAAAACTCAGAAGGGTTACCCTTAGTTTTCTTAATGGTCTTTGAAGCTCCGAAGACCCTCCTGGAAAAACAGGTTCTCCAGGGAAGTGAGCTTGCTGAGGGGGGAGCTGTAGGGCAACTCAGAAGAGCTATGCTCTGTCCCTACCAAAGAGCATTGTTGGTGCACTTGTCATCTTTGCTACTCGTCCTTTCAAAGGATCATTGGGGATGCTACTGGCATCGGTCACTCTGCTACCTCTGTGTGGTGAAAGAGCTTCCTAAAGGCTATTATCCTCTAGATTACAGAGCCCATGAACTTCTCTATGGACAGGCAGCCACAGCACCAGTGCTCCCTATAACATGTAACTGATTTGCACCCTGAGCCCATCACCCTGTTCTGTGTGGGCAGAGTGCTCACTCACAGTTCATCCTGTCATGCCCTCGACTTCTCTGCCATCCCCCTCATCACCCACATCTGCCCCAAATTCTGAGGTTTGGCAGGTCTCCAGTGCTGTCTGAAAATAGCTTGCTTTTACACCAATCATTACGGGACATCCAGGGCTGATTAGCATATATAAATACACAATTTAAATATATGTCCACTAACTTCATATTAGCATATGCTCAGCCCTCAGGAAATTTGCCTAAGACCTTCTGGAAATCCCACTAACAGTGAGCTCTCAGGTAACTCATGCCTAGCCAAACTCTAGCTTTGAACATTCCATGGGTGCCCAGTGCCCCTCAGGCCCCTAGGTGGAGATCAGGTGGCTATGTGCACCTGCCCAAATATTTGAAAATTTTGGCTAGTGTGTAGAAATTGCCCCTTTTCTGTTTCAGAGATGGTGACATTGACTAGCAGAGAAAACACTGCATCTTAAAAGTTAGTGATCTTATATAATGAATTGATCTGGTACTGTGTGCTGACAGATGTTTTTTCTCTGACTCCTAACCTGATTTAGTATATTTTCAGGATAAACAGAATCTTGTCTTTCTGTCACTTTTGACCCTGGTCTTCAGTGGGGTCTATTTCCCTGAGCCCCAATGAAGACTAAATGCTGTTTGTGAAAGTGGATCCCAACTCAGTCTGGGATCTTGTCAGATCTTGGCAACTAGGCAGGGTTGGATCTGATTAGTATCTACCTGAGAGACCTCCAAGGAAAACTCAGCTGTTCCAGGAAGAGAGGGTAGTGATTCAGAAGGAGCCCCCTCTTTCTGCATCAGTGTCAATATCTGTTGTGGGGCTGGTGTCCTGTTTCAGCTGAATATAGAATCAAGGCCTGCATCATTTGTTGTCATTTTAAAATCCTGTAGTGATCACAGTATTCGTTTTAGCAAATGATTGCGATCTACTGGATTAGAATCAACATAGTGCTTGGATAAAGATCCTTAGTTTCAAAGCCATTGAGTAAAGCCTAGAGTCCACTTCCTGCTCCATCACTGATGGCAATATTTCTCAGCCACAGACCTATACAGTTAGGGAAGAGTTTAAGACTAAAGAAAAAGTCTAATATTTCCTAAAAGAGCCTTCCACAATCACAGACAAGAAACTTCCATTCAAGTGGTGGCTACACACACATTTCCTCGATTGGCTGAGTGTGATGAGTGGAAGAGAACAGAAGGGGAGGCCAGGTGGAGCTAGCATGTACCTTTAGATATTGAAACTGTAGATACCAGTTTCTATAACAGAACATACCGATGCCTTCTTAATGATTGCTCCACTATATCACAGAGAGAAACGTCATGGGCCAAATCCTCTGCCAGTGAAATGTGCTGAATTCCATTGAAGTTATTAGAACTTTGCCCATTTACGCAAGCAGAGAAGTTAGCCTTCTGCCTCCCTTAAGGGAAAAACAAAAAAAACTAAAAGGTTTTTGTACCAGATATCTGGAGAAATACATTAACTGGGCTTAACTTTCAACAGGTACGGGAGCTGTATAAGGAAGGAAAAGCTTTTAGAAAAGTATTGCAGTAACCTCTGTCAGAATATAAGCATTACCATTAAAATCCCATGCTCTTTCATTGCCTTCCTGTCTCTGTCACTTGGTTAAACCCTGAGTAGAAGGAAGACTCAGGTAACTCTGATTGCATTATTGTTCCTTGATAGATGTAACCCACAGAGATTAAGAGAATTGCCAAGAAAGCATAAGAAATAGAAAAGTTATAGTTTTCTTAAAAAATTTGTTCAAATGTTTGTAACCATTATGGGGAGCATTGTGGATTTGTAACATTAAGAAGAGGCTTCACATGACACATTGGCTACAGGAGTCAGTTGTTGTTAGGATGCTGTGGAGGGAACTGGGTCTGCAAAAGCTGCGGTAATAAATGCAACATATGATGTAAGTATTTCTCTTTTTTCTTTGATTTACCTTCCTCTTCTCCCTCCCTATTTTTACTGCCCTGGCCCACTGTGACCCTGACACTCCCCCCTCCAGTTGCTCTGGTTTCATTAAAGATTGGCTGCTCCTCCTGATGTGGCTGTTGTCTCCTTGTCCTGCATGCCATGCAACCAGCTCTGTGCAATCCTAATAATGACAACCTCAATACTAGTGAAAGATGAATAATAAGAACTGCTACCGTTGGTCCCAGAAGAGCCTGCTAAGGAGGTTTGTTTCAGAATAATGAGTATGGAAATTCTGCATTCATAATGAACTGCAAGCAGTCTTCCAACTCACTCGTGCCGAAAATTCTCACTTGCCTTTCCCATAACTTGTCACTTGTGGGTTTTTTTATTGTTCGGTATGTAAACAAGGCCAGAAAAAGCCTTTGTTCCTTTGTGCCTACTTAGATTTGCCCATTAATCCCAACCCCCCTCTTTTTCCCACCAATGCATGCAGGATTACACAAAGCAAAAGTCATTAATTTTTATCTCTGACTATCTGTAGGGTTTTAAATGTGGCCTGGCTTGCTTATGCACCACCAATTACATGTCATAAGTGCTTGTAGATGCTGGAGCAGTATCGTAGGCTGATGAATCACTGCCTTCTCCTCTGATTAGTATGCAAGGGGCTGTGTTGTTCTTTGAGCAGCTGGCATGCCAATGAGGATCTAGCTCTGCCGGTCAAGGCATCTGGACATGAATTCAATATGGATTGTTTTAATTAAATGGCTAAGCACACAAGAAGCTAAGAAACAACTCCATCATTGAGTGAAACTTGAAAATAAAGTCGACATGCGAGTGGAGTGAGAAGGGATTGTTTAAACACTTTTTTTTTTCACCTGGAAACTCACGGTTTCCCTTCACAAGTGCGAACTTGCTACAAGCGTGTTGAGCTTAAATTCCTCAAAAAGGGACCTATTGATAACAGAGTTTATCATGATTAAGTATAAGAATCAAAGCACCAGCAAACTCTAACCCACTATTCCACCCTTTTGTAGGCATTATTTTTTTAATCTTAAGATTATTCATTTATTGTATAATTTTTAAAAGAGATTAGGTAGGTCTGCAGAGAAGGACTGTCTTTAATTACCTGTCATTGTCATCAGTGAAAAGTTTTAACTAATGAAGTCACCTGTTAATTCATTGGGGAAAAGGAGGGAAAGAATCATAACTGGGTTATCTGTTTCCACAGTATTGGTATCTGTATGTATCAGGCAACTGAAATGCCACTGAGAATCATTTTTCCTCTATGCCTCACTCTTCACTTTGCTGAGGGAAAAGTGAAGATTGTGGCACAATCATGGGCCTGTTCTGATTTTGGCTGTTATGGTCTTATGGCTTTAATTCTGTTGCAAAATCTTCTACTTGGCACAGAGGGCACAAGCTCTGCCCTCTACCCTTCTGTATCAGACTCTGAAACGTTTGGCTGATTAAAGGGCACCCACCTTGAAAAATCCTACTTCCATCTGAACATTTTTGCCCTGTTGTCACAAGTAACAACTGAGGCTTCTCGCTACATTGAGGATATTTGCATCAGTGGTTACTCTACTGCAAATCTCCTTAGAGCGGTGCCTCCATTTCCCCATCTGCAAACTAGGGGAAATGGTACTTATTGCCTTTTGAAAAGCACTTTGAGATCCTTGAATAAAAATACTATATAAGAGCTACATGTCATTGTTATAAACCAACCCCAGTGTTACACAGACAGAACAAAATAAATTCCTCAAAACCTTTCAGTATAATTTGGATATACTGTATTAATCGTTTTCATTTTCATTTCAGCAGGAATTATAATAATACTTCAGTTAAATTATAACCCTACTAATAACACTTCAGTGGGTTTGTGATGTACTCGCACAACTGTGGTCATGTCAGTAGTTTGAAAATCTGCTTCTAATAAGAGTACAAGAAAACAAAATGTCTATAATAAACTAACTTAGGTGAAATCAAGCAAAGAGAATATAAGGTACTGCTGTAGCAGTTATTTAGAACATTTTCATTTCGCAATAGCTAAGTATTTTCCAGCACTGGTTGCCTGTCTGCCGTGTCTGAGTGGGTCATAAAGAAGGTTCAGATTAAAGATGTCAGCACCTACTCCACCAAATTTATCCCAGGTAACAACTTCACACATGTCTGTGGATTTACCCCAGAGATCAATTTGGGTCATTGTCTTGTCATCTGTGTGGTTTCCCATTGAAGGAGAAATGCATCTTAACCATCTACCTTAAAAATTACCACATGGCAGTGGCTATCTTGAATTACTTCTCCATAGAGAAAATACAGCGAGTAAGGAATTGGTTGCAGATGTGCAAGGTAAATATCTATTTCCATTTTTGTGAGGTTTTTTTATATTTCTTTGTAACAATATTGACATGCACATATATAGGATTATTAAAAGGTGGCATATTAATGATAGTGATTTTATCCTGTATAAATCATGCCTTTCATCATCACAAAAGCTAATTGCTCGAATACAGTATGAATATTTTTAAGTAGTGATATGGTTTTTTCCTGGGCCCCTCTTGCAGGGCTTTTGTCTCACTTTAGGCCAGGACAGATTGAGAGTTATGCCCCACTTCCAGAATCTCTGGAACAATTTCTCCAGTTCCTAGGTAGAGTTAATCCAAGGCTGGCCATTTTCAGTGAAGACATCTTGATGGGGGAAAAGTGGGTGAATCAAAGTGATTCTTGACAATAGAAAACTGCTTGCCTGATCTTTCATTTTTTATTTGCTTTTTTCTTTACATTCACTTTTTGTTAATAAAATAATAATGGTGTTTAATGCCAATGGCTAGTGGCCTCTGGGCATCTTAACAAACATAAACTGAAAGTATCATTTACAGTAAATAGGCAACAGGTCAGATTAAAGCCAACAGAGTATGAAAAGCTCCAACACACCCTCCAAGACACTCATATGTTGTGGAAACAAAAAAGGAAACACAAATTCTGGATCCCTCACCCTGACAGTTGTCACAGATGCATTTCCCCAGGGTGAGGGAACTCTGTGCCATCAGCCAAAAAGGTCCTGCTCCTCTGTGCTCTTAAGATTCTTCCTTTGACATTCAGCACTTCCAACGCTGCTAAGCTGAATTGCCAGAACAGGCCAGAAAGCAACATGCGGTCGGTCCTTCTGTTGAAGAGATCCTGTATTATTTATATTGACAGTTTAAATATTTATATTAAACCTTGATGATCACTCCCTGAATAACAGTGAAGCTTTGACTTCAAGTTCAACACAAACATAAATAACTCCCAACAAGACTCCAAAACATAAAATCATCACCGGTAAAGTTTTTAGATAACCCCAAAATTGGGGGAGTGGTAAATAATGAAGAGGACATGTCACCAATACAGGGCAATCTGGATTGCTTGATAAACTGGGCACAAGCAAACAATATACTTGTAGTTTGGTTAAGTCTAGATGTAGACATGTAAGAAAGAATGCAGGCCATACTTACAGGATGGGGGACTCTGTCCTGGGAAGCAGTGACTCTGAAAAGTTTCAGAGCAACAGCCGTGTTAGTCTGTATTCGCAAAAAGAAAAGGAGTACTCGTGGCACCTTAGAGACTAACCAATTTATTTGAGCATAAGCTTTCGTGAGCTACAGCTCGCTTCATCGGATGCATACTGTGGAATAGCTTATCTAGAGTGATCACTCACCCCCGGTGAGAAAACCTGGATTTGGGCTGGAAATGGCCCACCTTGATTATCATTCACATTGTAAGAAGAGTGATCACTTTAGATAAGCTATTGCCTGCAGGAGAGTGGGGGCGGGGGGAGGTGTTTTTTCATGCTTTGTGGGGGGAGGTATAAAAGATCTTCTACACTTTCCACAGTATGCATCCGATGAAGCGAGCTGTAGCTCACGAAAGCTTATGCTCAAATAAATTGGTTAGTCTCTAAGGTGCCATGAGTACTCCTTTTCTTTTTGACTCTGAAAAAGATTTGGGAGTCGTGGTGGATAATCAGCTGAACATGAGCTCCCCGTATGATGTTATAGTGAAAAGAGCTAATGTGATCCTGGGATGCATAAACAGGGAAATCTTGAGTAGGAGTAGAGAGGTAGTTTTACCTCTGAATTTGGCACGGGTGCGACGCCAGTGGAATACTGTGTCCAGTGCAGGAGTCCACAATTCAAGAAGGATGTTGTTAAATTGTAGAGGGTTCAGAGAAGAGCCCCAAGAATGATAAAAGGATTAGAAAACATGCCTTATAGCGATGGACTCAAAGAGCTCAATCTATTTAGCTTAACAAAGGGAAGGTTAAGGGGTGACTTGATAACCATCTATAAGTAGCTACATAGGAAACAAATATTTAATAATGGGCTCTTCAGTCTAGCAGAGAAAGATATAATGATCTGGAAGTTAGAAAAATTCAGACTGGAAATAGGGCATAAATTTGTGACAGTGAGGGTAATTAACCACTGGAACAATATACCAGGGGTCATGGTAAATTCTCTATCACTGGTAATTTTTAAAGCAAGATTGGATGTTTTTCTAAAAGATAGATTGTAGGAATTATTTTGGAGGAGTTCTCTGGCCTGTGTTATACTGGAGGTCAGACTAGATGATTACAATGGTCTCTTCTGCCCTTGGAGTCTGTGAATCTATGAATCTCAGTATCTGCATTTGTTTTTCACTGGTGTTTTCCCTCAGGGAGCCATTTAGGGAACTGAAATAATAAAAGATATGGCCTTCTCATAGTATTTCCAGCTGCCAGGAAATGGAATACTGTGCTTACAACACATCTCTTGTTATATCAGGTTCCTAAATGGTTAAAAAGCCTTTTGGGTGAAAAATTAAATAAAATACAAGGAGACACAAATACAAGAATGACCAATACTAGCATCTGTGTACACCCCTAATAACTGACAGCCAATGCAGAGCAGGGAACCCAGGATATTAGTGAGTACAGAATCTATTATATGTTACCCGCTGCTTCATCCTCAGAATACAAATTTAACCTGCGAATTTGGATTTTGATACCCCTGTCAAGCCAGCATGTCTATAGCATCTCTATCCCTGTTATGTGATTGTCATATTATACTACAGTATTTGCCTTAAAGTGGTTGTTGCCCTTCATTGTGTGGAAAGCCACTACAAGCTGGGAATGCACAAATGCACTTGTGAGGTTTCTGATGAGTTCTGTTCCATTTTGAGCTTTCTGACTGATGTCATCCTTTTCTTCTGTTAACCTGCCCCTCGCCCATATACCGTCATTATACACCCTCGACTAGTAGGATGGGCAGGTCAGCCCTTCTCCTTTTAGAGAGACGTGTACACAGAGTTAATGCTTCTTGCTTACCCAGAAAAGTCAGACTTCACCGTGGCTGCTATGTGCAGAGTGAAGGGAAGCAAATGAACTGTGAGGTGTGGTGCGTTGGTGCCTTTTGGTTGGAAAATCATGAGTTTTTGTCTCAGCCCACCTCAGGGATTTTTATGTGCTTAACAATTTCATATACTTTGTAGTTATTTTGGTCCTCAGGAGGGAACATGGGAGCAGCTGTCTTGATAGATAGATGCCAGAATATTTCCTTTTTTCCACTTACCGTTTCCCATCCTTATGATCCCATTACTCCCACTGTGTTTCAGGGAGTGGAACAAAGCTGAGATTTTGGCCGTAGTAAAGATAAAAAGATCCCATTTCAGTTATGACATCTTGTGGAAACATGGGGACTTCATACCCTCAGGCCTAGAAGCCTTCAGCAGCCTCCAGAGCCAGATATTTAGCAGTGACTCATAGAATGATGCCAAATCTGTAATAGAACATGTCTTGAAGGATAGACTGGGTGCACATCCACCTTGCAGAGGAAGTTTAAGAATAAGGGATACAGGAGCTGTACCATATTCTTAAAAGGAACTTAGAGACCCCCCAGGGCAGGCAGAATAAAATATTCATTAGCAAAGTGCAGAACAGTGTGCTGAGACAGTATCTATCGACATAAATCGGAAGAGTGAGTGTACATGTATACGTGTTCTGGTGACTTTATGACTATGACTTTATTGTGTTCTTCATGAATAGTGAAACAAGCATACAGTAGGTTGTGTTTGGCAACTTCAAATCACCAGACCTTTTTTGTGAGCCTTATATTCATTTTGAGTTTAAAATAATATTTAAATCTGTGGGCATGGGAAAAATACTTTGTTGCTGGCTCCCATATAAAAACCTGAATAGTTAGGCAAACAGGCAGGTTTAAAATAAAAGGGACACTGGTAACCCAAAATTCAGTCTCATGGGATATGGTATCAGCAGAGACCCTCAGTTGTCTGTTGTATAACCTACATGCTACGTAAACCAAAGAGATTCATCCTGTCATCTTAGCACCATGATGAAGGATACCAGAATGGTGTTTTCTCACAATTAAACCCATTTGCAACATCATCAGGAAAGACGGTTAAAATAAAGTTAAAATAAGAGCATCACAGAAAAACTCCCTAATGGTATCACTGTGATGATGCATATATTGCAATCTTGAACTTCCATTCCCCTAATAAATGCTGTCTGATCTTCTGCTCTGTATAGTTGTTAGGCTTGAAGGAAAGTGGCAAACTACTTGATTGCACCTAGCTGCTGCAATGGCTATTTTAACACTATTGGTTTTGCACAGAGGGAAGCTCCTGTGGATTCATTTGGTAGATTTTGGGGGGAGGTTGGGGTTTTTTTATTTTGTTTTATTTTGTACTGTTTTGCAGGGTTTATTTGTCAAGAGTCCAGCACTCTCATAACTGTATTATTGAGCACAGATACCATCCTCCAGCTTCTGAAGGCAACTGTATCAAAATAAAACTTCAGCTGCCCTCCATGCATCTGTTCCCTCATTTCAGATACAGAACAGGAGTTATATTTGTGCTTATTGCATCTTTGGCTCATTCCCCCCCCTTATTCTCCACATACTGAAGTCTTTAGCCTTGTTCTCATCTTCATTTGTCCTCTATGCCAGTGCCTGGCCCAGCTACGGCTGCGGAGAATGACTTTTGTTAGCATACAGGGTTCTAGCCTTAATGCAACCCAGTTCATTCTCATCATTTTAATAGTGGACCTAAGGTATGTTGCCATGTGAACAAGTCATCATGTCTCCATAGCAACCAGCCAGATTGCAGCACACCAGTCTGAGTGGACTTTTTTCTTTTTTTTTCTCCTAGCCTGGGCTTTTTCTTTTGTTAAATATGCTGAAGGGCTCACAATGGGAGGATTCAGGCTGATTTTCAAGCAGTTTTTCATTTAAACCTGTAAGTTGTTGTATAAACAGAAAAGCCAGCATGCCACTAGACTCACTTTCCAGGCAGACTTGATGAGAGGGCTTTGAACCAAGCCCCAGCGTGCCTTACAGTTTGACAGAACTGAGACGATTACAGGTCTTGGCGCCTTTCAGATTCTGCCGCACACTTCCGCTCTGCTGCCCAGAGTAGGGATCCCAGACTCTCACACATAGATTGGGTGAACTATGGCTATCGCCTAACCTTGGCTCTGAGTCACATTTTGCTATTTGAGATCTCGGTTGGGTCAAAATTAGACATGTTGACTGATTAGATTCTCCTTGTCCATCCCACAGATCAACATTACTTGTGCAGCTACCAGCACCAACCAGCTGGGGAGTCAAAGGGCACTGAAGGACAGATGATTCAGGCATTCAGACACTGGAATGATGGAAGCCATACAAGTACCTAGCCAGAGAGACAGATAGAAAGAGGGATGGTAGGAG